>NC_136708.1:11456697-11943434 GCF_947650265.1 Symphodus melops | reverse complement strand
GCCTGTCACGGTGTCAGAGGTGGTAGAGGGGTCTTTTGAGAGTCCCCCCCCCCCCCCCCCCCCCCTTGACTGCATCTGTGTCTGGAGGGAGGGGGCAGCAGTATGGGGAGGAGAGGTTAGCGAGGGTTACCAACACATACCCTGAAGGGTGGCAGGCAGTTTTTTTGGGGGGAATGGGGGTGGGCAGTAGCTGACAAGCAGGTGCCTATGTTGACAGTAACCCTTCAGACTTGAACCCCACCTCCTACCAAGGAAAACAGTCACTGCACACACTTCAATAAATCCTGTAGAGTCAGGCGTAATTGCAGAGCCTGATTGGCGGGAATGCAGAGGGAATCCCCTTTTCCCCCACACAGCATTGGATCTTTTTGACTCAGGGTCAAAGGTGACATTAAAAGAGGAGAGTGCATGCAACTTGACATTTCCTGCTGTGTGTGTGTGTGTGTGTGTGTGTGCACGCGGGCGCAGCGACTTGTACGTCTCCACATGTGGACCTTGTTACAGCTCAAACACTTGTAAGAACAAGGACTTGTTTCCTGTGATTTACTGCACTTAATATGCATGTGCAAGAGTAATGAAAATACTGAAACTTGTATGTGCTACGCTTTGCTGTTTTCTATAAGGAGCACAAGTACAAGCACGTGTGTATGTAAATGAAACCCATTCGGACCAAATGTCAGTGAGTCAGGTGTACCGGTGCTTGTCTGTGAATGATTATTTTGCTAAGGAGTTGGGGGGGGGGGGGGGGGGGGAGAGAGAAGGTAGTGCACAGCAGGAGGTCGAGGAAAATTGGAACAGCTGTTGATTAACATGAGTGCGCTCTCTTTCAGTAGAGGAGGAGGAAGAGGATGAGGAAATGATGGAGGCCAAACCAGGCCCTGAGTCGGAGCAGCAGGATGAAGATGAGAACAGGGAAACCAAAGACGGTATGTATGCGTGGATGATTGCGAGAAGTAAAACGGGTCATCCTTTTTTTCAGCATGAAATCCTCCCTAAATCACACAAACTCATTCAGGTTTGTGTTCTTCGATCTACTGGAGGAAAATTCTTCACTGCGAGCAAAGACAAGTTGCCTTTCTGTAACTCTGAACTTCGCACGTTGTTTGTCAAAGTGTCACGAGACTCTGTCGCTTGTGTGTGACGCCCTTCTTCCAGTCAGTGGGTGTATCAGATGAAAGGGTGGGGTGGGGGGGGGGTTAAGGCGGGTCTGGCATATCAGCTCCATGGCATGTGAGGGTCAGGCCTGATTAAAAACCTGTCACTCGACCCCGTGACCACACTTCAAAGTGGAGAGGACCGACGAAGTGTGTGCGTGCGTGCGTGCACGGCAGAAACGGCAGCTGGACAGACGTGTTCAATATTCAGACGCGTGTGTACGCGGAGTGAGACTCAGGCGCACACGTATACGAACACACAACTCACGATCCGTCTCCTCTCCATCCCAGCCTATTAGAAGGTCTGGCCTTTGATCTCTGCCACTCGATTCACGGGGTCTTTTCTGACAACTCGTAACAAACACAAAGGGATGTGTGTGGGGGGGGGGGATCAAAGTCAAGAGGCAGGATGGAGGCCGATATGTGAGTGTGTGTCTGTGCGTGCTCGCGTGGGTAAAATTGCTTCATGCGCTTGGGGACAGTGACTTCAAAAGTGGGCGACGTGCTGTGCAGCCATTACGTTCAAAGGGAGGCGGGCCGCTCAGAGGGCTTTGTTTTTCTCTTGTTTATGAAGTTTTTTTTTTTACTGTCGTCTTTATTAAAAGGTGCATTAGCTTTTCTGTTTGGAGCTTGTTAGGTGCTGCGTGGGATTCTGGTTTTGATACAGATGACGTGAATGTTACTCTGAGATGCAGGTGAACCCTTAATTATGTTTAAGGGTGTTTTTCGTGTTATTAGAAATATAGAACGGTATGGTAACACAGTTCTTTGAATTTCTCGTTTTAATGAAACGCTCAAGCCAAAAGACCAAAAAGGGAGCTCCCGCTTCTCATCCAGGGGAACTTGCTGAATTTGCAACGTTTGCGACGATTGGTCTGAATTTGAAGATTTGTTCTTCACATTCTAAACACGTGTCTTGGCTCCTCTCCTGCCTGTGTATCTATCGACACTGTGTGCATTTGTGCCCTCTGATAGGCTCGTTTCCCACGCTGAGGGAGCTGACAGAGGAGGAGAGGCAGCAGATCCTGCACTCCTCGGACTTTCAGAACTTCTTCGACTGCAGCATCAGGGTGATGGAGAGAGCCCTGGCGGAAGACGGCAACATCTTCTTCGACTACAGCGGCAGGGACCTGGAGGACAAAGAGGGGTGAGCAGGGAGGAGGAAGGGAGGGGATGAAAGCCTGTTTTGGATGTAAGCGCACATGTGAGCGTTTACTTGGATGCCTCAAACTAAGAAATGTACTGACTCATGCCCACTGTGTCACTCTAGGGGCTCCTTTGTTCTTCAAAATACATTTCTTCCAGTTGATGTCACACTCGGGGGAAGCAAACAGTCCTCATTCGTTAACCTCACATGACCCTGCATTGTAACTGGGAATCTTAACATTTCGAGTTTCCTTCACCTTCTTCTCCCCAAACTATTGAGATGAGGCACCACACCCTACTCTGTGTGAAAAAAAAGGAGATGTTTCACAGCCAGCCTGACGAGACACAACGATACAAAAACCGTAACATTTTCAAACACAACACCCTGCATTAGTTCATGTACAGTCTGACAGATGTTGTCTGTAGAAATAAGCGACAATGATACGTGTTTGAGGGGAAAACGGATTTGATATGCGAGATTAACTGTAACTATTTTATTCTCCTCTTTAAAGACATAATGTGTATTCCTGATACGTATCATGTCCGTTTCATACCAAATAGCTGGAACACGAAATGAGGAGGTCTGAAAGAACTGTCCTGCTATCAGAAGTGAAGCCTTCAGACTAAGGTTCTCCAAATATTGAAGAGTCTGCTTGAGCAGGCGTCACGCCTGTGGTCGGAGGGAGATGGACTTTTTTTAATCTCCTTGTCTCCATGCAACGGAACTTCGACAGAATATCACTGGCCTGACACGTTTCCCTCTGAAACGGGACAGAACCGATAACGAGCTCGAAGGCGGGACATAACATAGAGATGAGTTTGATTGGCTCGTACGCTCCGACACGTTTTCTCATTGGTCAGAAAACGAGTAACCGCCGCCGAGTGCAGTGTGAGTCATCAGACGTCAGAAAAGACGGTTATATGGATAACAGCCAATAAGAGAACACTTAAAACAAGGAACATACGTTCTTAAAGACTACTCTTGGCTTGATCATTGTCACAGTTTTATCTTTCAGATTTGTTTAAACTCTCGTGATATGAAATAAAATAAGTTTTTCGAGAGTCAGTCAAAGATATTTCTTCTTTGAATCAGGAATTAGAGTCAACTGATTAAGACTGTTCTGGGCAACAAACAGGAGCAATCCAGCTGCTTTGATGGAGGCGACAGATGAGTGTATGAATGGATTAGTAAATACTGGTGACAGCTTTACTTGGACTAGGTGTGAGTGTAAAAGTGCTCTACAAACTGTACTCCATTTACCTTTTACCCCTGCTCACTTTGGATAAGACTCTAAAAATCCTCTTTGAATCTCCCTTTTTGCTGTGATCCTTCGACCCATGCAGGCTTTCTTGACAGGTCCTATTTTTATTTTTAGTTTTACGCTGTAACTTTTCAAGCTGAGCAAAACTGTGGTTTTAAAGTCTGAACGTAACCCCTGACCCTTACCTCCACTGTCATCTCCCAGAGACTTGGGCAGCGGCTCCAGCCTCTCCTTCAGCAGACTCTTCTATGATGAACACTGGTCAAAACATCGTGTGATCACCTGCCTGGACTGGTCTCCTCAGGTGATCCCTGCTCAAATTCAAACAAAGCATAAAGAAGATTTTATTACTTTTTTATTACTATACTTTCCCCAAACTTGTTGTGATTGGGATCTTTTTCTCTTCAGTATCCCGAGTTGCTGGTTGCCTCGTACAACAACAATGAAGATGCTCCACATGAACCGGATGGTGTTGCCCTTGTATGGAACATCAAATTTAAGAAAGCCACACCAGAGTACATCTTTCACTGTCAGGTATGTGGTCCTTAAAAAAAAGCATCATACTTATTTAAACAGCCATGGAATGAGATGCTGCAAGTTGTAAGACTGACCTCAAGTATGACTTAGAAACAAAACAAAACAAAAAAAACACCCTCGATGAAACACCTTGTATCTCAGACTTGAACGCGTCATTCTTCTGCTCTCGTCCAAGCCACCCGTTAACAGCTTGTTCCTCTTTTGTACCCTGTAACTGCACCTTTGGGACAGACGAATAAAGGCTGAAGGTGAGGGAAATGAAAGGCTGCTCCGAATGTATCCGCTTGACCCTCTAGATTGGATCATAGCTGAGGTCTGCCACAGTAGGCTACTTTAAATGCAAGAATCTCAAGTTTTGGTGGGAAAGAAACCCATTGATGGGCGTGATGCTAATAGCAAGTGACATGGAGAACATGTTGGAGGGAGGGAGAGGAGGAGAGAGTGGGGATGGAAGGATTGGGTGTGAGGGCTTCCCGGCTCCCATGAGACAGGCGAGGCCATACAGAGACGTCTTGGTAGTAATATGATGTGGCCTACCGCTTCCTAATCCGACGCTGCCACATGTGTGCGTTAGCCCACCCACGTGGATGACTGTCGGCAGTGCTGCGTTTCACAATCTTTGACAAGTCTAACTCACACGTCCCTGTGAAGGAACAGAAATACACCTCGAACGGGATCCGTGGCTCAGTGAGACCGCTTCGAATGTCACAAACGAAATCGAACAGTCAAAAAAAAAAAAAAAGAAGAGAGGCATCGATCTGTTTCTCGTTCCCCAAACAGAAAACACATTTGCATGCAGAAATATTTTGATATGTTTAAACTAAGCTTACGATACAAGTCGAGCTCCATAATGGGTTTTTGTCAGCACTCCATTCTTTCACTACACCGTAATAATTGATGCTGCCGCTGAAATCCCTGTGGATTTACAGATCGGTTACAGCGATGCGTCTTTCAGCTGTAGCGTTCAGTCGATTTACACGTGTACGGTGCATCGGACTGCATGAACAATGTGGATCCTGTCAATTATCAGTGTTTCATTGAGGACATTTTGGATTTACGTTTCAATGCAAGACAGTTATACAGTTCGAACCCTGAGAATTACCTGCATTGAGTGTTTACTGGGATGATGTGCATCGGATGAAGTGATATCAGATGGAGACGAGACAGAAGAGCAACTGGGAAAGAGCAGAAACTCCCCAAGTGTGTGCCCCCCCCCCCCCATGCCATGGTCTTTCCATGAGGGGAGAAAGAAGAGTGAACGACGGAGAGAGTGAGGAGCCAATGAGAGGAGGTGAAGAAATCGATCACTCGCGTAAAGAGTGCGGGATAAAGTGGAGATAGGAAGTAAGTCGAGTGGGAAGAGAGAGAAGCAAGAAGTTGCGAGTCATTTTGAATCAGCCATGACTTCTCCTGACATTGCTGGATTTGGATGAAAGGATTGCAGGAGTGGTTAGATGAGAGCATAGGAGGAGAGACATGTTTCTTGCTCTTTCTTTCTTTTTTCCAGCGCAGTGGTGTCTCTCTATTTAGCCGTGGATCGGATGGATTTTTTACGTGCCAGCATGTTCTGCCATTAAAACCTCCAAACCACAGCGCCTCTTCCTGTCACTGTCTTTACCTCGTCTGCTTGATATGAACTCATATCTCCATATTCCTTAACTGAATGAACTGGAAGCTCTACAGAGGATATGTGTGACCCTATATATATATAAAAATATATTGATGTATCTTAAACAGTCAATAGATCGCCCAGCCCGACTTTGTCCTGTTTCTTTTCACAAGCTCGAGTAACAAAAGAACAAGCTGGAGATGCTTCGTCACCCTTGAGTCTTTATTAGCTGGTAACACTGGACAAACACACACACACACAGGTCAGAGGTCACCGTTGTTGGGGTCAGGTAGCAGTTAAGTTTATCTTCATTTCAGCCATTTTTGTTTCTCTATGTTAACTTTAATAAACACGACCACTGCCTTTCCTAATAGAGAGTTAGCTGTGTGTGTCTCTCTGTGTGTGTACGTGTGTGTGTCTCTGTGTGTGTACGTGTGTGTGTGTCTGTGTGTGTGTGTGTCTGTGTGTGTCTGTGTGTGTGTGTGTGCGTGTGTCTGTGTGTGTCTGTGTGTGTGTGTGTGTGTGTCTCTGTGTGTGTAGGATACAAAAGAATGACAGGGATTGGTCGATATTGGAGGGTTGGGGGTTTGTGGTTAGAGTCTGCTTCAGCAGGGGCTTTATTGTATAAGGATGGCTTATAGTGAGCTTCATATTTCAGATGGGGTTTTGGTCAGGTCACACTTCTACTTTTCTTGCCTGTGTGCAGTTTAAAGAACGGTTTCAGCAAAGAAAACATGTTACTAAAAAAAAGAAAAGAAAAATGTACATTGTACAGTATAAAATAGATATTTGTAAATTTTTGGAGATGCATTTTGACCCCGAATAGAAAACATCAAATTGCATTGAATAATAAATATCTTGTCTATTTACATTGCACGCTTCACCATAACGTCTTCAAGAAGAATTAGCTATCGTGTATTTAAAGGTTTTTTTGTGTTTTTTTGGCGTGTGGGAAGGTAGACAACTGAAGGCTGGTGTTGGTTTCACTTTGGGAGGAGTCCTATTGTGTCTGACTTCAGGCATGTGCAATCTGAGGATTGTGCACTAGCATTGTTGGCAATATGCTGCAGTGTTGTAACATTGCTCCAAACGAGGCAGTGTGACAGACAGCTCCTGGTTTGACAGATACTGTTCCCTTGTGGAAAAATAAAATGTGAAAGTTAGGCATGAAATGTTCCACATCTTCTCCTTTTCCAGCTTTTCACAAGTCATTCAGCTATTTATGAATATTTGTTTGTCATAAACTATACTCAGGGATACTGGTCACTGGTTCATTACAGTTGATTCTTATTTTTAGAATGATGTTAATGATTTATTTGACTGTGTTTCTATCCAGGCCATTTGTTTTAATTCAAAGTGTATCTTCATAAGTAACATAAGATAAGATAAGATAATCCTTTATTCATCTCGCAAGCGGAGAAATTGACAGTGTTACAGCAGCAAAGCAGGATAGCAGAAGAAAATTACACAGTGCAAAAAATTAAAATAGATACAAATATAAGTGTACAAAAAAAATATGCATCGAAAACAATAATCAAGAGCTAGTATAAAAATATGCATCAGAAAAAGGAACAGTTGAAATGCCAGTAGCCTAACAATGTAAGTCTGTATAAACAGTATGTACACTAGTATGCACACAGTGCATATAAGGATGGAAAATGTTATTGCACAAATTGTCCCATAAATAAATATTGCAATGCAATCAAATTTAAGAATAAAAATACAAATAAGATCAGGTGACATCTTATGAGTAAATTGTCCAGTTTGGTGTGTTTTATGATCTACATGATCATGAACTCTTCCTTCATAAATACAGGTTTATAAACGAATTAATGCATATTCTTTGTTATCTTTGGCTGTTTTTCATTCAGCGATTATTCAGATGTTTTATTATGCAGGTTTGTTTTTGTTCTTTAGAGATACACCAAACAAAACCAACATTTTCTTTGCTATTTAATAAGTGCTTTTTCAAAATGGACAGTATGTCAGTTTGAGTCCTGTTAAGGGCTTGTGGCAGTTTTGTGACCTCACTTTTGAAGCCATTGCTCTGTTAAACGGGGGGGAGTGGGTGATTCATCAGTGTGTGGCTCAGCTTTGTCCTTTAGGGAAAGCCTCTGCCGCTGCCGTGGATCCTGCTTCAGCCAGGCAGGCAGTTGAGCGTGCCTCTCCTCATCACGCCCGTCCTAGCAGTTGGACCCATCATCACCCCGTCCCAGTTGGGTCCAATCTTGTAACTTCACACCAGCCTCTCAAGTGGGCAAAGTCACACCACATTAAAGGGCCTGTTTGACTTGAAACCTCTGCTGAACCCCTCCAACCGCACGCCTCCCTGTAACAACCCCCGCCGCTACTGTCATATCCCATTGGACTCAGTCATATTTTCATTAATATCTCGCTGCCTTGCTTTGGTCCCGAGACTGTTGGCGCTTCCAGAAAGTTTGAGTAAGAGAAGCGAAGCAAGAGAGAAGAGGAGGAGTGGGAGGGAGAGTGCGGTAAGTTAGAGCGATTTAGGTGGAGAGAACGGTTGCTGTGGATTGTAGCTACATCAATCAAACCAATCAGTCCGAAACTTAAGCAGCCAATCACAGTGACTCTGTGCTAAGAGGGGTCGTCAAGGTCAACTCATTGGATACGAGTCTGTTGCCGTCAAAGCGAGGTGTTTCTAACAAATTATAGTGAATCAATATTAGCTGCTGCAGAGGAGAAATTAAAGCGTTTTAAATCTCTTTTCTCAGAGATTATTAAAAAATTATCAAGTATCAACCAACCTGACTCTGTGATTGATCCTCATTGTGTTTGTTGAATTCCAACAGTTCAGTTGTCGTTTTTGGTGTGAACTGTTTGTGCAGGGCCGCTTCTTCCACGTGTCTTCTTCTGGTGTCGTCACCTCGAGACGTCAGCGGGCACCAGCTCTCGTCAGACAAACTTATTTCTCAAAACGCTATCTGTAAAAAAAAGATGTATGAAGATAGAAAAGAAATATTGAAGAAGAGATTGGGGGGATGAAGTGCACAAAATAGTGTCAGGATGGAAGGTTTAACCTGCAGCGGTTAGTGTGACGGACAACTGAGCCAAACCAGCGCACGCGTTTTCATTTTCTAAAACTTTTGCTGAGTCCCTGTGGAATCCTACGAAATGGGATCGATGTAAAGTTGTTTGAAAAATATACCGAGGGAGTAACTTATTTCATCTCAACCCAAAGGTTCTAGGTCAGAATAGTATACATTAGAGCACTGTATGGTTGAGGTGACAAGAATTCACAGCATAAATCCAATATTAAAGCCACAAACCAGAAGAAACGTGAAAATATGAGCCAAGCAAACAAACAAGATATGGAAAATAAAGGGGGAAGGAGCTCTAGGAGGCAGAGAAAGGCCTGTTTGTGTCCCCTCCTCATGCCTTCGCCCCGGCAAACCCTCATTCTTTGCCTGATGAAATGGAGACTCGGCTCGGTATTTCTCTCTCCTTGCCAGAGACCACAGAGTGACAAAATCCGTGGGGTGTCATAAACGAGCAAAGCCAGGGGGAGAGAGGGAGGAGAAAGGTGGTTGGGAGGAGTGGGGGGGGGGGGGGGGGGGGGGGGGGGGGGGTTTGAGAAGTGGGGATGCGAGGGAAGACAGTCAGATCCATCTGGTCCTGATAAGGCAGAGTGGAAAACAGATGAGTGCGGTGAGTAAGGATTGGGGAGGGGGTGGTTGAAGGGGGGAGAGGAGGAGTGGAGCGTGGATCTACTTGGGATGATATTCTGTCTGGTGTGCCCTATTATCAGCCCCCCCCCCCCCACCCCCCCCCCCCTTCTTTTCCTTCTCACCATTCTACTCCATTTCTCCTTCCCTCGCCAACTTAAGCAACAGTTTGTTGCCTGAGGTAAGAACGAGAGAAAGGAGGAGGCAACAAAGAAGGGAGTGTTCGCCTCTCTCTTGCTTTCTTTCGCTCTCTGTCAGTCCTCCGAACCTCCCTAATCCCTCGCTGGGTGCCATCTTTCATCACGGCCTACCATGTGTGTATTATCCTCTACAGAACACTTCCCATTAATATAATAAGGGCTGCCAGAAGCACTTAGCCTTTTGAGCCTGTCTGAGATATAGTAGATAATACTTTGTGTGTGTGTGTGTGTGGGTGTGTGTGTGTGTGTGTGTGTGTGTGTGTGTGTGTGTGTGTGAGAGTTTCTCCCGCTGTCACACACACACACACACATACAAACATACAGGACCTGCCTAATGAAAAAGAAATGAAAAGTTCCGACTGTGAGGCGGTCTTCCTTTAAAACTTCCAACATTTATTTCATGCCCAATATACCGAAGCGACTTCCTCCGCTGCTTTTTCTTCCGTTAGCTGTCAATCTCCACACCCTCTCCGTCTGGACTGGAAGGAGATGACTTAGCAGGTGTCTGACCTGCTCTGCATGTGGGATGAGAACCATGCCCAGAGACACTCTGCCTTTGGAAATGAAATGTCAGGCTTGGTATCCAGTCAGTCCTGATATGGAGGTGCAAGCACAGCGGGAGTGTTGCAGACACCAGAGTTGTTGAGGTGTTATTTAGACAGGTGTCAGATGGGGCGCTAGTATGACTGGTATGCTCCGAGTTACAAATCTTGAATGAAGAGGATCTTGTTTTGACTGCAGATGAATCCGTATTTATGATGTGAACGCTACAATAACCGGAGCTACAGCGAACAACAGACTGCTGCTGCTCACGGAGACGGAGAAGCGTAATCTCTTCTTAATGAAAGAAGTGTGCATTGGACCCCATTGGTTTGGGGCCTCCCTTTTCTAAAACCTTGATGTGGCCATTGATTAAGGCTGACCCATACATGTTTATTTGTTTGTTTGTTTGTGTTGGAGCCAGTAGTGGCTTCATTTTAACAACGGGTTGAATACACACCATGTCATGTGGTCAGAAAAAGGGACACTGAGTATAACGGACCCTCATGTGATGTATTGCCTACAAAGATATACTTGAATAGCCTCAAACACTCACATACAGAAATGTGTGCAAAGATTCTGCCTGTTTGAGGAGTTACCCTGGAAGAGACTCCTCCATCAAAGGCAGCTTCAGCTGAAGCATACTTGTCTTTGTTGTGTGGTAGTCCTTCAATGGGACCATGAGTGGATTGAATTACTGTGACCATAAACTTGTCAGGATTATGGTTACCGGTAGTTCAGTTAAAAAATCTTTTGATACATAGGGCCAGACTTCGAAACCAGTGGAGTAGTAGCAGATTGATAAAGTCACGTTTGTGTTCTCCAGAAATGAGTAGGTTATAGCCCATTACAGTTTTAGCTCTTAGCTAAAGTTAGAATTATCTCGTAATAAATCTTCTTCTATAATCTCAGCCAGATATGTTAAAACTTTTTCTTTGATTCAAAGTTGAAGCTCTGCACATGAAATGTGTTATACAGCCATGTTGTTTGTACATTATGAAATACATTTCCTCTGGCAGATGCAAAAGCAGGATTTGAGTCTCGACGGCAAAGACTCATGAATTAATAATAAAAAATAAAGAAGACGGAAAAAAAGACTACAGAAATGCAGCTGTAACATAATCAAGCCCTCCATAATTCAGCTCTAATCTCACTCATTAATTTGATACATGACATTCAAATTGAAAACGTGCTGAAGAGTGTCAAGCAATTCCCTTTAAGCTTAAATCATAAACGTCTTTATAGTGTGGGACAAATTGGTCTTATTTCAGCACCGAATGACAAACAGTTCATTTTAAAAGGCACATAACTCCAAAACATATGTGCCGATGTGACGTTTGATAAGAAGCATTACGGGAAAACTGCTGATCTGCTTTCATGTTAAATCCAAGTCGCTGCTGGCAGGCGCCTCAAAGTGCACAACGGGGACAAAGTCGAGCTAATTTTCAGTAGCTCTTTCACTAAGCCTGACAGTACATTAGCAGGATGATGGCATAACCTGTGGTTTCTCAAAGAGGCTATTCAGAGTTTAGTCAGGATTTTTCCCCTTAAGATGGGGACACTGATAGGGCTTTAGGAATTAAACTAACATATGGAGCGAATAAAGGCGGCTCTTGATTTGATTTAGACTCTCTTTGTCAATACTCATGTTTACTTAGGGTGATAACTGGTGGAAGAATGACAAGAGAGCTGAGAGGAGAGGGATGTTTTCTATTTGTGTCCGTCTTGTGCCTGTGGATATGTGACATAAAAAGGCATGAAGGCTTTTGTCATGAATTTAAAGAGAACAGTTTGAACGTGTTTGTGCTTGTGTGAAGTCTTAGGTCTACAGCGACTCGTCGTTATGTGCTCCTTCAAAATAAAAGCATTTTATTCAAACAGAAGTAAAGTAACCTCAGTTTAAGACAGTACAAAAATACAAAGTGAAAGCATAAGAAAAACACTTTTTTTGAGTAAAACGATGTATATAAAACATTTGATTCAAAATTAAATTAACTATTAAATTTCAGTTTAAAATCATGAACAAAATTGAAATAATTTGACAGCCCTAATCATGTGTTTTTATCTAAATGACACATTTTTACTTTTAACTGTTTGCTCTTTGATATTATCCGAGCTGTTTCACCATTGCTTTTCTTTCACTTTCAAATATCAAATGAGTTTCACTTCTTTTTGAAGACTTGTTCATTTTCTCTTCATATCATACTATTTCATGGATGTTTGAGTGCAGAGGTTACAGACAGGGCAGGATTACGTTTCATTATGGAGTGTGATGAATGACAAACAGACCTCAAACAGCAGACCGTCAGACAACCACAGAGTGTAAAGGTCATCACAAAGGTCTGTGACACTTCAAGTAGTCAAGTTGAAGGCAGACTCGTGCATGTGCACGTTAGTATATGAGTTACAATCTTAGGCTGTCAAACACATATGGAAACAAATGTGTTTATCTATCCCAGGGTTTGTTGGGCAGTTGAATGTTGTTTGTAAGTTAGTTTTTGAATCTTGTTTTTTAACCACCAAAGGTTATTTAAAGTCTGGACATCTGAAGCAGTTTGTCTCGAGGCCGTGACGGAGAAAGAGTGTGCAGTGTTTTCTTTTCCTCTGGTTTGTTTATTGCTCTCTTTTTGAAATGTACTGGGGTTTTGGATTTGGCTGGTTCACACATGGTTTGGCTGTAGAACTGGGGTTGGGGGGGAGGTTGGAAAACAAAGAAAATTGTTTTATCATTATGAGCTTGTAGGTTGTTTGGCATCAGTATGCTTTTCTTATGAATCTTCTGTGAGCAGGAACAAGTGGGACTTTGAACAGTTTTTGTTTCATGCTGTGATAACACCTTTAGGTATCATTGTTTTAAATGAGATAGTTTGTACACTGAGGTCAAGAATAATATTAAACAGGAATGTTATACAGAGATGGAAAATAAAAGTACCTGTACTATTCGGGCCACCATGGATGCATTCCCTAAACAGAAACTCCCATAGTCACTTGTTGGAGTGATAACAACTGCTCCCTGAAATCACTATGATCACACTGCATATTGGCACAATAGTGACTTGTGTAAAGAGCATTTGTGTGATGTGAACAAGAACTCTAATATTATTGTCTGTTGAACCATCAGTTACATGTAGAAGAGCAGCATTTAAGCCATCAAATATTTACAACGTTTGCAATGTAAAGAAACATTTGAAAATAGCACTACTGTACGTAACTCTGTAACGTCAGTGTTTAGCCAGCTCTGCATCGTTCTTGAAATCTTTATGTGTTCTAACCTCTCTCCAAGTTTCTCCAGTATTCATCCTGTTTTACCACATTTCTGGTATTGGAGCTTTATCGGGGGAAAAAAAACAGTTTTTTAGGTCGGGTAGTTTGCCTTGATAACTGGTCTCATACTTGTGTGGCAAACCGAGGGGCGTCTAAAACAGCCATGTGGGGTGCTTTAAAAGACATCTCCTCTCTTTGGTCAAAACAAATATACACTGTAGACCGCAATCAAAACATAGAGGGAGGAGATACTGGCTGCTGCATTGTTGTCAGAAATCCCAGCACTGACACATAACATGTTTCCTGAATCTGTGATGATACAATAAGGTCATTTCATGAGTTCATCTGATAGATATCTCACCTATTGTTCCTTTGATTCATTCAGTAACATCTTACAATGAATGCTCTGTTAATACAGGGATCTATGTTGGACAGAAATGATGAATAACTTTGCTTTAACATCATGTCAGACCTAACGTGCTGTTTTCAGGAACTCTCAAACTTGTCAAACAAAATCTACGAGTGTGTTGGGCAACAATGCAGTATGGCTGTTTTTAATTGGGATGCGTGCCTGTGAGCTTCTTGTTTAATGCTCTCTCGGCCCTGTCATGTATCTAATTTATTTTTGCTGCTTCACTACAATGAAGGGGTAAATTTGTCAACGTGTAAGACCACTTACCCCCCTGCAGCGTTTTCGTAGCAACAGATGCTTTTAGTGGCTGTGGGTCAGGGAAGGCTCGCTGCTGCACGCTGAGGCCCATATGGGACGAGCACTGAGGAGGAACCAAAACTCAATAAACATGGCATCGGGGAGGGAAGGAGTTCAAGGGTGCGCTTGTCATGATGGAGGCTACAGTGAGCGCTCCAGTGGCTGCTGGGGTTTTGATGCTGTAATGTGAAACGGCTGGTGGAAAGAGGACTACAATTCCCCTCTTTGTCTGGTCTCCGCCCTAGCGTCACCCCTCTCTCCTCTCCTCAGCGGACCCTCACCAAAACCGAACTCATCATCTTCCATCTCCGTCTATCTCCTCATGTCTGCCACCCATCACGCAGCCTTGATCACTCACTCCTGTTAATGCTCGGTCTAGCGTTACTGTTTAAGGTCACTCTTTGTTTTTGCTATTTTCTCACTGTCTTAATCTCTTAATCATAAAAAAAAAAAGATCTGTTCCTTGCTCTGTTGGTTCATGACAACATAGCTCTTGTAGAAGTGCTCCTATAAAATATAGTCACACCAGAATGAAACGCAGTGAATCTGTTATCTCATCCTCCCTCTCTTCTCTCTTTCCATGTCTCAGTCTCCTGTAGTGTCTGTGGGCTTTGCAAGGTTTCATCCCAACCTGGTGGTGGGAGGGACTTACTCGGGACAGATCGTCCTCTGGGACAACCGCAGTCACCGTCGGACCCCCGTCCAGAGGACTCCTCTATCTGCTGCCGCACACACTGTAAGGATGTCTCCAATACCAGTCTGACACACAGTTCAAAACCAGCACAGTGACTCAAAGCAATCATAGATGATGTGGCAGCACAAACGTGGACATTTTTTCACTGTGACAGACTTACAAAAAAAATACATTCAATGATTGTAAATTAAATGATATTTTTCTGTGATTTGCATTTCATTTAATTTCTTTCTTGCCCTTGGTTGTTCTGTAACACTGAAATATGATTTCAGAAATAAGCTCATCAAAAGAAAACCAATCAGTTAATATAATCATTAATCCATTAGTCAATCAGTTATTGTTAAAAAAAAAAAAAAGGAGTTACTTGCTAACTCCAGCTCCTTCACTTTACTTATTTTTATATAATTACGAAAAAAGTTCCCAATGTTGTTCAGTTTGTGGAATCAGAAAGATTTTATGATATTGTCATGGTATCCAAGAACTTGAACACATTTTTCACCCTATTTTTTCTTTCTTAATGAAGTCTTTTAATGTGAACTATGATTACGAAGACAAAAAAATCATTTGACAGATTATGTAAAGTCAAAAAAAAAAAAAAAGGCTTCATGATGGATGAAAATGTTTGGTGGTTAGAAATAAGCTCTGATGGAATATCCTCTCTTTCCTGTCGGGCTTTACATAAGAATTAGGAAAGTAATCTAATGTATGTGTTAAAACCACATCAACACACACGCATAGGCAAATTCGCACGCACAAAAAACACAAACATAAACACACACACACACACACACTCAAACACAAACAAACACTCACAAACAGACTTGTATGCATACACTTGATTTGAGCGTACTGGAAACAGCGATATCCAGGGGGCCGCTGTAAGCATAGCTATAGAAGGCTGCAGACACACACACACACACACACACACGTCTACATACCATTCATTTATGTACACTTACACTCTAATAATGGGGTCATCGTTCTCATCCTCTCTGAGCGGCCTGTAGATAAGTGAACAGCTTCTTTGTGCTGCTCATTACACAGATCTTAATGACTTCATGCTTTCACATACTGCTGTGGGTTTGCACTAAAGTGTGCGTCACACTGCAGGGTGGCATGTGAGCTGCTGTTCCATAAATTATCCAATGATGTCATTTGTCTGAAGGTAGAATTTTATCATCATCTGCACGTTAAAACCATGTTTAAGCCATGTGCTTTTATAAATGTATAAACAATGTTACTTCATGGTACACAATTGTTTCTTAAATCGTTTGTCAACCAATAGAAAAATCGGAACTATTGCTGCAATACATTTCCACGAGATTCTTAGTTACTCGTTATTTTCCCCGGCGGTCTCCCCCTGCTCCGCTCACGTCAGTTAAGCTTTGCCGCTCTCTCATTTCTCTCTCAGCACTGTGCACTCTCCAACACAAGGGACTGCAGCAGAGGAGAGACGTCACAGCATTCATGTCCCTGCAAAAAAAAAAAAAAACATAAAACATTGACTCTTGTGATATTTGCAAGACAGTCGTAGGCTGAGGGTAAGAAGTTGGGCTGACGTTTAACCCTCAGCCTGAAGTAACTTTGTGATCACACGGCTTTAATGTGATGCATTCACAGACAGATTTCTATCAAAGTTGTTTGGTAAGGTATTTTTACTTTTACTGACGTACAGCTTCCTGTACTCCTTCATACACCAGTGCTTCGGCCATCTCTTGAATTTTGATCTCAAATACAGTCTTTGTGTGTGTGTGTTGTGTGTGTGCGTGCGTGCGTGTAGCATCCCGTGTACTGCGTGAACGTGGTAGGCACCCAGAACGCCAACAACCTGATCACGGTGTCGACAGACGGCAGGATGTGCTCCTGGAGTCTGGACATGCTCTCTCAGCCACAGGTACACAACACCACTCAACATGGCAGTGTTGAGTTCCCGGGGTATATTTCTCTGGGATAACATGTGTGTTTTTTTTTCATCTAAACATTCAAGCTTCCTCCTCTTGTGTGTGTGTGTGTGTGTGTGTGTAGGAGACCATGGAGCTGGTGTACAATAAATCCAAACCTGTGGCGGTGACAGGCATGGCTTTCCCCACGGGGGACGTTAACAACTATGTGGTTGGCAGTGAGGAGGGCACTGTGTATACTGCATCCAGACATGGCAGGTGGGTGAACTAAAAACACGTGGAAGCAAAACATTATAGTCAAACCCGTGCAGGATCACTCGTTCGTCTTCGCCTTGTAAAAAAAAATGCTTTATGATTTATAGCTTTTATAATAAAAAAAAGTACAACATCACAGTAAGATCCTTCTGCAAAAAAATGTTACATTGATGTCGTCAGCACACACATCTATTGACATTTTGTACAAAGTGTTTTTTGTCGTGTCTTTTAAAAGAATGAAAGCGTCTCGGAGTTGATCGTTTTTGCTCCTTTTAAAGTTAGTTGATGGTTTCACTTTAAACAAAGCGTCCGTGCTGTGCTGTAGTTCCACTTTGGACTTCACCGTTTTGCACGCGAACAAGTTTAGAACATTTCTCCATTGCAGAGCTGACTGAATAAGTTATGTGTACCCCCACCTCTGTGTTGTCCTCTCAGTAAGGCCGGTATCTGTGAGATGTTCGAGGGCCACCAGGGACCGGTGACGGGCGTCAGCTGCCACAGCGCTGTGGGCACCGTTGACTTTTCCCACCTCTTCATCACTTCCTCCTTCGACTGGACCGTCAAACTCTGGAGCACAAAGGTATGTGGTTTAAGAGGTAAGGGGGATGTGTGGGGGGTTGATTGTGGACCCTGAGAGGTTGTATTGAGAGAGAGAAAATGTGTCAGAGAGTGGGTGAGCGAGAGAGAGAAAGCTGAGTGCTGGAGGTGAGCAACTCTTTGGAAATCAGGTTCTCTCTTTATTTCTTGTGTGTGTGTGTGTGTGTGTGTGTGTGTGTGTGTGTGTGTGTGCGCGTGCATATATAAGTTCTATCACTAGGTGTGTGGAAACTGTACGGATGGTTATTTTTGACCTAAATGTAGTCTTCCCGGCTTGCTGTGATCTGCCCCCTTTAAGATGTACTAATAATATAGACAATACTGTCTACGTCTATATAGCCAACACAACACAACCAAGTGGAGGATTTTACTGCCAGTCCAAGTTTAGGGCACAACTGCCTCACATTTAAATAAAGAAAAACTGTCACTTGAAGACACAGAATCATCTCTAAGGAGGTCTCAACCCAGTGATATAGATGCGTCACTGAAGTCATGCTCAATGAGTAGCAGAAAGCAGTACAATGTTCTCCGTGGGCAGTATAGATCCTCCGCTGAGGTTGTGTGTTAAAATAGGTGTTTGGGAACCGTACCGTTTACTAGCACGTTGATCGGACTGCTGTCTTTGTCCCAATATACAAACACCGAGGACGATTCAGTTTGTCCGACTGGCAGGTTGCAACACTCTCCCTTTTGAGCTCGCTACTATTGAACCTTCTTCCTGGTTGACCAATTACTTCAAGTTGCTTCTAAGTTAGCAAGCTGCAAAGTGGCGGCATGTCCAACGGTGATAACATGGACTACTAAACAGCACGGTACGTTTCGTATGAAACAAATCTAACTGCCTGGTTTCCACTTTGGCGTCTTGTTGTCTTCCTGGCTTCCTTCTCAGAATTCATACGGTTTGACTTCCAGGGAAAAGCCTGTGGCAATAAATTCTGTCTGTATGAATAAAATCATTTTTTTGACTCCTGTTTTATATTTTCCCTGTTGAAGGCAGCCTTGTTGCAGGATGGTTTTCCCCTCTGCCCAACTTGAGTGGGCGTGGTCAGTGGAGAGTGACTTCAGTGGATACCTTCTGTCGTTAAATCAGACCAAAAATTCAGTTTCAGCTGCTTTTTTTTGTTTTTAAGATTAGAAACATCATTAATGTCAGAAGTTTGACTCACTCAGTTACTCTTACCCAGACTCTCTCTCTCTCTCTCTCTCTCTCTCTCTCTCTCTCTCTCTCTCTCCTCTCTCTCCTCTCTCTCTCTCTCTCTCTCTCTCTCTCCTCTCTCTCTCTCTCTCTCTCTCTCTCTCTCTCTCTCTCTCTCTCTCTCTCTCTCTCTCTCTCTCTCTCTCTCTCTCTCTCTCTCTCTCTCTCTCTCTCTCTCTCTCTCAGGGCGAGCGCTCCTCCTCCTTTATGTTTTGTGACCTCGTCCACTCCAGGCTTTTGTTCCCCTTTCAAACCAATGGGATGCTTTCTATTTGGCAGCATTTCAGTGGAGGAAAGTGGGTGCTGGAGAATAGAAAAAGTTAGTCATTGTACTCAAAGAAAGTTTTGCAGAGAGCGGCTGTCACACTATGGATTTATTCCCAGGTACATTTGCGGTGTGCTAAAACGTGATTGAAAGACTATTTCAACGTTGCGCTTATTGTTTTGAGTTGAAATGAAGATCGCTCCAGTGGATGCGAACACAGGAAGAGGAAACGTGTCATGGTTGATGGTAGAGGTGATACTAACTTTAAAGGACAGAGGGATCAGCATGAGCAGCCCTCGAACAGCAAACAGCCAAAAATCAAAGGTGGACTATTTCAGTAGGAGAAAAATACATAATGCATGTTGGGTAATACTGCAGCTTTATGCAGGATCCAGTTACAGTTTACATGCTTGGCTGTAAAAACTCTGATAAATGTGTCTCACGTGTGCCTGCAGCCGGTCAAACATGAGTCTTGTGTGAAGACTGACACATATTAAAACACATTTCTGTGGACTTTTCATCAGAGGACTGTTTTATTTTTCAGGATTTGGGGAATTCCTTTTTCCTTTGAGGGGCACCGCAGGAATGTGCGTCTGTCTCTCATCCCATATAACCCATGTTTGTGTGTTGGCAGGCTGAACACCTGAGTGTGTTTGGATGGACGTGTTCACACCTCTTGTGCACCTTCAGCAAGCTGCCTTTGTTTACCTAAAATCCCCTCGAGGACTGCCTCCGACCCGACACACAGGTTTTTGCGTTCGCACACACGTTTGCCCTCACGCTTCTGGAAAGAAGAAAAAAAAGAAAAAAGGTGTCGTACAGACGTCTGCTGATGTTTTCATACTCAGCGGTGCAAAGACTGCGGTTAGTGAAAACATTCAGAGTGGGCCAGAGGGTGAAGACGTCGCGACATCTGGGAGTGGGTTTATGAACGTGCATGACTTGACATATCTCACCCTCTTGAAGTGCAAAACCAAAATCTCCTAAGTGATTGGATGAAGCGTATTCAGTCCAGTGTGATTGAATGAAAGGCCAGAAGAGGATTGTTACAGAGTGCTGGTAATAGATCAGATAAGTGAAAATGGTTTTATCTCGAGGGGAAGGTTTCTGTTACTTAGCTTGTGACTCATTAAATAAACTCTGTCATATCAGTGAGTGGTTCTTATATTCTTGATTGAAGATTTCAAGCTGAAGGAACCAGAGGAACCACACGACTTACAGAGGAAAGATGGTTGGACCAGTGTGGGTGACACTTCAAGACAAGGACCTTAAAGTTACCAAAAAAAAAATCTTAAATTTTTACATTATTTAACGCGGGATGTAAAGCTGCTCAGGTTTCATCAATAGATTAACATACAGTAGAGTTTCTTTTGATATTTCCTGATATCACAAAGTCTGCCGAAATATGGTTTTAACTCAATGTAATTCAGAAACAGAAGATTAAGTGTTTGGCCCATTTAAAACGATCTGTCAAATATACATCAAGGAACAAAGAACAACAAATACATGATTCCACATTTGAATTGTAAACTTGTAAAATGTGCTGTGAGGCCACATTTCTACAGTTCTCAGGTCAGGTCAGGTCAGGTCGTCGAGTTTCTGCGCCCGGTTTTGTAACAGCTTGGCTCATTTGTAGCCTGTGCTCTCTCCGTGGATCCCAAACTCTCCCCACACTGCTCACTTACTCCTGAGGGGAGTCCGTGACGTAACATTGTTTGGTCAGTATGATCAGGCTCTTTTCTGCCCGCTTGTCGTCATGTACGAGGCTGCTGGATGGAAACAGTTAAAGAAACAGGTGTCATGAACAAACTGAAGTCGAATGTTGAAGACGATGACAACGATCGATGTTGTCATACATTGCGATCAGTAAATTGAAAGCTTTTCTGATCTGCTTGCATTAAATGAACCGGCATTGATGTGCGATGTTACTCCTTGTTTACGGTTCACGTGATGATTTACAGTTCAGACCTGCTAAAGCTTGCCAGATCCTCAGCACAGGAAAGATAATGACGAGCAGTCTCTGTACTCGTGGCGCCGTGAGGATTAAGCTTCATTTTAAGATTACTCTCAGACTTGTTTCTGCAGATTATTGACCAAAATCGCCTCATTTAAGAGCGCTAGATTATGGAGAGACTACAGTAAAACAGTAGTTTGAATTTTGGAAGATCACTAGATAAATCAGGGCCTCTCATCTGTGATTGTTTTCTGGCTTATAGAACTATATTTTTAAAAGCGAGCTTAAAATTGCATCAGAGGTGATCATCCATCGAGGCAGATTAACACAAAAAAACCAAAAACATTTTGGTAAAAGAAAAATTCAAAAGCTAGAGGATTAGTGGATAAGAAAGAGTACGAGTTATAACTAGGGACAAAAACAAGGAGAGAGTGAGAGAAAGAAAAGATAAACAGGAACGGTCCAGCTGATCGAATGCTGAACCTGTGTGATGAAGTAAAATGACCTCTGCTGTCACCCGCCGTCTCGAAAACAGGTTCAATCGAGGCTTGAAATTGGTTCGGCTGTTTGTTTGTGTGTGTGTGTGTGTGTGTGTGTGTGTGTGTGTGTGTGTGTGTGTGCCCTGCTATCTGTGTGCAGGTCTCACAGCCTTTTAAAAACTACCGCGGAGTGAGAGAGTAAAGGTGATGGAGAAAAAGAAAGAATGAGAGAGAGAGAGAGAGAGAGAGAGAGGGGGGACTGCATTCCTTCATTTGCTCCTCCAGCCAACCTGTCTCCTCTCCTCCGCCCCTCCTTCTCTACCTGTCAGGAATGCAGTTTGTAAGCCTCTGGAATCCTAACAGCAGCTCTGAGACACACACACACACACACACACACATAAATTTGTATTAAGCCACTTTCCCACACTTCTTGTATTTATCCTCCATCTTTAATTGCAGCCTAAAAGCAGAAGTCTTCAACCATTGGCTGCATCGATAAAGTCAGGTCAAAGCTCCACAAATTCAGAGCCCTCGAACAAGACCAAAAGACGTGCCACACACACAATCGCACAAAGACTTCAACTCTGTCCCTCCTGACCAGACTCTAAAATACGTGCAGGATTCATGTTGATCTTTTTTAAAGGCCGTGTTTGAGGCCAATTGATTTTCTACATTGATATCATGTCACCGTGTAAGATTATCCACAGTTTTATTGGAGTTTGAACCTATTTTAGCCAACGAGAGACATTTAAAAAAAGAAACTGTCGAGGATGTGTTTAAGGCATCTTCAAATGACATCATCATCATCATCATCATCATCATCATCATCATCATCATCATCAAACAGATCATCCAGCACGGAGCTGTGTGTGCAACATTTGAAACCTGAACATTTTTGTGATTTATCTTATCGTCATATTTGTTTGCATTGAAAGACACATTTCAGCTCATATGGTTTTCTTCAATAACTTTTTGACTCTTTCATACTGAAATCACGACAGAGCTTTAAAAGTCCATCAGTGGAATCCTCGAACAAACACACACGAACACACAGACGCTTGTGTCCAGTGTTTTGTCCGTTCTCCACCCTTCCTGTTCCTCTCATGTCTTCCCTTCCTCTGTCTCTCTCTCTCTCTCTCTCTGTCTCTCTCTGTCTCTCTCTGTCTCTCTCTCTCAGACAGCTGTTGTGTTGAGGTTACAGTACACCTTGTGGAGGGGCCCTCCCTTTCATCTCTCCCAGCGGTTTTATGGTGCTGTGTGAATGTGCAAGGCTTTTTAATTAGGCTCTGCACCCAGACAGGCCCCAAGGCTGAGGCAGCGCCACTCTGTCTGAAGCTCTCTCACTCCCTCTCTCCATTCCTTCTCTCTCTCTCTCTCTCTCTCTCTCTCTATCTCTAGTGTGTCATCTGCTATAATCTCTAACTCTCTCTCTCACACCATATCTTAATTTGTCTTTCTTTCAGCACAATAAGCCTCTATACTCGTTCGAGGACAACGCAGACTATGTGTATGACGTCATGTGGTCGCCTGTGCACCCTGCGATGTTCGCCGCCGTAGACGGCATGGGCCGCTTAGACCTGTGGAACCTCAACAACGACACAGAGGTATGTGCATGGAAATAGGTCACAAAGAACATGCTCTCTGCGTCGTCTCCCTGTGTGTCTGCTGCTGCCTGTCGTTGGGCCTCGTCCCTGAACCGCACATCCAAACACCCAAGACTTTATCTACTCCTTCCCAACGCAACCACCACCAGCTCCTCCACATCCCTCAGTGCGCCGACACACACGCACACACAGAACTCAAGATTCCCCCACGGGCGTTTCCAGCAGTGCTGGCTTTAAATCACACTCAGCGACATCTCCCCACCCAGATGTGTCCCGCTAACATTCCTGCAACCTCTGTCCAACTTTTCAGGCAACCTCAGGACCCCGCCACCTCCTCTCATCCGCCTCCCACACTATGTCCCATCAGTGAGGCGCACACATGTGCTGGAGACCTCAGTCTGCAGTCTCATGCTGAAGATTAAAATAATGAAATGAGACAGTTTCTCAGTGCTGTGAGGGGAGATTTATTTTTAAAGAAGAGGGCATCGGAGGCCACGGCAGGGAAGAGCATCTTACCGCTCAACTTCATTTAACACAATTTATTATGTGGAATGAAAAATTTTTTAAAAATACGTATTTTGCCTGAATTGTAAGAAATGACACAAAACAATACTTGAGGGAACCGCTTACAACAGCTTATTGTTAATAGAAGAAATACCTCAACGTCTCAGGAAAGAAGCTACAAAGTGTATTTTTTATGTTTGATACCGTATCCAGCTAGCTTTTTTTTTTCTTTTTTTTTGAGTAAAAAAGTGCTGGCAGTGCGCTCGTGAGCACTTGCATGAAGCGTTTGTGTGCTGCGAATGAAAAGTTCTGAGCTCGTCGGTGCCTCTGTGTTATTATTGAAAGAGGAGACGTACGTTCCTAAAACTTTAAAAGTTTCAGTTTGGTCAAAAATCTTCAGAAAGTCTGCGTCTGAAATTATACTTTTTTTTTTTACATGTCTGAAAGTGAGTACCAAACCTTTGATCACTCAGCTAAGAGTACAGATAAAAGGATCCTTCATTCTCCTTCACTCTTGGTTTCCATGGAGACAACACTCAGTGCCTTCAACCTAAATACCAGTCAGCATAAGATGCTCTCCTTCGTTTCCCATAATGCTCTTTCACTCTTCTCCTTCTCTTTTTTTCTGGCAGGCCTCTCTGGCTGTCCTCATGAAATTCACATCTCCAACAACTCCGGGGATTTGATGTTACATCTCAGTTGTCGTGTCTCATAAAATCTCTCTCCTCTGCTCTCGTTTGAACTGTGACTCGATCCCTCATTGATCTCATCGGGAGCTTCTTCCCTCTGCAGCACACATGACAAGATTCCCATGATTCTCTCAACAGCAGCCTTTTCAGCGACGGAGGAAGAGTTCATTATGGACAGCCTAACTCTGCTAACAATGTGCTTTATGAGAAACATTTGCTCCGACACACACACACACACACACACACACACACACACACACACACACACACACACACACACACACAAACGGATGTTCTGAACACATACAACACACATTCACTCCTACACAGTCTGTCTAATAGCAACAGACTTCCATTGTTGCCATCATGTTAAAAACACACAGTCATAACGACACTAACGGAGCAGTGCCGCTCGCCTGGTTCTCATTTCCAGCAAACACACACTCACAGACACACGCATACACAGCCAATTTAAAGCGCTCAGTTCAGATCCACTCGGGCGGAGCGAGGGAAGCTAGCAGGCTAATGGCAGTCAGTCTGTGGTTAGCACTGCTTTAAATACGCAGAAGCTCCGTGTGTGTGAGGCGACATGATGCCAAGGCCTCTGTCTCCACTGGTGACATGTGTCAGACTCGCCCGCCACATGTCAGGAACAGTTTATGGAAACACTGCAGATGGTTTTAGGTTTTTTAAAAGGTGCAACATGAGCGCTGCTGTTTTCTAAAAAGAGCATTGGCCACAACAGCAAACAAGATGCACTTATTATACAGTTCCTTATTCCTTATTATAAAGTCCTTGTGTGAGTCCACTGCAGAGGAAGAAATTCTTAATGAGACGGACATGTGTGATGATCCTCCAGATTGTTTGGATGAAGCTCTGCATTTAAAAAACTTTTTAGCTTAAACGGCATTAGCGCCTTTAAATGTTAAGACACTTTGGAGACATTCTCTAAATGTACATTTTTATTTCAGAAATTGAAAAAAGCACAATATTAGATATTGGAAGTGTTTTTTAACTTTAACTATCATTCAGACTCAGGAGGTTGTACTACAAATGAGGAACATTGAAAATGTCACGTGATCAGCTGTCACGGAGAAGTTATTGTTATGGATGTTTCAGAGGATTTTATGAAGGATGTCAGGTTATATTTGAACTTATTCAGAGTGAACTGTGAAAAACATGCAGTTGGTTCTGTAGAGATCATTCCAAATCAGGACTTTACTCCGTTATATGTACATGTCAAATCTATTGATTTATATGCAGTCCATTTGAATGAATAACACATTGGATTTGTTTTCATTGTTTTCGTCCACCAGGTACCGACTGCCAGTGTGACCATTGAGGGAGCATCGGCACTCAACCGAGTCCGCTGGTCGTCAGGAGGGAAGGAGGTGGCGGTGGGCGACTCAGAGGGTCGCGTCTGGATATACGATACTGGCGAGGTACAGATAATAACTGTGTGCTCGTAATGAAGATGTTTACCAATCGTTAGATGTGGGGGGAAAAGAGAGACTACGATCCTTGTCTTTGTCTTCAGAAATCAGGGCAGAGTGAGCGCTCCTTCTCTCAGGCGTTGTTTTCATCACTACAGATCCATTCTGTCACGTTTTAAAATCACTGTGCCACGTTGAATGTTAATATTTTGGCGGTTTGATGTGGTGAGAAGAATGTTGGGTGATGGATTCACTGTGCGAGCTGTGATGCACGCAGCTGGTGTTTCTCGCTGGTTTCATTTACAGACAATCAGGATTTAATTACCCTCGAGGTGCCAATAGCCTGAGTGAAGGACGACGGCCAGAATTTATTGCATTGTAGATATTATAGTAGCTCTCGAGTAGACTTTAGTGATGGATGTTGGAGCTGCCGGTGCATCCGTCACAACTCGTCAGTGATATCTCTGTCTTTGCTGATTTTGTGTCAAGAAGAAAGAACAAGTGCTGTGAATAGACACATCATGTAAAATATGTTTACACATGCACTACCATTGCAGTGTTTAATGTATATTTGCTCCACTGACTTTACTGAAAGACTGGTACTATAACAGTAAAACCCCCACATTCACCACAACCGATCATTTTAAGTCCTTCAGCTCTGTATGTTTACCCAACTGTCAGCATCGCCATGAATGTATGTGTTTGATTTTTGTCCCTCCCTGCTTCATGTCCCTGTAAAATAGCCTCCACATGACTCTACCATCACCACAAAGCGGCCAACCACCCTGCCTGCATCTGTATGTTCTCTGATGCTCAGAGGGCTCTGGTTAGATTCCCCAATGGGAGGGCATGTTAGCCTAGCCCCTCGGCTAATTTTAGCATCTCTCTGGAGTGCGGTACGTTTGAGCTGGTGGCGTTGATGGTAACAAAGGGTCATCAATAAAAGTGAGCGGGGTTGACGGTTTTATGATCTTAAGGACGTGTGTGTGTGTGTGTGTGTGAGATTGTGTACTGTGTGTGTGTGTGGGTGTGGGTTTACTTCTCTACAAATTCCCCCACATTGCTAAAATTAGGAACAGCATGCGAATAAAAGACCCTTGAGCAGCTCCAGGAAATCAGAGTTAAAAAAGACTTCGATTTCAGTTTTATATAACTTGTTACAATTTAGCTTTGGTGATTTATCAGCAAGATGTATTTGTTCTTTTATTGACTTTTGCTCTAAAGTACAAATAACACAAGTCTTTCAGAATCCTCTCATGAGACAGAGCTCCAGCAGATCAGGGTCGGGGGCTTCCCGCTGCTCCATGACTTATAAACGTTTTGGACCCGCTGCTTTTAAACGCACAGCTCCACAAAATCCCACATTGTTTCTCTGACATTTGAGCTTCTTGTATTCTTTTCAAATTAGGCTAAAGCTGAAGTCAGAGCGGCATATACATGAGTTCCTGGCTGAGCCCCCCGCTGTGGCTAGCTCTAAGGGGGGTGTTCAAAATGGCTGCCTCCCTCCTCCTGGTTCCTGTTTAATTACAGCCTGGCCACGCAAAGCGGTTGCAGACAGCTTGGGTGGCGGCCGCGGCTTCTGTCCCACTCATTCTGACTTCCACAGTGCTCAACTGGAGGCAGACGCTTAAAGAGGAACAGTTCTGTTTGACTTCCTGTATTAACTCTTTACGATCGCTGCAGCTCATTTTTAGCTCCTTTAGGGCTGTAGAGAGACTGAAATATCGTATCTGATGGATAATAATGACTTTTATTCAGACACACTTTGTTCTTTTTTTTCTTCATTACAAGTTCAACTGAGATGTAAACATCATACATGTCTTATGTAATTGTTATTTTTGCCCATCACTGTCCCCTTTATGGTGTCATTATGGTACTGTTTTCAGAAGGAAGGAAACTAAATCAACATGAAAACTTAGCCGAGGTAATGAAATTATTATCTCTATGGAAGTTCACATTTTTCAAAGGATTATTTTGGGGCTTTTTAGGTAGAAACTAGTGAACGAGAGTGCAGCATGACACGAGAAAGACGACACAGGTCAGATTTGAACCCTGGCCGTCTGGACTTTAGCCTCTGTACATGATGCCGTCCACGCTAACCTCCAGGCTACCAGCATCCTGCTAGTTAGAAGTTTTGAGATAAAAACCTTATTATCATTTGATGACAAGTGGAGATGATGAGATTAGACCCTCGACTTTTTCTTCCAATTTTTGACTTGATTTTGTAAGGGGCCATAAAATATACATGTAACAATGTTATGCAATGCCAAGTTAGCCTTAAGCTAATTTACATCTGCAGTATCACAACACTTTTTTTAGCCATCTATAAAGGCACAATATCAGACATATTACAGATACATACAGCAGAAATCAGGTTTGCCCTGCGTAAATGTCTCTCTGAGTCTATGATGAGTGAGAAGCTGGAGTCCTACCAGTTGTGTTGTTGTCAGCGCGGTGTTTACATTATGTTTACATAGACAGTGTATAAAGCTGTTTTAGTCTACGACAAGAGAAAAGAGGAGTAACATAACATACTGACTGCTAATTTGGACGTCACGTAAGTATCTTTAGATCCCTCAGCTCATTCTGTGTCAATTTACATGAAGCCAGTTAGCCAAAGTGTGCTAACATTAGCCTGCTATCACAAAAATGCAGGCCTTAGGTTAAGCAGGTGCTTAATTATGGTGCATTCTATTTCATGCAAATCTTCCATAACATGATTCTTTGATTTTATAACAGAAGAAGCTGTGGGAGAATCAGTGGCGCTTTGTTGCCCAGCAACAGGTGTGGTAGCTTCATAGCACACAGGTTTTCTCCCTCAGCATGTAAAGCCATGTCCTCCATGTTTCCTACAGCTGTCCGTGGCTCACACTGACGACTGGGGACGATTTGCTCGTACCCTGATGGAGATCCGTGCTAACCGGGCAGATGGCGAGGAGGAGGGGCCTATGGAGCTGGCTTCGTAGAGCGGGACTCCAAACCAAAGCAGAAAGAATCAGGAGGCCTGATGTGCTTTTATTGGTGTCACTGTAGCATGAGCTTCTCCCTCACTTTATTTCTGTTTTCTCACTTTTATGTGCAGTTACTGTCAGGTCGTATTTCTGCGTTTACTGTCTTGTAAATGCACTCTGTCTCTTCATCGGTAAACTGTTGATCTTTACAGATTCGTCCTATTTATTTGTTTAATGACTTAAGGTGATGTGTTGATTGCAACCTGTGAACCTGCAGTATTTACCAAGTGGCAGTCTTTTAGCCTTATGAAGTTATGTGTACTGTAACAATGCTTTGCACTACTGTGAAAATCAAGCAGGGTCCATAGACTAGTCATGTTTACAAACTGTCACGTCCACTTTTTGTTGTGCTTCTTTTCTCTGTATCATGATGCCTGCATGCAACACATTCCTGAAATATTACAGATGCATTAACATGAGAGTTGCTTTGTGATGTGTTCAGGTGTGGATGGTGTGGTTGTGAGGGAATACAGAAACTTTAACAGGATTGGCACTTTGTATTTTGATTCTACACTGGAGCAACATCTGTATATTATTCATGAACTGTGAGGATCATCAAGAGGTATATTGTTCTGCGGAGTGCTCACTGTCAAACCTGCTGTGTTTGCTATTAAAGCAGAGCTGATCAACTGTCTCTCTTTACTCTCAGTACACATGTATACAAACACTTAAAGCGACTCCTCTAAAACTGACACACTAAGACAAGAAGTTATCAGCTGTCTGTGAGATATTTACACAGCTACAAACATATACACCTGAAACCAAAAATCTTACAACAATAAAAATGTTAAACACTGTTTAAGCTGTGTCTATGTGTAAGCAGTTTGTAATCACATTGTGAATACATTTCATACAAATCCAATGTGTTACATACAGTTCAAATAAACACAATTGAAAGGGAAACAAAAAGTAACTATACATGTATGAAAATATGTCTAGTGTTCATGTGCATGAAGGAGCAGTCTTATGTAGCATTGTAACCATATGACGGATGTGCTTTTATAGAAAACCGCAGAAGGAAGACACTGGAAAAAGCTGCCTCTGTTCTAAATCTACTTTTTTGGATTTGTTCTTACTAAAGCAAGCAGGATTTGCAGAAGTTAAATGTTTAAACTTCTGCAACTTGTGTGCAACAACTGCAAGAGTCCTACAAAGAGTTCTCAGCCTGGACCTGAGGGTTGCATGAAGAGTGACATATATATGTTGGTCATTTTCAGAAGAAAAATTACAGATAAGTGAACTACAACAATGACTTGGTTGAAACTTGTGAGTCCTCCTTTTCACTTACTCTATACCCATGGAGGTTCAGTGGGAGCTCATGTTGTAGGGGGCCACCTCCCTCTCTTCTCCTGCTGCTGCTGTCGCCTCAGTACAGCGTGGGAGATGGAGTCCAAACTTGCTCTCAATGCCAGCGAACGTGGCCACAGCCAACCTGAAGCCTCCGATGTGGTCGGGGTTGGGCGCCGGCAGGCTGATCCGAGACTTGGGGGTGGGCTCCAAGCCAGCAGGCTTTCTGTGGTTGGGAGTGATGAAGAGAGAAAGAGAGAGAGACACACACATGGGGAGAAGCCAGAGGCACAGTAAGAGAGGGAAAGGGAGAGAGACGAGAGTAGTGGTAGAGGGAGACGGTCAAACAACAAATTTGTTTATTTTGAAAAAATTAAGAAAAAAGGAGCACAATCACTAATTTTTTCAACGTTTTTATTCTGCATGCTCGAAAATCAAAAGTGCAACAGTTAAAACACTCATCACTCTTGTTGCTTTGTTGAATGTAGGCCAGATCGTCTGAGCTGCTGCCAACTCAAAAACGGCGACAACAACAAAAAAGTAATGAACTCAATAAACAGCCACAACCAAAAAAAGTAATTAGCAGCTCAACAATGGCAACAACAAAAAATGCAATTATCAGATCTTCATGTCCTACTGTAAAAGAAATAGACAATCCAGCAAACACGTGTAAGGGCAACACATGACCATTGAAAGAAAAATATGTGCTCTGAGAGGTTCATCACTTCTCTTCCCCCAATGAACATTTTAAACTTAAAAAAAGGTAAAAAAATAAAATAAATAAAACATTTTTCAGAAGGAGGAAAATTAGCTTGTTTGAACCAAGATGGGAGGAAATCGGTGTTCGAGCATAATGGATGCTGCCTGCCCTGATGACTGAGCTGCACATTCTCAAGTCTGAGAAAAATCGTCATATGCAAAGATCTGAGTGTGAGCTGCAGTCTGACAACTATTATGCAAAGAAGTTTTTGGTCCAGTTGGGTTTTTTGCATTTCTATCGCAGAGGAGAAAGGACACGCACCAGGAGCAGGTAATATGAAATAAACCCTGTTGTCCTAGAAGGGTTCAAATAGTGAAGCATCTTTTCTCATGCCTCAGTGTAGCATTGATGTCCATATTGTTGACCCAAAAGGTACTGCAGGTGCGCCACAAGAAGGCATTTATGAGCCATTTTTTTTATTTGCACTAAATTTAAATATTTTATTGTACAAAAAATGCACCATATATTGCCATCAACAGAAACATTTTTTGCCTTTGAATATAACATTATTTGGAAATAAATTGTGTTGTAAAAGTTTTTCAGGGCCACAAAACATTTTTCATTTCCAAAATTAGGCTGCAGCTTTCTCAGGTTTAAGAATGGCTACTCTTTGGTTTTGATTTTTGACTTCCTTTTCTTCAAACTCAGTAAAGAACCAGCACTGCAGGAGGCAGGCAGCCAAGGTCTCAACAGTAGAGAGGATAAAATGTGCATGTTTACAACCTAATGGAAGCTAATCTACACAAGTGTATGTTCATGTTTTGGAAACAGATGTGAGTGAGACATGGTAAATGCTAAGCTAACCTTCTGAGAATCCTCCAGAAAACAATCCAACAGGCTGCTGTAAATGGCCTTAGCGGCACGTGCTGCCACCTGTAGCCCGATCTTGGTCAGGTCTGACAGGGTCACAGGCTGTTGGCCTGCCTGTGGAGGAAAGTACAAGAGCTGTTTGATTCTAAATACTTCACAGACGTTTAGAATCGGTCAAACAAATGAGTTGATGTGTAATAAGTAGCTACAAGCTAACCAATGAAATCTTGCGAATCATTTGATAGAAAGGCCGTAGTGGTCTTTGCTACCTCTTTAAAAACACGTCATCTTAGATCTCGACCATCTTACAGAAACTCTGACTCGTTCATACACTAAACACAAGTATGGGCCTGTTCCTCTCACTTCACCATCAACCAATCCATACCACCAACGAGGCCATTATTTAATCTCTCTCTTTTTCTCCCTTTCCTCTCTCTGCAACTCTTCTTACAGCCGTTTGAAAGGGTCCAGACAATGGCTGGTAATGAGAGCAGTGCACACTGTGCCTCATGTGCCGGCAGAAAGTGTGTGAGGGGAGTGACTGCAGAGCCCCCACTCCAGCCACTTCAGCCGTGAATGGACTCAATCATTGATGGCTCGGTCATTACCATCAACTGCCCTCTCCACCATTTACTCTGACTTCTTGGTTTTTGTAACAGCCAAACGAGCTATTCAGCAAGCCTAATCAACTCAGCGTTAGGTAGAAGACTGGCACCCGGAGGAGACTGACCACCTGCACTGAGGAGAGGACCATATGGAAGCTTCCTGGGGATTTATAAGGGGATGTATTGGAAAATACTGAGTGCAGACGAAAAGGATGAGTATGTAATGATGTTTAAAATATAAACATTTCCTATAACATAATCAAAACGCAGATGAATATTGTGCTGTATAGGCGTTAAAGATGTTCGACAAATTTGTCGAAGGACAACATGTCCCTCTGGTGCCCTTCAGTGTGGATCCCTAGAAGCTAGTGAAGAGGTCTGAGGAACTTCAAGGGCTATAAATTAAAAAAAAAAACACTTTAATTTATCAGGGCTTCAGATTAAAAAAAACATGCAAACATGTTTCAGTCATGCTGCAATTCATCAGAGCACCTACCTCAGACTTCTTGAATATTTCCTTTTGACATTTTTATTTTAGGGTTAACATGATCATTTTTCAACAGGTCAAACTACAAACTACTTGTTTTTAAGCAGCATGAGTCAGTTGTTTTTTAACGTTTTTAAATCTTTGTTTAAAGATTTTTTAAACCGTTTCTCGTTAGAATTTGCAAGTTTGACGTTTTCTTCATCACTGACCTTTTTGTTGGGTGTTTCAGATCAGCTTGACTGTAATATTTCGATCTAAATCCTGATACCCATAGGCATGCACATCTAACAAACACGCTGAATATCTTGACAATTCAAAAGCATAAGGATTTGTTTTTTAACAGTCATCACGACAACTGGTTAATGTTGCTTTTGGCGTTGGGACAAAATGCTGATTCAGCGATATATCGTTTTCCTGGCTGATGTGAAGCAATTATCAAGTCGCTAGTTGTAAATACCAATATTTTAATGTCAGAAATAAAGCTCACTTAACAAATGTTGCTGCTAATTTCATTCACCATGTCTCCTCATTGCAGCACTTATGAAATGAGTGAAGCTTCAGGAACCAACTTAACTAGCTGAAGAAAAAGTTAACAGCGGGAAGGTGAAAGAACAGGACAGCTGTATCGTGTCGAACAGCAGTGATGAGAATTGTTTGCATCACAGAAATCATCGCAGACTTGCTGGATCGTCATATTTTTACCGTGGAATCACATATTGTATAATGAGTTACCCTGGAAGTCCCCCCCCCCCCCCCCCCCCCCCCCCCGTTGCTCTGTTTGTCACGTTTAAGAAAAAGGAGTCATCAGGTCTGTATAGGAATTTTAATCAAAAAGTTCAGGATTAACCTTTGCCAATAGACTTCTCTGGAAATAGTGTAAATGTTAGAACTTGAAAAAAATGTAGAGTTAAAACCTTAACTAATGTGGCCACTAAACTGTCAATTAATTTAAGAGATTTAAGAGAGAAAACATTTGAAATAAAGTCTTAAGCCTGTAACTGAGTGCATATTTAATAGGGCCAAACTTTGCTTCTTACATCTTTCTCTCAGGCAGCATTAATGGCTTTCACTCTGTTCTTCACAGATCTACCTAATGCAAAGCTTAATAATGCTGTGCAAACTGAGCATATAATTCAATTTCCTGTGCTGACTGTAAAACACTAATTGCCAGAATGTTGTAACCGCTGATAAATATATGTGAGGGGAGGATGATAAACGTGTCAGAGTAATGAAAAAGAAATAGAAATCATGAGGCTGGTTTCAGCTCGGAGTCTGTGGCTCGAGCTGCCAGTCCTGTGGCGAGAAAGCAAAAGTGAAAAATAGACGAGGAACGCAGGATTTATGATTTTTCCGTGTTGTGCTGCTCCTCTTCTTCAAAAAGAGAGTGCTGCTGACACATTTCCGAGGACTCAACGCAAATATTAAGTCTTTTATGCAAATTCTCTAAAGCCCTTTAGCTTGGCAGGAAAGGGCTTCTCTATTATTAATGTTTTCTTTCGGGAATAAAACCAATATTAAAACTCTGCTTTGGATTTATCCTGTTTCCATGTAGAAGAGAAAGTTAAGTCATCACAAGATTGTGTTCCTCTTGGCCTCTTTTCTAAGTTTTATTACTTAAATACAGACGTGACTCTATGCATTCTTTCAGAGTGAACATGCATAAAGTATGCACAGACATGGTTGTGTGCTTGCCTTCATTTGTGCGATGCATGTAGAATACATCAGGAAATTTGGTCTTGTTGGCAGGCTTATAAGTCCCCAATCAGTGAGCAGTGCTCTAATTAGCAGCTACCGCCGTGGAGCCTGCGGTCAGAGCCGGCTTGGCTTATAGACATTTAGCTCTGCTACTGTTCCTGCAGGTCTGTGGAGGTCTGAGGCAAGAGCAAAGGGAGACCTCTTCTCACACTTTTCACACTTTTTTCAAACTGGGACTTTACAAAAGAATAAATGTATACTTTCTCCTTAACTCAAGCTCTTTGGCTCACTGTGTAGGCTATATTGAAATATTTCACAAGGAAAATTCTTTCTTTAAGTAATGCATTATTATATTACAAATAATGGCAGCCATAATCATATTTTATTCATATAAAGCCATTTTTTCATAAGCACCCCAGAACATGTCTGGGGGGAAGTGGTGACTACAACACAGTCTGCGTAATGATACTATTATGGGACTATTTGACTTTCTATTGGTGCGTGTAGTTCAACAGTTCTAATAGTAACAAAAGAGCGGAGAAGAACAAAATCACATACAGAACACGTTTACTCAGCTGTTTGATTACATGCACAGCAAATACACCATATGGTTGTACAGTCTATGGTGGTGCAACGATTACTAGTCATAAACATGACTTGTTTCTAGATTCGTTCTTTTCAGAACTTATCAGGCTTTTCGTCATTACAAATAGGTTAGGCTCCAAGAAAAAAGGATTGGGAAGCTAAGCTATTGATGACAGGTAAAACACAACAAATTGGAATACGCCATTGTAGTGACTTTTAATGACAGTTTTTGTGTAAAAGCTGTATTTCTATGCAAAGATATACATTTTAAAGCTGCTTTTGTGCTGGCAGCGTCCACAAGCCTTGTTTAAAGCGCTAGACTATGAAAGTTAGCTTCTTCTTCCCCCTGTAATGTCTGTTAGGTTTGTCTTAGTCTAGACTTAAGGTATCACCAAGAAAACATGAAAACAATGTAATGAAGTCATGTTCTGGGATCAGCAGCAGCTTTGGGCATGGAAACTGAACCCTGGAGAAGATAAGTCCAATTAGCTTTGAACTGTGAAATTGAGCCATCACAAAAAGGCCTTATGGGGGCACATTTATTTGAACCATATAAAGGTTTCTGCATTGTATCTCTATAACTAAATAATAACACAATAACACAACAAGTGTTTGTTCAAAAGTTTGAATTCCCCCTTCCTTTCAAAAAGGCTTTTAATGTTTTTCCTCTCATTGTTTAGGGTTTTTTAGGCCACAGCTTTACTGTTTTTGGTTCATTCACCATACTTGTTCTGACTCCATCATCAGTGATGTTTTGTTTTTGTTTAGAGCTTAGAATCTCTAAAAATCACAGGGAACACAGAAAGACATTAACTATTGTGTTAAGTTTAGGGAGCATTAAAAAAAAAAAGATATTTTTCTCAGGAGTTGAGAAAACAGAGGACAGTCGGTTTGATCTTCCTGTCCTCATCACTGAGGTAAGTCTGGGCTGTGAACAGGGTGTTCAGTAAAAAAGACAAATCTTGGAATCTTTAGAGGACAGCCAGAAGGAGAGACAATGTGTTGCTAATAATATTGCACTAAGTGGTAAACTTGCAAAAGAGAAAACAAAAACAAAGTAAAGAAAATTAGCGATAGAGTGCTGGACCTTGTTACATCCAAACGTTCACTCCAGGGCCTCAGGTCTCAGAGATGCATTGTCTTTTTTCTAGACACATCAACTCTGTTCAAAAACAAGATATTTAAGCATCAATTGATGAAACGGCTAGAAAACCAATACCAAAAAAAAAAAAATCTTCTTATAATAGGTTGAGACAACATCCACAACACGCCAGACTTATCATGACTCAAAATGACTCCACTCCTCTCCCACTTGTCTGTAAAATTTTCAAGCCATTTCACCAGATCTCAAAACTGGATCACTTTGAACATACCAAGGTTCAGGACTGAATGGGGGAAGACAGCTTTAAGTGTTGCTGCACCTGTTATGCGGAATGACTTTTCAAATAACGGCCAAGCTGCCCTCTCTTGCTCATACACCATTCAAGATCTCGTGCCTGAACTACCTCAAGAGAGAAATTGCAACTCTTTTAAAATATGAAATCATTTACACTGGCATGGTTTGCAAGTATGATGTGTTTCACTGTCTATGCCATCATTGTTTACTGTTTATATGTTGATATTTGGACTGTTTTTATTCTTGTATTGCTGAAGGGCACCTCTGGAAAAGAGAACTCGGTCTCAGTGGGTCCTTCATGCTGAAATAAAAAAAATGTTGTGTATCCTCAGCAGTCGGTAGGGGAGGCGTCTTCAGAAGGAAAGCTCACAGAAAAACATAAAGACCCAGGATGAGCAGGGGAAAAACTATACTTGTTCACAAATATAACGGCTTGCCTTCAACAACAAAACATTAACCTATTGAGTTCCTTGCTGTATTTCAATCCTGTTGGCCAGATGCCATCTCCTTGATACAACTACAACAAATAAAGAGCCAGGCCGGGTGTCCCTGTTATTGACAAGCTCCATTTAACTCCTTTGGGATAATCTTTTGGTTCCTACACACAAACACAAAGAGAGAGAGTTGGCTTGCAGGTGCCTGGCCTTCCTCACCCTCCCTCTCTCCCTCTCTCCCTCTCTCTCTCTCTCTCTCTCTCTCTAACAAGTGTTGTCTGCATGTCCCTTGTGCAGGCTGGCTGGGGCCAGGGTAACTGCTGAAAGCTGGGAGATTCTATCACTGTAGGACAGAAAGGCAGCGTCACAGGGACTGGGACAAAAAGTCTTAAAATCAGGGTAATGCACAGGAAGATCAGCATTCAATAGAGGGTGTGTGTGTGTGTGTGTGTGTGTGTGTGTGTGTGTGTGTAAAAAACATTCATACCTAGGTGCAATAAAAAGACTTGAGCTGGAATTCGCAAAATGCATGTAATATCTTGAATTTGAAAACTTGCTTAAACAATATGACCACAAACAAGAAAGTTCAGCACTGAAAACTTTCCTCCAGTGATGAAAGGTGGCGCTAGTGCGTTAGTCGCCAAACCAATGAGTAGGTCCTCCAGCGAAGGGTGAGCGTAAGGATAATTACCCTGACAAAGGCAGCTCTGTGCCTGGGTGCAGCCCCTCCGGAGCCAGCCCGTCTGGGGCTTGCAGGCTGCAGCTCGTCTCCTCCTCCCCTCCTTCTCCTTCTCCTGCTCCTCCATCATCATCACGGCTAATATTTTCTCAACACACTTTGTCTGCTCTCAAATGTATATCGAGAGCAAGGGCCGGTAACGATAATAAATGTGCAAGAGCATTGTGCAGTTTTTTTCACAGACAGTTAAATGGAGACAACATTTTTATGGACACACACACACACACACACACACACACACACATAGACACACAAGTACAGAAACATGTTCATTTTAGACAAAGAGTGAGACATGAGCAGGTAGACAGGTAAAGAGAGACAAAAGGATGCTTCACATTCTCTGACAGCCTCGTTAGATGACCTACATGTTTACATGGAACTTGTCTGTACTGACAGCTGGTCACACCAGCAGACACAGACCGAACCACACAGGCAAGCCTGGTCCAATTTAATGAGTTATAAAGGCCCAGTGTTGTTAAAAAGCAGCAGTTTGTACATCTCAGTTCTGTCAAAGGAGGGCTACATCATCGTAGAAAAAACTGTGGAAATTGATAACACAAGTTTAATCATCTTACTTGCAAATGAAAACAACCACAGGTATGAGGTTGACATTTTTAAGGTTGATTGTGTTTACATTCAGAGCAGACTCTCCCCTGCCAGCTTCATTAGCACTTATTTATGTAATTTAATTAGACATGTTTTGTTTCACCCTGAAGGCTAATGTCCTCGTCAAGCCAGTTAAGCTAATGTTAGCCTGCGACTCGCTCAGTCATTCGGAGCTAAGTCTTCTGTCAAGAGGAGGCTTAAAATAAAAACTAGCGGCTGTGCACCTTCAAACTGAGTATGATCAGCTTTATCTTAGGATTCATAATGTTTATAAAAAAAGAACAGGAAATATTCAATGAAAAACACCAATACAAAAATATTTCTGCTTTACCCTCTAATCTTTCACACTAGCTCTACAATGTGTTGGTGGCATAATATCATATGACCCTTATACGTTCACACAGTGGACTGTAATTTTAGCCCAGTTCAATTGAAAAATATCAATTATGGCAATTAAGGTTAAATACAGCTTTTAGCATAAATTGTGCTTGAACAGAGGACAACATGGAATTGTTGATTTATTGATACCTGATGTGGGGTAAGGTTATATGTAGAGCTAACAGAAAAAAATCTAGATCCCGAGAATTAATGGATTGTTGTGAAACTGACTGACAGGAGGCAGGAGGTGAGGCTGGGGAGCATCACATCCAGCACTCGGACAATAAGCACTGGTGCCCCCCTGGGGTGTGTTCTCTCCCCACTGCTCTTCTCCATCTACACCAATGACTGCACCTCAGGAGACCCTGCTGTGAGACTCTTAAAGTTCGCAGACAACATCACCCTCACAGAACACTGCACATCTGCAAATAAGCAGATCTCCCTTTAAGTCAGTGTTACATAAAAACACAGCTTCTGACTTACTGTGAGTGTAACTATGCCAAAACGTAGTTTTGCTGTCCAAAAGTCCTATTGTCAAAATAGTGTCTAATATTTTCAGTGATGTGTTGTAGTTTAGTTTAATTTTGTAGTTATTCAGGAGTTATTTCTTCAGCTGTTTCAGAAGCATGATTTGAGTGCTTTAAAACTTACCACCACAACTGCTTGGACGGGCATTAATAAGCAACATCCTTCCATTTTCACATTTAACCAATTGGTTGCTTTGCAGGCATTATCCAACATAAATAATAAAGTTCTCATCTCCACTATACAGATTTTGGGAAATGGAAGAAGTAAATAAGAATTCAGAAGTAATCGCAGAGCCAATTTTGCTGCAGAGCAGAAACAATCAGAGAGGACTGTGAACATTTTTTTTTATCTGCAGCACATGCTGAGTTGGTTGGATCTTAGTTTGCTGACTGATTACTCTGCTCTTGTTTCAGTGTATACTGAGCTCAAACTGTGTGTGCATATTCAGTATGACACCATTGTGATAGCTAATATGTCTTTATTAAACTGTTGAAAATGTCCCTAATACTCTTAAAGCTCCTGTAAGAGGTTTTAAGACGGTCATGAAACACACTGAAACAGACTCTGATCCAGACATGTGACCTAAACAAGCTAAATGATTTATCATTTACATGTGGTCAAATGAGGAAAAACAGCACGTAACAGAGCGTTAAAAGGAAACGTGGAGATTTCTTCATAAAACACCAGCGACATAAATACAGGACAGGGTCATACAGCTTTTTACACAGTGGACGCACTTTGTACAGGTGATTAACGCTGTTGATGTTTGAGTATTTAACGAGAAATTGTACTACGTTGGAGGAAATAGAAGTTTTATTATAGTATTGCAATGTTTATAAATGCACTATTAATACACCCACAGCACACTTATAATGATCTTTTTATTTGTTTGACTTTTATTTCTGTGATGTTTTTCATATTTTACATTTATTTATTCTAAATACATGTTCGTGTTTCTGTTTTTGTGCGGCTTGCATCTCAGGAGATGATCCCCTCTTTTGAATCTTATATAGAAACACTCAAAAGATACATTTGTGAATTTTAAGAAAAGCGATGACAACAGTGAACTGATCTGAGTTTGACCTATCCAGGCACATCGAACCCCAAAATAAGTTTCTCACCTTGTAAAGTCTGAAAGAAACTCAGCTCTCTGATGATGTACAGGGTGCACTGCAGACCCTCGACACGTGATGATCTCTCCTGTCACCCCTTTGAAAGAGTCTTCACTCCAGATGGTTGGTGAGGATCACCTGAGAGACACTCTGGGGGAAGACAAAGACAAAAAAAAGTGAGTCTAAGAAGACACGATACCCTCTTGATAGCTGCAGCAAGTCATTTTGATTTTAATCTAAACTGTGTCTTTTTTAATTCACATTTTAATTGTTTTGTTTTTAGCACAACTGAGGGCAATGTAATTGTTTTTTTTCAAATAACACAAAATCTGTAAAGTAAAAAGCATTACAATATAATCAATATTATTTTACTATCCCACTTCGTTTGCGATTGCTGAAAGTGATGCAACTCAATATTGACGCTGCCTCAGCAACCAGCTGCAAAACAAATAAAAGAGGAGGACAGAAGAAGAGACTCCAGCTGACACATTTGAGTCTGTCAGCTGTTTGTCTTCATCACAAAGACCCTGCGGGGACTCTGACTCCTTTTTTTTTTTTTCTTTCTCTAACCTCTCACTTCTCTCCACACCGTTCTCCAAACCTGTACTTGTAAGGGGAGGGCAGAGAGGCTGCAGCGAGTTCAGACTGGTTTCTGTGCCTTTCAGGTCGGCACGGCTTTTTAACTATAAGAGGTTTGCTCCTGCGGCAAATTTGTGGGAAGACAAAATGGTTAACTGTGTCTAGTCGGCAAACATGACGGCATTCCGAGTGGATTCTGAGAAATGTTTACACCATTTGAAGAGTTTTTTTTGAAACGTGCTTTTTCTGACTTCTTCCTCCGATTTCTGTCTTTTTTTGTCAGTATCGTCTCTCTTGTCGTTTGACCTCCCCTCTCTCGTTTTCACCTGTATTGTCTCGCTCTTCCTACGGTTGCCAGTGGTTACTGTGGCTACATGCAAAAGGGAGTCACATCAAAATTAGATAGCAATCGGTTGCCATGGCACCAACTCTGTCTTAAATAGGCCTGGTCGGTTTGTTGTTGTTTCTCTCCTTGTCTCCACCGCCTTCACTGGATTCGTTATGAATGATGGATTATGCTTGTACCCTCTTGCTTTACAGGAAAACATCAAGCCCCATTCTAAAACATGGGCTTTTCTTTTCACTAAATGTCAGTAAATTTTAAGAGTTACCATTATAGAGCTTGGAGAGACATAATAGTTTCATTGAAGGTGTGTGCAGCCGCTTTTTAAATAACACAGAGTGTAGTAGGCTACAGACCCAATGACAGACTGTGAATAGCAGGAGGGCTGCTGCTCTGAAGCTGCTACACCTCACAGCTTAACACTTTATGACTTGTTTTATGGAAATAACCAAGTTGATTACATGCTGGCTAATAGCGCGAGCATTAAGAGGCTATTGGCTCCAGGCCCTCGCAGCGTTTGGCTGCTTCAATTGGATACTAATGAGACTGGAGATGGAGAAGATGGAGATGTTGTTTACTCAAGAGGAGTAAACAACGAGATTGTTCAGAGAGATGAGCTGACAATTAGATGTGACAACATGAGATGAAAGGAGGGACAATGTGAAGGCTCTTTAGTGAGATTCCCCGTCCCACACGGCTGCTTAAATGTGGAAAACCAACTAAAAACATTGCAGGACGGAAAGTAGGGAATCCAAGGGATCAGTCAAAAAAGCAAATGAGAGGACGGTGAGACAGAAACAGACAGAGAGGGAGTCAAAAGGAGAGAAGCAAGGGAAGGTCGAGGTGGAGGCAGAGAGGTTGAGGGTTGTGATTATGGAGTGACAGCATCGGCGGCTCTCTTATGATTCCCAAGTAATTACAAGGCAAGGTGATCCTAAGAAACCTGGGACATCAGCACCTTATGCACGCATCGCAGCTCCTGGTTGTATGTGTGTGTGCATGTGTGTGTGTGTGTGTGTGTGTGTGTGTGTGTGTGTGTGTGCTGCAGAAAAAGCTGAGAATAGTTTCAGGATCCCCTCTCAACTTGAAAAGTTGCGCCAGCCACTCACTTATGGCCATTCAAGAGATTAGCACCCACTGAAAACATTAGCCGCTATCCATAAATAACAATTATTTGGACTTAGCACCATACGTGCGTCATCTGCAGGTCTGTGTGTGTGTGTTAGATTTTCTGATTATGTTACTTTAACTCCCATCAAGCCTGAATTAGAAACCCCTTACAAAGACTTAAACCAACCATGCAAACTGTGCAACCTTCACAACTGCCCCTAAGTTACAGTACATTCACTCTTCCTCTTAGCAGTGACCCAATACCTTTTTTCTATAACATTAGTCCTAAAATGCTAAGATAAGCATCCAGCCAGATAAGCCTTAACAGCATGCTATTCTTACCCAAACAATTATGAGACATTTGGAACCTGCACCACAGCTTAATGATGCTGAGAGATGGAAACAGAGAAGTGAGGAGAGGCATATTCATGAGGGATAAGAAGAAATAAGGAGAGGAGGAGTAAAACAGAAATTTTTTTTGTAAAGGATTATTTAGGTACCCAATAACAGCATTACTCTCCAATTCTCTTGTTTATGCTCTGGTTCTGTCTTTTGTTTTATGAGGCTGACACTGTGGTCCAAACCGACACTTTCACAGCTACCAAATGATATAAACAGATTTCATGCGCTATGGCTGGGGCCTGACTAAAACAGGGTTCAGAAGGGTTCGACTTCTGTGTGTGAGTGTGTGTGCGTGTGTGCGTGTGTGCGTGCGTGCGAACGTGTGTAAGATAAAGTGTCAGGCAGAGTGCGGTGCCAGCACTAACACCGGGGCCTCAGCCAGGATGAAAGGAGCTGTCACGACGGCTCATGGAGGAAAAGAGGAAAAATCCATCCGTCCACACTCCTCTCCTCTACATTTATTCCCTCCTCTCGATGCATCTGTTATGGTTCTGCTTCTGAATCCATACGAGATGTATCAAAAAAAGGCAAACCACTGCTTTTCACACCCAGAACACTTTCGGTAAATCTGCTTTCGTGCAGTTACTTTATCTTCCTTTCGAATTTTTGACTCTGTTACAGATCAAATCTGGATCCAAAATAGAAAGCTAGAATCAAGTAGTTAATGTACCAACTAAAACATTTCTTCAACATATTCCCAGAACGAATAAGGTCAATTGAATGTGCCTGAGTGGAGCTAAACCCATAATGACTTGTGTATTCTGCAGAATACTTTGCTTTAGTGATCAGCATCAAAAGAGGGTTGAGTGAAAGACCTTCTTTCATTTGCTGAGGCCGAAGCTGCAGGCCCTGGTAGACTGTGTGTATGTGTGGGGGGAGACTGTGACAGCTCAGTGATCAAAACCTACGATGGGAGGGCAGCAGGTAAGAGACTGGTGGGGCGGGGGAGGAGTTTCAGGTAGCAGCCTCTGTCAATCTTCCTCTCCTCCCTGCATGTGTGTGTCTGTCTGTTTGTGTGTGTGTCTATGCACCTGTATACTGTTCTGTCTGTCACGGGCACACACACTCCTGTGAGCATGTACAGTATGCACATTTTCTCTTTCATGTGTGATCTTTACACGCTCCGTCAACAAACGTCGACTTCTGGCCTCCAAACAGCTCCGTGTCTGTCTGCTTGACTGTCAGGAGGCGGCACTCAGATCACAGGTAAACATAGTTAAGAGATGTATGCTGTACGAAGAGGACTGTATATACTTTCTGTGTACTGTACAGCATCTCTGCAGCCCTGTGCACCTTGAAGGAGGATGAGAAGAGGGAGAGAGAGGGAAAAAGAGTGAGAGAGAGAGAGAGAGAGAGAGAGAGAGAGAGAGAGAGAGAGAGAGGCTTCATGTTGGGCTTTTATGGGGAAAATGTTAACACTGAGGAATATAATTACACACTCACTTGATTAAAGAAACTCTTGCGCTCACTCTGTCCAATGTTTTAGACACGCAGAATTCAAATAAATGTGAATATACACACATACTGCCCTCATCTGTGTCTTAGCTACATAAAGTTTGTAAAATGAAGTTACAGATGTAACTCACAATCCTGTATTGATGTCTCGAATGTGATGTGAACCAAGTCCTCATTTCATGTTTTGAAAAAATAAACAAATAAATAACTCCTGAAGAAGAACATATAGCTCCTAAATGTACTCATAGTTGATCAGACTCAAATCTGTTCCACTTGTTACCTCTTGGCTACAGACCTCCACATCCCACCAGTGAGAATCTTTGCAGCAGTACTGTGTCTCTCTGGTCCTTCCTCTTACAAAGTCACTCACCTGGAAACATAGAGGCAGGATGAGACTGGAATTTTAACCTGGCCTCGAGGAACAGATATTTTCTCCTCTGTCTCTCAAAGAAGGTGGACGCTTCGAGATGTTAAGGAAGAAACTAGTGTTGGCGCACTCAGTGGATCAGTGCACTCCCAGCACTGTGACATTTTGTTGTACTTATACCTGTACCTGTTACAATGATAATAAAGCTCTATCCTGTCCTAGCCTCTATGAACAGCTGTTTTATATATCAATACATAGGATCAATATCCATGCTACACCTGACTATGTTCTGTGAGTTGACAAGCACACAGCATAAACTGGCATACTTACTCGTGTTGCATTCCGCTGTTTAAACCACTTACGCTAAATAATGTCATTACTTTTTATTCAAATACCTGATTGACATTTTACAGATGCATTATTCGAGGAAGGCTAATCCTGTTATATGCTTTTACTACAGCAATAAAGAAGGTCAATGATTACATCTGTCTCCAGCCTTTTTCACCGATGCACACCAGAAAAATCCTATATGTCTATAAATCAGTCGATTTTCTTTTGGAGGTACATCAAACTCCGAGTATAAACCTTTTTAATATGACTAGGTCCTAAAGTTTTAAAAGGCAATTAAAGTTGAATTCAGAGATACTTTTAAAGTTGAATTCAGAGATACTTTGTAAACATGATAAGTGCAGATCAGAGCCACTGGACTGCGACTCCAGCTGCAAAAGCATGGGCCCAGTTATGCACAAAATCCAGATACTTCTACACACCAAAGTCTGCAGTTTTTTTTTTTTTTGCTTTGTGCCAATGGGATGCGTGATATAAATGTCATCACCCCCACCTGCTCACTAATGAAGACTTTTCCCGCTGTGTTCACACAACAGCTCATCAAATCAATCCTAAAAAACTGAAGCATTGAAAGAAATTCTGTCTGTGCATGTACATGCATGGGTCTGTGAGCTCTCTAACCCAGTGACTTACTGTGAGCTTTATGGCTCTTTTGGGCACCACACCCAGTAGCTGTGGTATAAGACCTATCATTAGAAAACGACGAAATGATTAGAAAAAAGACTGCTGTGGTACCCCTACTCACACACACACATACAAGGATATACATACAGTATGCTACTTCCACACACTCCACATGATGTGCGGCTTCCCGCTGCATGCGTCCGACCGTGCAGGATCCCCCAGGCTCTAATGAAATCTATTGATGTGGAGTGTGGGGACATCAGAGTAGCAACAAGAGAGAGGAAGACGGGGTATAAAAAAAAAAAAGGAGGAAGAGAGGGAACTGCTTCCCAGAATAGGAAAAAAAAAAAGGCAGAGTATAAAACAAACCGACCAAAAGTTTACGCAGACCTCAATTACAGCCCAGAGCAGGTTAAAAATAAACAAAATAATCACAACAGAGCACAATGAAACTTGGCCCCCTACCCAGAACCAAGGCAAGAAGCACACATTCACGCACGCACACACGCACACACGCACACACACACACACACACACACACACACACACACACACACACACACACACACACACACACACACACACACACACACACACACACACACACACACACACACACACACACACACACACACACACACACACACACAAAACACACTCAAAGATTTACTCAAATAAATAAACACTGTTAATGATCTACTATAACTTTGTGTGTGTGTGTGTGGTCCTGATATACACACACATAATCATATACTCAATTTGAGTTCTGGTAAGGGATCTCATAACCAAAATCTTCCTTTTAACACAAAAAGACTTGCATACACACAGTACGAGAAAGTAAGTAAGTACCTGATTTGTTTCCGTAAAGTTATCAAATTAAGGCAAAGAATGATTAAATATGCTCTTTTTCTATTTGGGCAGTTTTATATCAGAATCAGAAGCAATTGCGCCAAATCTGTCCTGCTAGATCTGTTAGATTCTTTTCTCAGGAGACTTCTTAGAGGCTTTCAGTGAAGGCACTTTCAACCTGTATTACATAACTACAGTCGGGCAGTCGGGATACCTGTCTGGCCAGCTACCTGGAGCCAGACCTGTCTGTCTCTGTGTCTGTGAAGCCATTCCACTTCTGACGTCCTTTGTGTTTCCCACAGAAATTCAAGCATTCAAGTTTCCTCTCGGGAGCCCGGAGCTGTCAATCAAAAACATGGGATTTTTTTAAATTTTATTTTAAAGGCCCTGCCACCATTCCAGGGGGCCTCTTTTCAATTCTTCTTCAATCTGACCCCAACAATAAAGACACAGACACCCTAACCCCAGTTTCTGTAGACAGGGCAGGTAGTCATTAGTCGTGCCCTGGTATGTGCGTACCTGCCTGCCCAAGAAGTCGCCTGCCTGTCCATGCGCACACACCCACATACTTGTGCGACTGCTCAGTGTCTGTGTATGTTTGTGTGAGTGTGTAAGTCCTGAAGAGGGGCATCATCACATCGTGACACAGCCTTAAAGGTATGTTGCCTTGCTTGTGACGTCCATTGTCCTGCTCTTAAAGTCCCCGGCCAGCCAGTAATCACTTCAAAAGAGACAGGTCAACAGAGAGGTGAACTCACACCGCCCTCTGTCCACCCTACACTTTTCTTCTCCTCTCTCGTCTCTTTTATTGTCCCCACTACTCTTGTCTCCTTTCTTCTCCCTCAATCTCAGCTATCTTTTTAAATTTTCTCTCTAAGTCTGTTTTTAAATGAGAATTTTTGCGATTGATGTTCAATTTCAATTTATCGCAGGTGTATTTGGTACATTGCTTTAAACATAACCATGGCAACCACCATGTCCATCTCTACAGGCTGAAAAGAAAGATGGAGAGTACATATAAGTGTCTTAACTCTATTAGCTCAAATAAGCTACAGTAGCGGCTTCATTAATATACAGGAGTTAGGATAAACCACTCCTTTTTAAAACATGGGGGTTGATTTTTACTCATGCACGCTGACCTTGGTAAGATCATTGGGGGGGGGGGGGGGCAATGCTATAGCACCCACAACTTTAGAGAATAAGAAGACCCTTTGATTCAGATAATAGAGATTTATTTTGTTTGTTTTGTTCAGTTGCACATATTAAGTTGTTGTTGTCTTAATATGTGCAACCGCACAGCATCTGTATTCCTTCCTTGTTCATATTTCATCATATTTTTCTTTAGCCAATTAAAAACCATTGAAGAAGGTTGTCGGAACATAAAAAGAAGATGGTGGTGTCAAGACAAGAACCACTAATTACAATGTATTTCTCTTTAGGTGTCACAAACAACGTATCCCATTCGATCTCTTATCTTACACTCAAACAGATTGTCTACCTTTCTCAAAGAAACAAACGACTTCTCTTCAGGAGTAGTAAGTCAACATTTTAAGTTCAAATGTGTTGCACAAACGTAATTAACTGAAGTAATCATATCCCGATCCAATTCAACAAGTTTGCGCCTATAATGTAGTTTGTAGGTTATGGATCTTCTGTTGTTAAAATATAACAAATAATGAGAAAAGGGCCTCCAATATTAAACTGGTAACAATTGCTTTGCCACATATCTCAAAGGTATTTTTTTGTTTTTGAAATGGCACATATCGTCACATGCATTTTAAAGACAAGTATCTGCGAAATGAATGCCAAAGAAGGCAAAACAGGAAGAGGAGGAAAAGGGCGGAGGAGGAAGGGGAAGTAGGTTTGTCGGGGTAATAGTAAAAAAGACGTTGAAGTGTTTTGAGTCCCGGTATCTTCAGCCTGTCAGACGGACACAAACAAAAAGAACCGACCCAAGGCGACAGACTTAATTAGAGAGAGTCAAAGAGAGAAGAAGGGATGGTGGACCCATACCTCCTTATTAAGCTGTCTCTCTTGGGAAGGGAGGAGGAGGAGGGCGGAATGAAGGAAGGGAGGAGGAGGAGGCGGTGGCAGCGAAGGAAAACAGTAGGGAGTCTGAAGCCAAACACAAGGCCTGAGCACCACCCGTCGGCCCCCACCCTCATCCTCCCTCTTCTGATCACTCACACAGGTACAAAAGAATCCACACACAAGGGTTTTCCCATGGCATGCAGAGAGGAGACAGAGGGATGATGAAGAACAGGAAAGAGATAGAGAGGGAGAGATTGAGCGAGAAAAAAAAAGGGAGGGAGCACTTCTCTTTAAGCAGGGGAACAATCTTTGTTCTTGTAAGCAAAGCAAAGGGCAATAGAGGGGCCATTGTCCTCTCTCTCTCACCCTTTTCTTTGGAGGACAGAAGAGGGCGGGGGGCAGGTAGGCGCGCAAGCAGGTAGATGGGTGGGTGGGTGGCTTGGGGTGTAGGTATGCAAGGAGCCAATGGGGTGTGACTCTTACCCTGTGCCACTAAGCCAAGGGTGAACCTGTAGGCCAACTCTGCTACCTGGAAGATGGAGAGGGAGCTGTCGCTGCCTAACTGATGCACACATAACGAGACAAGAAAGATAACAGGGCAGAAGTGGAACATAACATTTGAAAACAACTGAGAGTATTTTGTGTTGTTGTTTAATATAAGGAAGATATGAAGCTTCTTTACATTTTGAAATTAACTGTGGATCATTGCATGCAGCTAGCGCTCTGTTACTCATTCAGTGATAGTATATAGGGTGATTTCTCAAAATGAGCTAGAATTGCGTCTATACCTATAAGAGTTATTTTCAATGTTTTACATTGCTATCATATACTATATATTTTTTCGTCTACTGATATAAAGTTTAATAAAAAGTCAAAGGGTAGCAAAGATGGCGTAGGGGTTTGGTTGCGACCCATATTGCAAGGTTGTAGTCCTCTGGCCTGTGGCCTCTTCCCTGCATGTCTTTCCCTACTCTCTCTCTCTCTCTCTCTCTCTCTCTCTCTCTCTCTCTCTATTCACTTTTCTATCCAAACAAAGTAAAAAAAAAAAAAAAAAAAAAATAACATTAAAAGTCAAAAAGGAGTAAGAGAAGACTTTCCCATCATGCCTGTCATGTGGTTGGTCTCAACACAGAGTGAGTAATAACATTTGTCCAATATGACTTAAGTGACCAGTTTGTTATTGCAGCATGAGAAATGCTTAATAGTGTGAGTCTTCAGCATCAGCCACACTCCCCCCAACCTAAGGTACCTGTTGCCTTGTCTGGTCTGCCCAGCTCTCGCCTTTCCACCCTGGGGAGGAGGGGGTGGAGTGCTCTACGTAGCGTGTGTTTGCATGTGAGTGTGTGTGTGTATTAGGGGGATGGGAGTCTCTAGAACAAGTCCACCTGTCAGAGTGAGCTCCACCCGCAATACGAGTCATCCCAAGGGTTTTTGCCCTAATGTCTCTTTTAAACACAACCCTCTCCAATCTTATCATTCTTGGCTTCCTGACAACTGCTGAAACTTAGGGACAAAATATATCTGGATGTTTGAGCAAGAAGGAGGGAACAAGTCAACAGGATTCAAAGAGAAAAGGCCAACTGCCAAACAAGTAGAGAAGTAAGAGAGAGCGAGATGTAGATCAAAAAAAGGAAATAGAGAGAAGTAGCAGGAGATGAGAGAGAGCTCCAGCAAGCTGGCGGCCAGCCCCGAGTCCAAACCACAAGGGCCTAAAGTGGCTCATTGTGGTGGGACTGGCGTCTGTGTAGTGCTGGGCCCCTTTGCATTCTCCCCTTTAGCCCCCGCCTGCTCCAACATGGCCTGGCCAAGCTTTAACTGTAACGCTGGAACCCACCATGCAACACATCACTGACCAAAAAGCCTGTGAGCGAAAACAGTCCTCAGCTCATCTTTTGTTGCTGTCCTTGCCTCCTTTCTTCCTCTCTCATGAAAACAAATTACCCTTGTTAGCTCCTGCAAAATCTCCATGCGTCTATTATTTGAAACTTGATGCATGTTTAAGCTTCGTCAGGTCCTTTGAGAATGGTTCTGTTTCTCTGGATTTGTGAGCTTTGTACGATTTTTTTTTTTTTTTTACGAGATCAACCACGAGTCAGGAAAAGGTCTAGTGGTGTTTTCTCCCAAGAAGGTCTCTTGAAATCCAAGTCTGTGATGGGAAGTTACATGAGCACAACTTGGTCTGAAACTTGGTATTAACTTTTGAATATGAGCAGGGTGGACAAGCGCTGACGAATTTCTGTCTTTCACATTGAGTTAAAAAAAAAAAAGGCTCAACTCATTTATTGTGCAATTTATGCCAGAATCACAAATCAACAGATGCTTTGGGTTGGCGGATAAATTACTTGTGAACAGGAGATATCGTTATCCTTAATTATAAATCTTTGTTATCAACGCTGTGACATCTCGCCCCGGAGAATGTTCAAAGATGAAAAAGGAGCTGCCAGTGTGGAAGAGGAAACCAAACCCATCAACAAGTCTTCATATTATGTACCTGTGTTTGGATGTTGGCCAAGTGTTAGGTCAGGGCACCTTCCTCCAGTGAAGGGCTCTTCTCAATGTCTGCTAAACCAACATCTCTGACAGAGAGAGGGAGAGAGAGAGAGAGAGAGAGAGAGAGAGAGAGAGAGAGAGAGAGAGAGAGAGAGAGAGAGAGAGAGAATTGAGCTGTTTTATCAATGCAACGACCTTTGGAAGCATCATGTGTCATTCTGAAGTTACTCTATGTGTACAGACACTTTGCCCTCGTTTCATGTCTAAGTAGTGTGACATTCAAAAATCCAGACATGTGCTGGTATGATTGAGTGAGACAACCAATGTAAAGGAACTCTCCCTCCTTTATGCTTTCATCCAAGTAAGATGTTTAACCTTTGATTTGTAAATCTACCCCCTTTCTGGGTCTTTCCATTGCATCTCTATGATGGTTCCAGACTTCCTAGGCTAGGAGAACAGGGGAACACCAAATCCCCCCCCCTACACCACCTCCAGGTCTCTCCTCTGAATATTGGGGCTATTATCTCCTGAATCTCCAATCAAGGGGAGTGGAGAGAGCTATTAAAGTATCCCATTGCCTAGAAATAATAATCAGGTGGTGTCTCAGGCCAGGGTTCGAAATTATGATCGTGCTGGTTTTGCCGACAGGCAGACGCAAAGGAAGCGAGGGAATGTGAGATGAGACAAAGTTGTTGTGAACCATGGATCATAGCAACTGGAATAGCCCTTTTTTTTTACAAGATAAATGGGAGTTGGATTGGTTTGGGACTGAAAAGAGGATTCTCTGGCCCTGATTTAGTCTTGGCTGGTTCTTTTGATCCTTGGCAGAGAAGTTTGAGGAGGGAGAGCGCGTCTCTCTGAGGTATGGACCTCAGGGCTAAAGGTGTGCTCTCAGGGGCAAGTGTGGGATAAACTTACTCTATGCAGCTCCCACACTGACAGGAGAACAATTCTCAGGTTCACAGACTTAGTTATGAATTCCAATGTGAGATGCAATTCCTCCATAACCAAAAGATCAGTTAACTGAATAAAAATGAACATACAATTACAATTGATACCTAACAGTAACTAATAGACCATCACACCCACATTGCTAAGGATTATTTCCTTAGCGATCACATCATCCATCTTGAAACTATAGGTAAAATAAAGAGCACCAAAACAAAGTCATATTTAGGTATTAAATCAAAGCCCAGGTCGCTGTGACAGGTCTAGGAGTTGGACGTGGACATGGACCTACATGGGTATCAGTGTTCAACAAAAAAAGATGTATTTTTGTGTGGTTTACAGAACCAACAATGGTTCAGATGGAATATACTGTAAATAATTCCTCCAGTGTGCCCTGGGTCTGCAGAACTCAACAGACAAGCACACAGGGAGAATCATTATAGTGACTGGCCCCTTGTCAATGATAACATGCTACAAGCTTCGAGATCCAGTCCATTGAGTCTAGTCCGTCTCATGCTTGATTACACATCCTCACTTGCAATTTCTTATCATCAGCTCTTTAACTCAGGGAAGCCAGTTTCTTAACTCAACAAGTTAAGAAAGAAGTTCAGTGTAAGGGAATCATTGCAGGCACAAGTTTATCCAACAGGACATCAATTGTAGAAAGTAATAATAACATTGGGGTGGTAACTTACTAAACACTTTCAACTCCTTGGCTGTACTGTTATATTCTGTCCTTGGAAATTATGAGTGACAAGCAACAGACTTGGTGGATCCAAAAGCCTGAGGGGTTTGAGTTATTATAGAGGGAGTGCAGACAGATCTCAGCAAAGTCTGAAAAGCAGCGGATGTATTGGGTAGCAGCCGTTTTGATGCTACAGTTTAGCTGTCTCGCTGTTTCACAGATAGGATGTAGTAAGCATTGCTTTTCTAAATCCAGTGGCTTAGTAAATCATCATCTCTTTTTTTTATTAATTCTACCTCTTAGGACCGTTTCAGAAAAGTGTTGCATTTTGTTTTGTTTTTATAAAGGCTAACTTGAGTGTTCCATAAGACTCCCTTTAATTAAATGTTTTATGATATGATCATAACATGTAATATGAATATTAACTTAAAACTGTATTTGTTTAATTAATTGGAAAATTATCTTACATTTACTTCAGTTTGTTTTGTAGATATGTGGTATAAAGCAGAAGAAAAAAATGTACTGGACCAAACAAAAATCTTGAAATGCCATTTAAGATGCCCCTCTATAAACTACAGCTTGTCTGAATAACAACCACAAGCTGCTTTTAAAACCTGCAGATCAACAATTGGAAATTTCACTTGGTTAGGATTTATTGTTGATGTTTACAGTTATTACACCATGAAAATCCTTCAAAATATTTAGCAGATAGCTTGATGATTAGCTGAAGGTTATGTCTGTTATCCTGAACACCAGCCGTTTCCATGAGTGACATCTGGGATTGACACCTCTTTATTATTTTACTAACTCATCCAGCTACAGTATAATTGGCACAGAATAATTTTCATATCGTAGATCATATTATACACAAGACAAAGTGCCTATTTGCACATTTCAAGCTATTATAATGTGCTGAGCAAATTTATATGCAGCAAAGAAGTTACTCTGTGTTTTGCTGTGTTTGCATTTACTACAAGTCAACATTTTTCAGTTTTGGTTTCTTTTCCCATCTCCCACAATATGTACAGCCAGTAGTCAATAACATCATGTTATACCAGTTAAGATGTTAGTGGGCATGTTGCATATAGATAGAAAATGAAAACTGAATCTTGTCTATTGGTTAAAAGCTCTATTGTATTTTTTTCATTGTGTTAGTGTATTGAGATACAATCAATCAATCAATTGATTTCTATAGCACCAATTAACAACTAATGTTACCTCAAGATACTGTACGAAGAGCAGGTAAAAGACCTTACGCAAAGAACCAACATTAATCCATGATAAGCACAGCACTAAGCAACATTGAGTAAAGTGTGAATTAACCCAAAAAGAAATGAACAATTTCCATTCATAAAGAAGCTGTAGGGAGTAGCTGTGTTAAATGTTAGGCTGTTTTGTTTTTGGGTGATTTGATCCCTAAAGCCCTATCACTCATGTTGGTTACCTTCTGTGACTCTGTTGCAAATAGCAAGAAGTGTCAAAGCATGTTGAATTCATCATAGAAAAATGAAATAGAAAATATGTCCACGTAGAGTTATGGACTCTTATTCAGAGCCACCTCAGTAAGTAGTAACTTAAGACATGGTCTATTGTTGGTGGAATAAAGAACAGGTTGACAGTAGGCTGGCTTACAGTGGAGGAGTCAGCATTGTTTGACCTGCTTTATTCACAGAGCAGCAGGCTGGGGTTGTGACAAAGTCGTCCTACACTGGAGCCATTCACCCCGCCAAGGCTCAGCTTACCCCTGAGGCATACTCTGATTCTCTCTCTCTCTCACACACACACACACACACACACACACACACACACACACACACACACATGCACGCACGCACGCACGTATGCACGTACACACACACATCCATGGGTGCATGCAAGTAATGCCCGCAAGCATCTGAGACAGTATGACTCTGGAAGGAATAACTCATCAACACACACAAGCATACACAGACCTACAGTAGCTGGAGAGCTGACATTGCTGATAATCTATGTTCTTATACATTTGGCCACTAATACACACAAACATTTACACACATCCCTTACAGAACTCTACATACATTTAATAACTACCTTCCTCTCTGTTAACTAGTCTAGCCAATAGATTGTTATAATGAAGAGCCCAGATTTCTCTGTCTGTTGAGTACTGACTCTCAACAACTTACAGTGAGGTTTTTCAAACAAGTGGATATTATAGAGTCATAAAAGTCAAACTCTTCTGGCAATGCTTTGTTGAGGAGATTAGAGCTCTGTTGTTAATGAGTGCATGTGAAGGTCAGTATTTTGATAGATAGATAGATAGATAGATAGATAGATAGATAGATAGATAGATAGATAGATAGATAGATAGATAGATAGATAGATAGATAGATAGATAGATAGATAGATAGATAGATAGATAGATAGATAGATAGATAGATAGATAGATACTTTATTGATCCCGAGGGAAATTCAAGTCAATTGAATTGTAGTAATTGTTATTTGTACAGCTCTTCTGAAAACAATTACAAACCCCAAGAAAGTGTTTTAAAAGATAACAACTGTAAGAGCAATGCAAGAAAATAATCGTTTAAATAAAAAATAAAAATGGCCATGAAAATGTTTTAATGATAATTGATATTGATATTAAATCAAGTTATGAGGCTGTGAAACAGTTCTGTAAGAATGCTTAAATTCTAAAAGTGACATTGTTTTTATGGTGATTTCTAAGATTTGATGTTGTTATGCCCACAACATATTGTCTTTTCCACAAAACTTAGAGGATAGCTTGTGAGTACCAGATATTATATTGCGTGCACAAGTCAATAAGTTAATAATACCTACTTTTTGGGACTTCAGTAGATCTCAAACTCACCATCTCTGTATAACATTTTAGAATGCGAACGTTAGCAAATTAGCACCAAATGCAACGCTACTCTGACATTGATGGGGCTTATATATAAGATTATTTGTTTCTGATGATGAAAAGAATATTTAAAGTTAGAGGATTAACAAACTTCTTCCCCAGGAGAACTGGAATATTTTTACAGAGATATTTCAGCCAGGATCGAGAAAAAAAGGAACTAGCATTGGGCCAAACCCTCGAGCCATGACTAACATGACTGAAACATATCGACATGATTAAGAAACCCTTCTGGTACAAACCTGATTAGTGTAATTTACATAATTGTAACAATCCCCTGTGTCCTGCCAAAGGACCTTCATTCATGAATTTGTGAAAATATAATCAGTTTAGGTCCAACCTATGAAGATACATTTAAAATACTCTAATTAGCAAAGTCATGATTTGTTTTGTCATGCACACTGCTGGCAAAATAAAAGCTGTGTTCTGTGAAGGTCTCTTATGCGTGTACGCACACACATCCTCACACACGCCTGTGCGCTCCCTTTTGTGTAGGCGTTGAGCTCTGTAATGGCGTCCCCAAGGCAAAACAGTGGCCTTGTTGCACACACGGAATCAATCAGGATTATTACGCATGTGTGCATGCTTGGCCGTGTTAATGTATCTGAATAGTTGTGCATTTGTGAGAAATGTTTGAAATAGTGCGTTACAAAATGCACACACTTGATACACAATTGTGTGTGCAGTATGTGTTTTTCTGCCAGCCAGTGGTACAGAGAGCTGAGCACTTACAGTCCCAGAGGAGGTCTTAATGGCTCACAGGGTGGAGGGTGGAGGGTGGGTGGTGGCTGTGGAGGTCTGGCTGGCTACAGGCCACCATCAGTCTAGCCAAGCCCAGCATTTGTGTACCCATGCTGGGAACAGCCTGGGGAGCGTATGGGCACTTGGTCTGGGTCGGCCACGGTCCGCACCCCTGATAAGGCTTCAGATAGTATCATAAGGCTACACCAGTGGCCTTAGGCAGAGAGAGGCCCTAATGTTTTTTTGGACAACCAGAGAAAATGGAGTCAGGAAGAAAACAGGCAGATAAAGTAAGAAAGAAAGGGAAAGCTAACTAGGCCATCAAGCTCAGGTCTGAGGAATGTAAGAGACCTCAAGAAGAACATGCAAGACAGATATGGATTGAAGAAAATAGACGTGAAAAAAATAAAATAAAGAATAAAACCTGCAGAGAAAAAGGCCTTTTGATCAATCGATACACATACTAAATCTCTGCAGCATTGGAGCTGAACATCTTTGCTTTACTGTAATGTTGATATGGAATAAAACTTGTGAAAAGTTGTTTTAATTTTCAAACATGTAAAACTCGTCTCAGTTTTCTTTGATGAATGTAAAAACTCCTTTTCGTTATTGTAAACATCCAAGGACAAACTACCCTAAGACCAAGGCCAGAATGACAGACAGTAAGCCTATGTGTGTGCTGAGTCTGATCCAGAAAGCCTCTGAAATGCCGCAAGGAAGGAAGACAGCCAAACAAAAGCCAGTTTCCACTCTCCCTTTAAATCAAGGATGTAACTACAGCATTGAGATCACACATTTTATATTTCCTGTTGTAAAGGGTAATAGCCTACTGCATCTAAACATATGTGTTATCAGTTTTTTTTTATCATGGGATGTTTTTTTGTCTTTGTCTATTATTTTGTATTGTCTTGGCCTTTTATATTGTGTGTGATGTTTTGAACTATGTTGTGAAGAACTTTGTGGCCTTTGTTTGTGAAAGGTGCTACATAAATAATAATACTTACTCACTTACTTACTTACATACTTACGTACTTACGTACTTACGTACTTACGTATTTACGTACTTACGTATTTACGTACTTGCGTACTCACTTACTTACTTACTTACTTACTTACTTACTTACTTAGTTACTCACTTACTTACTTACTTACTTACTTACTTAGTTACTCACTTACTTACTTACTTACTTACTTACTTACTTATTTTCTGACTTACTTACCTTTTGTGCATCCTGATCAGCTGCATGTTGTCGAGAAACAAGTAGAAGCTGTTGAGGAGATGACCGGGTGAGGTGCCACCCACAACCTAAGGATGGTGACACATGTACAAATAGAATTTTAAAAAATAACCTGCATACACAATCACAATAGACTCTACACAGGACAAAAGCTTGAGTGATGCATATTGACATTGTGATAATCTTTTACGTTCGCACGCAAGAAATATGCTACGTAGAGATTACACGTGAAGAAGAAACCTTGACAAACACTGGTGGTTAATTATCAGCGTTACTCTTTACTTTCCCTCCACAGGGAGAAATAAACCTGCTTCAACCACTACTTTTTTCCATCACATAACCAACACTCTCAGGGACTTTAATTAACTTTCTTTATGAGGTGGAGGAAGTGGTAAAAGAACAGAAACTAGAAAAAAGGTAACAGATTAAAAATAGGACGCTGGGTTCTTGAGGACATTCCAGACTGCCACAAAACCTTCTATCATGTTCTCACAGTCGGAGAGAAGCACCTCAAGAGGATATTTCATAAATTCTGCTGTGTGTCTTTGGGCAGCATAGGCCAGAGTATTATTTAAATTAACCTCGAGGCTTTGCAGTTCTTCACTTGAGGGAAGAGGCAACAGAAAATCCAGAGGTTCCTTTCACTAGATGGCACTGTTTGCTTTACAGACACATGGAGGAAAGGTTGCCTGCAGCCCTGCCAGTTGTATCGAGGGCTGGAGGCTCTGTCTCAGGTGAAACTGCCCTAAAAGAGAGGCACTTTCAAATCAGTTTTTATCTATGAGCCTATAGGCATGGATGTTCCCAACATATATAACACAGAGAGCAAGAAGACACCGGTGTTTGAAAAGAGTGGCGCTGATCATTAACAATGTGTGGTGAGTGAATTAAAGGTTGTTGTTTCTCTGTATGTGTTCTGGCATAATACCTCCTTTAATGTGTCTGTAGTGTTTATGGGGGTTTTCATAGGTGTGTGTGTGTGTGCGCATGACTGAATGTGTGTTTGTGTGAGAGTTTACTAACAGCAGACCAAGATGTCTGGTCGGTGAGGTAAACACAGCGGAGAAAATGACAGAGTCTACAGGGTGTTTATGAAATGGGGCAAGACATGGACACACACAAGAGAAACACACACGCTCAACAAAAACACTGACACACATAAGGCAAAGACAAGACACAAAAAAAAGGACAAACATCTCAAAACAAATAGAGCACACGCACACAGCTGCTCACACACAAACAGGGAGATAGATGATGGACTGTAAAGCTCCAGTCTCCATCTATCTCTGTCTCTATCTCTCCCCATTCAGCTGGCCTGCTCGGCTTTGACACTGCCAGAGAGGTTAGACTTAATGACATGTTGGGAGAAAGACAGAGACACGGGGGAGGGAGGGAAGCAGGGAGCTAGAGAGAGAGAGAGAAAGAGAGAGAGAGAGAGAGAGAGAGAGAGATGGAAGAGGGACGTTTGAGGGAGAGGAAGGTAAAAAAAAATGAAGGGAAGGAAGAACAGAGGAGGGATGATAGGTGACAGAAAGGGTAAAGAGAGATGGACAGATGGAGGGAAAGAGAAAGCCATGGTGTTCAGTTGTGGGGGTGTGAGAGAAAGAAGAAAACCCAGGGAACAGAAAAAAAGGAGTAAGATGGAAGAAAACAATCTTGGCTTTAACTCTGTTATGGAGAAAAAAGTAATGTTACGTTGCTAGGCTTCTTAGCTGCTTGAATATGTGGCAAATATAGCTTATAGAAGCATTGCTTTGCAGAATTAAACTCCAATTTTCATCATCCTATATGTTATTGTACACTTGGGAAATTATTAGATATTTAACTATTTTTAAACACTGCAAAAAAAAAAAACTTAAATAGATCTACATTTACATATTCCATGATAGAAAAGAATGCATCTAAAATATGAGGTGACATTATCAAAGTCTATCATTTCTCCTATAGGTGTACTTTGTTTCGAGTGCTTGACAGACTCAAGTGGAAGACACAGAGCAAGCAAAAAACCCACCGCCACGAGGCATTCCTCCACAAAGGGTGTGAGCATGTGCGGCCGGATGGTGACCATAATGTCCCTGAAGTCCGGAGCTGAGATGGAGCCGCTGCAGGCTCGGTCTGGCTGGATGAAAGCCAGCAGTGCATGTTCCAGCTCCAGCTCTCTTGTGGGAGAAAGTACAGAGAAGAAAGCAGAGAAGTCTGAGGTGTTAGATCATGCAGTAAATGCATATTATTGTACACATATGAGGGTCATACACCTCTTTAAGTTGCCTTCATAAATTAAAATCCACATAAACTGGCTCATATTAACACATATGCATAAAAAACACAGTATTTGCTTTGATGGGCCCCTTGATGCAGGGTCCCCCTCACAGTTTCAGGGGAACCGGCGTTTGGCCAGACTCCACTCTCGTCTACTCTCCCAACAGCCGCTTGCCTTCTGTGAGGCGTTGCTTGGGCTTTTCACACCCTCCCCAAATCCCCATTAAACCCACTTGAGAGGGAGAATCATACAAACACACACACACATACAGGCAAGACAGCTAATCACCCAACTGCTCACTTTGTCTCTCTTCCTGTGCACACGTACACACAAAGGTCCACAGGGACAACAGCAGGCTGCGGTGGGGACAGTTCCCACAAGGCCTTTGAAATTAGCAGCCATTATCGGTACCTGCAACCACAAGTCTACAGAGAGAGGCTGTAAACAAACCGCTGCTGCAGATGCTTCCTCAAGCTAACGTAAAGACACTCAGTTACCTCAAAAGACGTGGTGATCAGAACACTAATATTCCAAAAATCAGTGTCTGTGAATTAAGATTGAGGGCAGTGATTTGGTTTGGATGTTTTCTCACCTGAAATGTTTCATGGTCTTTAGTCAAAAAACATGAAGCTGAGGACATTTGATGTTTGAGTTTACTGGTTTTGGTACTATACCAGCGGCTGAAATGAACATGTCTTGAGTGCTTTTTTAAAATAAAAAAATTACTTCTAAGCATTTATTCAAGATTTTAAGGATTGTCTGTTATTCTTTCCAGCGTACACTAATCAGTCAAATAATTCTTGGTAAATTGATGTTAAACGTTTGGTCTAAATGTATTCTTGATTTCTCACAGATTCTTTGAAGTAAATATATGTTGCAATACTTTTGGTTCCGTCACAGCAAATTTCCAGGTTCTTCTGCAGGGGGGACAAAAGTGATTTAAGTAATTCAATGTGCAAAATAAAAAAATAAAAAAAGGACTCTTCTTTAGTGATTTGTGATCATTTAGGACTAAATCCCAAGTTTATAATTTGAAGAAATTATATGAACATTCATTGATATTGAAAATAATCTTTAAGAGCTATAGCTGTGTCTTGAGATTGCCAACAAGACTTTGAGGCTGCAGTCCTGGCCGCAGTTTGAAGTCCAGGTCTGACACCGTTTAGTGCATGTCATCCAATATCTTCCACAAATTTCCCATCTATTTTCAGCAGTCCTATCCAGTGAAGGCAACATAATTTTAAAAATAAAATCCCTTTTGCTTCAATACTATTTATGTATTACACACAAAATATAACAAATATCCTAAAATAGGGGGGAAAAAGAATGTTGGAACACATAAAAAATAGTTTGTGCGAATTTATAATCCTAATGCAAAGTCATGTTGGGCAAATGTTTCATTTTCTTTTTTGTAGCAAGTAGAAGTTGGCAAGAAGTATAAGTACAAGTAAATAATTTAGTTAGAGTTTAGAATGATAATCAACTTGTCCAAGAAGAATGGACATTCTTTTTCAAGGCCCAAAAAGTGCTGATTAAATCTTGAACATGCACAATTGATTGATTCAGGCGTATTGTTATAAGTGGAACTCAAAAAAGTGTTATTACCACAACACAAAACCCTATGAGGCTATGACTTATTGTTGTGCTGAATTTGAGTGATATTTCACTGACAGCATAACTGATCGAACTCTAAATTTGCGGCACCCAAGAGAAACAACTGGGAAAGAGTGACATTTACACAAAGCTGAGTGGAGACCGGAGGGGAGTAAGAATAGACATTGCAACAAAAGAGCCAGATTTGCAAAAACAGCAAATGCAGCAGCCATGTGTCAGTATCACCTGAGCACAGCAGGGGCTCCGTAGAGTGTATGAGTGAAAGGAGAGGCAAGGAAACGAAGAGAGACTGACACATGTAAACACTCCCAAAGTAAATAAGGTGAGACACTTTGGTGTCAGCATCCTGCGTGTCGTGACTCACTTCTCTGGTCAGTTGTGAGTAGGTCAAAACACTTTGGTGTGAAATAAACTGGAAAGAGTAAAGGGAGGAGGGGAGATGAATATTTACAGCCACAGTTAAATATGATGTTTTGCACACAGAACTGTGTGCATGTGCAACATGGAAACATTTAGATTTAGCTTTGTGTGTTTGTGTCCTTCGCCAAATAGAGAAAAAAAAGGTTATCTTCTGGACAAGTGGAACGTCTAAAAAACCACACACACCAACCACACAGAGCAACAAAACAACTGTGGTCCAGCACATGGAGCAGTTTATAGTCTCTGCCTCTTAAAACCTTGGCTTAATTCGACAGTGTGAGTGTTGCAGGGACATGTCTTTTAATTGGAAGAGGAGTGAGGGAAGCAGGAGGCTTACAGCTGACAACAAGAGAGCACTGAATCACTCAGCGTTAAAGTCCTTGAAAAAGAATAAAAACACAAGACAAGCCACTTCTGTTTGTTTTTAAAGGTTGTCGTTCAGAACAAGGAAAATGGATATTAGTGAAGCAGGAGTGTCTTTTCTTTTTAATCAGACTCTCATCAGGGCTGCAACTCTGAGAAGAACAACACAGCACAGCAATGTGCTTATTGATATTAAGAAAATCAAACATATAGTTGTGACTTTTAAATTTAAGAAATGCCAAAAAATGTCACTTTGTTTTAGTGATTCTGAAAGAAGTTGTGTTCTCTGTAATACATGCCTTTAACTTGCCAGGGTTTGTAATATGGGCTACTATGTGCCATCAGTAATGCCTCTACCAGAGACAACACCACGCTGACAGTGCGAGCTGAGCCTTGGCCGGCGTCCACGCGTGAGACGGGGAAAAATGCATGTAATTGGTGAGAATCTCTGGCTTCCATCAAGACAATAATTGACCAGAGAGAGCCCTTGTGAGAAATATGCGGTGCAAACGTTTTCCCCGATAATCCCATCTTGTGAGCATCTGGCAGTGGCATGGTTACAATGGCAAAAAAAAAAAGAAAAGAAAAGAAAAACACAATAAACACATGCATGTTCGGCAGGAAGGGGAGGAAATAAAGGATGGGAACATTCCTCAGTGGGGGGAGATGGGTGGTAGGGAATTATAAAAATAACTCCAAAATATTTAGAATATGGTGCGTGAGAGTGTGCCGTGGTTTTCACAACTCTGAGAACTCTTTCAGCTCTGCGGTGTGCTTTCTATTATCTGCATGACATTTAAAAATGCTGTCTATTAATAAATCATTGGTGAGAAGTGTGATCACAGGATAGTGTAGTAATTACACAGGTCTGTATTCTGATTTAGCCTTTACTAATTGTCTGTCATCAATCATTACAGCAGCTAATACCTCACTATAGAAACAAGTTGCCAATACCTTTGATTTAGCTTAAAATAAAGTACTATAGGTTTGTTATTAACGTGTCATCAATTTGACAGACCAAGACGTTAGTCTGAATATCAGTCAACCGGTGAGGCAAGTGATACAAGATGAAATGTAAAATGATTTGTGCAGCCTCTTGAACCGACTCTCTGTTGAACATCCCTTACTCTTACCTACACAGAGAGGCATCTTGCAATAACGTTACGTTCTCTTGCTTCTGACGTTTATTATGGCATGAAGGAAAAGCCATGAAAAATGATCAAATACAGCGAGCATGAGCAGGAAATGTGAATTTCATATTGAGCAAGGAGTGTGTCTGGCTGCTGGCCTGCTGCTGTGAGGAGCTGGAAACCACTGAGTGACGGACTGGGAGAGAACTGGGCACGCTGTCAATGCAAAAGTGCAGCGTCCACTCGCCACAGCGCCACAAACTCACACACACATGCACACACACACACACACACACACACACACGGGATAAAACCCACAAATACACAAGCAGACATCACAGATGCACAAAGCTTGCACGCCTCCGCTCACACGTACTGTAAAGCAGATCAGTAAGATAAAGACACACACACACACACACACACACACACACACACACACACACACACACACACACACACACACACACACACACACACACACACACACACACACACACACACACACACACACACACACACACACACACACACACACACACACACACACACAGCGTATGTTCAAACAGATCCACACACAAGGAAGCATGCACTTATAACAATGTCCCAATATCAATGCGCTGCTGCCCACTGTGTGTTAGCATCTGGTCTAAGTTAAGAGTAATATAAAAAGCTCATTCAGATACATGGTGAGTGTGGATGCAAACTTGGCACAGCTCAGGTCCTCTCTCCCACCCCCTCCACCTCTGCCTTCTCAGGCCTGATTTAAGTCTAGACATCATATTGGAAAATGGCTCCCACACCACATATACACTAGGAATATTCCAGCTACACTATTTATGGAGGTAGAAGTGCGAATCTACCTGATCGGACTTTGTGGAACAGAGTAAAGCAGTAGTGTACGTCAGCTAATGGAAAACAAATGCAGAATATAAACCAAATATGTATAACCTCAGTGTTTCATTAATGACTAATCTGGTCAATATGGAGGGCTGTGTTTGAGAGGGAGAGGAGCGTGTCTGTAAGCCTGCATATTTGTCTTGGCATAGTCAAGCCAAGTATCTACAGTTACATGACAGGATTGTATGAACAGCTTGTAAACAACAGGTTAAGATAGGTCAGTGTAAAAGCACTTATATCAGATGTATGATGTTGGAAGAAAAGCTAGAAAGACAGAGAAAGAATAGAGAAAATGCAAAGAACGAGAGGGGGGGGGGGGGGGGGGGGGGTGAACTCTCCACAGCTAAGCTTCTTCTCTCTCTGTGTGAAAGTGCAACCGTGTGAACTCCATCGGTCCGAGCTGAGCCTGACGGGGAGGTGCTGGTCGACGGTTTTTCTGACTAAGACCTGCTTCACCTCCTCGGAAACACAGACAAGAAGGACAAGCAGCTTTACATGGTGACTAGTTACTCCTGTTAGCATAACTACAAGGATACAACCTTGGTTTAAACCAAGAATGTAAGAGAAGAAGAATGAACTTCTGTATTCAATATCTTGACATGATGATGTAGACCTACAGAAGCGCTACATTTCTTATGTATAGACACATTCCATATCATTGTTTTTATTTTATGTTATTAAATCAAACATTTCATTACGTAAGTTACATTTCAGCTGGTCAGTCCAGACCTACTTTGGGTTATTTTTAGACTGACATATAAGCAGTACTTTAAGAAATTGATCATATATTTTGGATCATGAGATTTAATTAGCGAAGCAACCATGTCGGTCATATAAATCTATGACGGGAAAAACGATCCCCTTTTTTATGTGGAAGAGTAGAAGAACAAATGAGCAGATACGGAAAGCACAAAGGTTTTGAAGGATTTTCGATACATTGATACCTTTCGATACAACCTGTTTTCAAACTCTAAAATCACTATCGCTTCAGATCTGCATCCAGACATTTAACCAAAAGCTGACACACGTGATAAATAAAGAGAACTGTCTAGATTTCTTTATGTGCAGTTTAGACAGCGTGCAAGTGTTTGCCTGAAAATTGTGGTAAATAAATACAAAAAAATGTCCCAACATTGGCTGCCTAGGACTTGTATTTATGTTGCTGTGGTATCACCACAACTACTGACATAAATATATTATATACTTTTTATGGTCTCTTTTTTGTACCATAATCATGAAGAAGTTTAAAAAACCCTTGAAAGCACTTCAGTAAAGCAAGTGCCTTCAAATTAAACTTTGTACAGTCTAAGTAAACCTTGTTTGACTCAAACAATGATTAACTGTGTGAACCTGTGTATTTTATATATTATTTAAACATACATTAGATAGAAATGAGCTTCAGGCAAAACATGTCTGTGACGTCTTCACAAATGACACTTCACTTTTCAGGCTAATGAGTGTATGCACAATGTACAGTATGAGGCCTTCACCACATTCAAATCCTCTCCTTTATGCCTCTTATGTTCATACTGTTTTTGTAGCAAGCAATTATCAAATACTTCCAATGTATTTTAATCAAGTTAAAGTCTTTTTTTTTTACAATGTCGAATGAGTCAGGTCTTAACAAACAGCATGTGTTTCCTATCTTGTGGTTAACATTAGTAATTATTTGATTTTGGGTAGAATAGAAAACGTCTGTAACTGTTTGTGACAAAATGTCAATGTCAATCTCCAGAATACAATTCTGCTCTGATTGAGATTTAAGTTCCTCAGCTCTAAATCAGTCTTGAATGACACATGGCAGAATGTGTTTGAGCTCTATATTCAGGGGAGAAAAGCCTTTTCTTCTCACTCACATTCCCCTGCCTGAACCCTCTAAGCCTCTGCAGCCAGTGGAGTGGAGAGACACTGAACATGAGTCCTAAATTACAGCCTTACTAAAGAAACAAAAACAAACCAATAGAGCAACCTGTTTCTTATTACCAAACAAGCAGCGCTGAACGAGTGCAGAAAGGGAAAGAGGAAAAAGCAATTTTTTATAAAGACAGAAAGGGAGGGAGAGCGCGAGAGAGAAAGGTGATATTTACTTCAGCCTTACCTTCTGAAGGAAGACAGCTTGTGCATTGTTTTTCTACACTTTAATGAGGCAATAAATATACAGCCTTTAACTCTTTAAAGGAGAGGCCGCTGCCGTTTATATTATCAGCTTTTATAGACCTGTCAACACTCAGTCCTCTTTACTTCTTTCTTTTTTTGTCTTTCTGGCTGACGCACAACTGCATTTCATGCTGTAATTTTTATGAACTCCACATTCCATCAAATTACACATTTATTTTTTAAGTGCTAAAAAATTCAGACCACTGTGCCGCCTGTGCTCAAGAGAAATTACTCTGGTTATTATCAAATAAAAAATGGATTTATAGAAAGATGAAATAAAAAGAAATCAGTGTACGGGCAGTTTATTGCTTGGGAAAACAAACGGGCCTTTAATGCAACTGGAGCTGCAGCTATTAATGTTTTTAATAGGTAATAAAGAAGGGTGTTCTGTATTTTGAGCTCTGGTCTTTAATCTAATGACCGGCCAAGAGAAGAAGGGAGCAGGGGAGAAAAAAAGGAGAATTCTGTAATGCATCACAATAAAGCCACTTTGACAAGTCTATAATCTGAGTCACAAGTTATTTGCTTTTGCCCGATGCAAGTGGCAGACACTGTCGTCAGTGTTTGTGCATGGCATGATGTGAGTTATGTTTTTCATGCAATTTTCCACTTGTATGCCAGGCTCAGAACTCACCGGCATTGGGTTATTCATTAACCTTTGGGAGACGCAGAAAAACAGCAGACCTTTTAATTGCCACCAAGACAGCGTCACTCTAATTGATCCTTTTAAATATGAACATTTACATATGTGCATATATTATCAGCCGCAATGATCTTGCACCCTGTCGGCAGCAACAATTAAAATGAAATTCACTTACTCTTCCCTGCTTGTGAGCGGGATGTGTGCGCTGCATTTCAAATCAAGCCTAATGCGCTAACACCTCGCACACCTACAGAAGGCTGGCATTAGACTTGTTTAAATCAATTAGGCAAATGTGAAATAAGCAACGAGTCCAAATGTCTTCCCTTTCACCCCGGAGCTTCCAGGCATCAGAGTTGTGCTGTCAATCATGCACAAACACACACACACACACACACACACACACACACACACACACACACACGCACAAAGAGCTACCAACCCCCTGTAACATCCCCAACTCCACCTCCAAATCTGACCTTATCTTCTGTATGGGACCTTGTACAGTATTTTTGTTTGTGAGTGGAGGTGAGGGCGTTAAATAAATAAAAGAGGAGTTTGTATGAAAACTTCTTTAGTTTCAGCTGAATAAGTCTTTGGTAAATGTTAAATGCAAAGATCTGAAGGCAGAGCCAGAACTTGAACTTTAATGTCAAGTTACATAATACCATTAGAGTAATTAATGTGTAAAGATGTTTACTGCCTAAAAATGAAGAATCTGTACATTTTAGACCCGAGGTTTCCCTTCGAAAACTAGCTTTTTTGATGAGATAAAATCCATTATAAGTAATTGGTCTGTACATATATCTGAGAAAACAATAACATACATATTTAAAAGTGATTAAGAATTGTGTTTACGTAACATAAGTGAACATGGTATTCTGAGGCTTTTAGTTTTCAGCCATCAGTCATAATTCCAGGTCTCCTGTAAAGCACTTTACAACACCTACCCTATACATGCTAATGGTTCAGTGAGAAGCAAAGTACATGCATGCAAGCCTGACTACAGTATTACTTTATCTAACCCTATAAATCAGCAGTAGAGTTACTTACCAAAAGTGGTAACCCTGTTGTCTGCTTTCTCAAAGGAAGGCAACTGGGGAGAGGAAGTTAAGGGTGCAGAGCTCGGACTCAAGCGTTACAAACTCCTGAAAGGAGATTGACCTGAGAGGAAAGAAGGGTAGAAAGAAGGAAGAGAGTTTCCTATTCAAACTGTTAAACACTGTCATTTCAGTTGATTAATCAATGTGGTGTTCATGTTTCAAGTCCTCTGCATAAATACTTAATCATTTGTGAGACACTTTCGTTTTCCTTTAATTATTTAGTACATATAAAAAGACTAATTAACCCCAATAGAAATAAATATTGAATATAAAACAAGCTATCTTAACACTGCATAACACTACAAACTCCATTGTAATCACTGCTGCACAGTGTCTGCACCAGAAAACTCAGACAACCTATCAATCTGCACCAGGCATAATTCAAGCAGCGTTTTATCCAGTAGTCTGTTATTACAAATGTAATGTCATAAACTCATCGAGTGTGACAGTGAGAAAATAAAACATTTTTAAAAGCTCAGTGTGTGTTCCCAGCTGAGCTGGCAGCCAGTATAGAGACTTTACACCAACAGAAAAAAATATATATACAGAGTTTTATTTTAATGTGCCATTTTAAACAAATAGACAGGCAATGAGGGAGTTGGAAGTCAGTCAAGGAAATATCATTTCTCTTCAATGTAAACACAACACAATGTGCGGTTTAAGGTGAAAGTCAACTGAAAATGGAAACGACGTAAAATTATGGAAATTGAGTGAAACATCAGTTATGAGCTTAACATAAACACAACAGATTTGTTTTGTTATTATTTACTCTCCTCTACTTTTTGTTTCAAGGTACGCATATGATCTTCTATTCTCTCCACAGTAACATAATAACCAAATGCATCATCAACAGTCAAAACAAATGAACAACAATGCTATTGTATAAACCCAGTGAGAGCCCCCCTGGGAGAAACCTGCTGTGTGGACCTGGACCACGCAGTCTAGCCTTTATGTAGTCCCTGGTTCACTGTTGCCACAGGTCCATTATGAATTACACAAATGGGTCTGATAATTACAGGAGGGGTCAATGCTAATGAGCCATCCCTGAGCATCCATCTATTAAACCCATTTCAATTTCCAAAGGAGTAGTGGTGATGTGGTAGTGGGGTGGGGGGGTGGGGGGGCAATGATTACACTTTTCTGTTTTCTGTAATTAATTGTGGTACAGATGAAATTTAGAGGTGTTTGTTTGGGCTGGAATTGTTCCAGGTTTGCATGTGGGTGCTTATGTGCATCCCCATATATACTTGCATGCAAAAAAAAAATACTGATATAAAACAGACTCAGAAGGAGTACAGTGTATATTTGAAAAATTGCTAAATATTAATACCAAGACAAGCTAAATTTAAATTAGTGATACCTACGTATTGCAAAGTATGTTTAGGCTTTGAATTATTTTCAGTGTTAGTCCCAACAATTTTCTTCCACTGATCCAACAGTGAAAAGAAAACTCAGACTGATTCTTGGTTTGGGTGAAGAAAGAACCTCAGAAATATGTTCCTCTAACATGGTATTACCCTTACCACTTCAAAGAAGACGTGAGCTGCAGAGAGTAAAGGAAGAGAAATTATGAGAGGGAATACAAGGGAGCATACAGTTTTCCTCAGTGGCAAATCAAATGAGCTGTCATTGTTTCAAGGCAAGACAAATTGTTTTATTAAATAAGCAGGTACTTCTTAAAAGCGTGGCCCTGCTGATAGCAAGTAGTTAGAAGGGGGCACAAAAGCCCACTGCTGCTACCGTGGATCCACTGTTTAAAACAAAGCCAATAGCATAGTCGCTAACGCTGCTGGAATATTACCAAACACTCTGGCAATGATCATTATTTTGTGACATATGTGTAGTACACTCTGAAATTACACCTGAAAGATTTGAGAAAGGGGTTTTAGCAGGTATGGCTGCAGTGCAAAGACTCAAAGAGAGAATTATTGTTTCCACACAGAGCTTAGGGGAAAAAGTTGGATTTTCCTTTTTCACACGCATCAATTTACATGCACACTGGTCGTCCAGCTTGCATTTTCCCAGACTTGGATAATCAGCATATTAGTGTAACTGAGAGGGTTGTTGATGACGAAGGGATTGGACCAAGGTTTAGAGTCCGGACAAGATCCAGGGGGCATCTCCATAACACACACAAGGAACATTCCTCATTCTCTCTTGCATTTGCACACAGCTTTTTAGCCGGGAATGAAGCTTATGATGGTTGATTAGCAGCGCCATGACGGCTGCGAAATGATTACCCAGAGAGGGGGGGAAGCCATTTTTTCTAGACTCAATAATCAAATCAACCAACAGCATCTCCCAACCATCAACTGTCATGGCATGTGTCCAGAGCTGCCCGCTACATGTACACAGCCTGGGATGAACTCTGGAGACACAGCTAATGTGTTTCTGTTGCATGGCATCTCTTCAGCTTACTGCGCTCTTACGTCACTCCGCAGGATTTAGTTAAATCTTTAAACAGACTCAGACATATCCGTGACATGTATCAGACGAGAGATGTAACGCAGAAGACATAAACAAAGACTTGATTCTGGCATGTGCTCCCACAGATGACAGCTGAATGATGTTTTTGCTAGAAAGCCAATACAGAGCAATTTAAACTGTCCGTGATACGTCTGTCTGGGGTAAAAATTCCACCCTATATCCATATATATATATATATATATATTTCTTTTTTTTTCTTTATCTTATCATTGTCACCCAGCTTTTATAGCTGTCTCCTCTCAGCAGGCGTTTGAATACACTCCCCTGAACTGAAAAAAAAAACAGGCTTAGAAACATTGTTTACAAGTAACATAAATGCATGGTGTTGGTTAGCCCGGCTGATAGAAAGACAGCTCTCCTTCACTGATAGTAGAGGGAGAGAGCGGCCTAGAGGGGCTTCAATAATCCCCTGTCCCTGGCTTCTTGGCATTGTTACTGACAGCCTTCCACCCACTTAGGGCATGCTTGCACACAGACACACACAAAAAACCCAGGTGAGCGCGAGCTGCCAGTATCTGTTCAGTTTCTAAGAGCGGACACCCACCGGTCTGAGTCCAGAATGCCCACAGCAGCTGGCAGACTGCTATTTTCCCAGCATGCTCCCTTAACAAAGTTCCCCCCCCTCCTTTTTTAAAGACGCCATGTGGGAAGTGGGATTATTTCACACTTGAAAAGATGCTTCTATAAAATATCAGATGGAAAAAGGAAGAGAGAAGCAGAAATGTACAAGAGTACATAGAGGGAGCCCAGAGTGCATTACGGTATATGAGAGAAAGAAAGTGATGATTAGAACAGGCGGATGTAAAGAAAGTCGGAAGAGGAAAAAAAGGCGGGACATAAATAAGTCGAGGAAAAGAGAAATATCTCCAAACTGTCTCGCAGTTTTGTATGTCAGTGCCAACATACACAAAACATTTGATTCGTGGAAATTGAGACATCGCCACTTTCCAAAGTCTCTCTCTTTTCTCACTTTTTATCTATCCATCCGTCTCTCTGTCACATTGAGAGCCGCGAGAATAAGAGGCAGAAAAGTGATTTCCACATAACAGATTGTTACAACTGTCACTATATCCTCTGATTTACACAGGCGCAGAGGGGGAGGCAAATACATTTTCACTGTTTACATCCCCACATACACACACACACGACACCCACTCTCATACACACTGGCGTCGAAGTAAAATTTCTCTCACAGAGACACTCTGACAGAAAAGTAAGCAAGCACGCTGCCAGCCATCCGACCCCCCGCTACATCTATTACCCCTGCCTCATCTTGTTGAAATGGAGTCCTACCTGGCAAAAACAGCAGCCTTCGCACAAGCTTCAAATATATTATACTCATGTACCCACTGAAACGTATTGTTCTCAAAGCCATTTGCATGAGATTGATGGAGCAGGAGGAAGACACAGCCTCGAAAGTGGTTTGTTTTGTCTTGCTCTATGTTCTTTTCATAAGGTTTGCACTGATACATGCTTGAAAAACAATGTTGGGTTTTTTTTGTTTCCTGCCAGCGTTGACGGTGTCGCATTTCTATTTTTCTGTATTCATTTGTTTTGTGTTCATGAAACACAGGTCTGCAGAATAATCACCTCAAGTCTTTGTCTCATCAAATCATATTTGTGGAAAGGTTCAGGATGAAAATAACACATCACAAAGTATGAGCATTATAAGGCTGATGCAATGTCAACTGTAAAAAACAACAACAAAAAAAACAGAACAACATCCAAACCAAGGTCTAAACAGAGTTTTCCCCCCAGTTTTGCCCCTGTATCATTTCCATTCCCCTCCACAAAACCAAAATGAGGTTTAGATACAAAGCCTGGGCCATGGGTTCCTAATAGATTTACCCTGATGCCACGGCCACCGTTTATCCCGCTCCAAAGCCGCACAATGCAACAGAGTGCTCCTGAATAGCATGGGCAATTACAGTGCGTGTGTGTGGTGCTTTGTGTGTGCTTTGTGTGTGTGTGTGTGTGTGTGTGCGTCTGCTTGCGTGTGATGGTGCTTTGCTTTCTCTTTTCCAATTCCAAACCCCCACAACTCCATCACTGTCCTCTGAGCGTGCACACACACATACACAGCATAGACTGTACACACACACAGACACACACATACACACCTTAAAGCACATGTAATAACATGAAACTACACAGCCATGTGCACTCTGCTCTTTGTGGAAGCCCAGGTGGTTACCATGGCAATGTTTTTTTTTTCTTTTTTGACTTACCCTAACATTTTATTACCCATCATTATGTATCATTAAATACATACATATTAATGTAAAAAAAACAGGGGTGATGGAGATGGGGGAGGAGTAAGTGTGAAATTGGGGGTATATCTACAAAGAAGGAAAAACCTGAAAGAGACCTTTGGTGGTTTGATGTCTTTTTACAATATAATTCAAATATGACAATCCCTCTGTGGATTTTTGACACCAAAGGATTCAGTCATAGGTGTGTTTACAAAATGCTAAATAACACTCACAAGGTAGTCCCACGAGATCAAAGGGATGCATAATACATGTATTGATGGCTTTAATAAGAGTCTTTCATAAGCTGGCTACTTAGCAGTTGGCTCGATATTAATGATAGGAGACTCGATTAAAGAGACTCGACATAAACATTTTGGACGAGCAACTTCTGCAACAAACATTTTCCAACAGTAAAGATGTCAATCCTTATTAGACACTTCCTCAAAATCTAGCTGTATTTTCACTCGATCTACGGCTAACACATCTCTCCACATACAATAATGGCTAGAAAAGTAGTTTTTAATAAGTCAAAGGGGAAAGTATTTTCTAATCTGGAGGGGGCATAGTTCTGATTCTAAATCAGAAGTTAATCAAAATTAGCTTTTTATTTTAATCTCTGAACGTATTGTTGTTTTTAACTTCTTCACGTTAGTATCCTTAAAAGGGACACCGTGCCTTTCGTATTCAATTACAGATGAATATTGGAGACTAAGTGTGCAGTGAAACATTAATACTGGTATGGATGTACGTGGTTGACAAAGTGTTTAAATTGAAAATAGGTTGCACATTCAGAATTTTCTTCTTCAACCTGTATCAGATACATGAGCCAAAACACCAACTCACCTTTTTTGTTCTTCATCCATAACTCCAGAAAAACACATTGTGGCCTCGCTCTGTAGCTGGATGCTGTCATGATGAAAACAGCTCACTAAGTCCTGCAGAGACATGAAGCACCTATCATTCTTTTTTAACACCAGTTTACTACAAGGATGCACACTGAACTTTAGGATTTGATAAGAAAATTTAAAAAAAAAACGTAAATCAAATGACAACCCAGACACTCCTTTTATTCAGAGGCAAACACAAACGAGCAGATCTTTTCAAAAATGGCTGTCAACACAGTGGGATCAGTCCTCCTAGAGCAGCCTGTAAGAATACTGTGACATCTTGTGAATACAGCTATATGATAAACTAAATAAACACAAAGGCCCACTTGGCACTGTGCATCAATTTAGCGAGGCTGTGAGGATGTGGACTGTTTTTGGTGAATACTTACAGGCAATGTCCATGTTTGCTTGATGTCAACTAGTTACAGCTCGATGGACATCAATCCAATGAAGTCGACAAATTCATGGATCTGGATCGAGGCAATGATGTAAATATATCCAAAAACTCGAGAAAAATAGTGAACATTTCTCCTCTAATTGGTTGCACATATCCAGATTGTTTATTTTCAGTCACGAGATAAGCAACTTCAAGTAAATTAATGAAAAAACTAGAAATCAGTCACTAAAATCATTTTGAAAATCAACGACAATCAATGTTAATGAAACGTTTCATTTTGAAAGTCAGAATGTCATTAACTCACAAGTTTTTTTCCCACTCTTGAGAGAAGGAAATGACATGCGAGAAAGGAGCCACAGGTCGGGTCGTACGAAACCTGGGTTGCAGAACCTGAAGACTGCAGCTTCTGTAGACAGAACACTTGCGTCAACCTTCAGGCGTCCCAGGAAATAACTATTAATGTAAATTTAAACAGCCTTAGGATAGGACACATTTCTTTTATAGTAAATAATACAACTTTTTTCCCAAAGAAGTGAGGAGTTTTGGCACCAGCAATGAGTTTATGACAGGTTTATCTACAACATTTGGCATGATGATAAGTAGCTAGTACAGTCACCTCAAAGTCAATGCCACCGTGCAACGGTTAACCTCCAAAACATCCTGTTAACATGTTAACCAACAACAAAGGAGTCCCTAAGCAGACATCCTTGGCAGAGAGTGGAGACACTGAGTTAATCAGAAAAACTAATAACTATTGTCAAATATGGAAACAGATCTGGATATTGTGTTAATAATATGTTAAGTACACAAACAGTGGCCAAAAAGTAGTATAACTACTTACATTATTGTGTTATGATGAATATATTTGCATAACCAATAATAATAATAATAATAAAGGAAAGCAAAAGTATTTAAATCTACCAAGTAGTAGTAGTATCATAGAGACAGTCGGAGTAGAATAAGTCTGAAACAACAATAACATTTGGACTAAACTCAACAGAAAACACTTAAAGCAACCGCTAATAAGACATGGGGTCTTATGAAGGGGGGGGGGGGGGGGGGGGTTTACATGTTTATGCCCAGGGGACCATTAGCTCATTATCCATCCATGGTGATCATGTAAACAACCAGACCACTTCCTTTTTGAAAGACTCACTATTATTCCCGGCAGTGCAACTTGTCCGGCACTTAATCATACCTCCTACAGTTTAAAGGTGCACTATGGGGCTTTGGTGTGAAAGTTGGAGAAGTGTACAAATTATGTGGTATATGTTCATAACTCCATACACATACTGTCCTCAGAGGAAAACATGGTCCCTGTAACACTGTTTGAAGATAAAATGTTACACGAGAAGTGATGGTGCAGGGTCCGCAGCGGTAAAACTGTAACTCTTGTGGTACCCATTTTTTTTCTTGTTGTAAAGTTTGTATATCTAATTCAGAAAATATAGCATATAGAATTGTTTCACTTCTACAACTTTAAAATTTCACTACCAAATTGATAGTGCACCTTTAACTTTCATAAGCGCTTTGGCTCTCAGGTGTCATTTAATTACAGTATTTTCTCCAAGCTTTGTTAGAAGATGGTCATTTCAGGAGGAGTTTATCTTATGCACATTGACTCTCTACTATACTACTGTACCCAGGTCTGTGGATGTCAGAATAAAAGCCTTAGTTCTTTCCTCACAGCTAGTCTTTCCTCTCAGTAAATGGTTCCTATACTTTATTTCTAGCCTTTTCCAGCCCATCTGTGCTTTGTGCCAGGAGGGAAAAAGGTGCAGAGAGAATTTCATGACTACAAAAGCAAAGGTTAACATTACTCACAGCATAAAAACAATTTAAAAGGGAGCAAAAGGGCTCTAATGGCCCAACAGTCTTCAAAGAAAATGTATTTTGAGCTCAAAATAATTCATAGCTTTTTGCCGGTGGCTTTTCAGCTTCCCGGAGACCCAGCATGAACCACTGTATTTTTCCCAGCAGGCTCTCTGCTCCTTACAAAATGGCCTTCGCTAGGGCATACCTCACATCCCCTCCAAATATTGACAGCACAGAGTCCATCGCTTATTGGAAAAATGGCTGTAAGTAATGTTTTATCAGCCGATGCAATCTTCACACCTGTATTTTCCCCTGTCATATGACAATATTTGACAAGATTAATGATTTGATCCCATGACATTTTATTTCCCATCACTGTCAATCTGCCAGCAAACAACTCACTTACTAGTGGCATTTTGGTGGTGGAAGCATGCAGCAGCATTTACTTTTCTCGTGTATTATTTATGAGCTGCAAAAATCTACTTGAGCCATGTAAACTACAGCATCTAGCAGCTTTGACATAAAACTCTTGACTGTTTATGTCAGAAAAATCTTCCAAATGTACCTGCAGTGAAAAGATTTTTGCTTTTCCAGGACAGCATTTTCAAATTCTATTTTTAGCTTTCAAACAAACAAGGGCTCTGTCAAGCGCCACAGAATAAGTGGGTAATAATGATAAACCTTGCAACCTTTGAACCTCAATGGCTTGAGGGGTCTCCTGTCCACGTCCCCAAGGGCCCACACGTCTTGACAGCTTGAGTGATGAGTGGCGGACGTCTGTCTCTACTATTTTTGGCCCTCACTAAAGCTTCTAAATTAGACCTGAGCTCTAAACAAATGATTAATAGGGCACGTAGGGTCTCCCTGCTGACCAGTGTGTCCCTATTAACAGCCAATAACAGAGGCCCTCTGGGGTCAAAAGGTTTAAAGACTTTCTAATAAAAGTAACAGAGACATGGGGATGTGTTTTGGATGAGAAAAAGTTGTGTCTTGGTTTGAAATGCTGACAAGTTAATAATCCCTTCTCAAATGGCCCTACCGCAGTAAAATGGCCAGTTTGTTCTTACTTTTATTGCTATCATCTGTCAGTCACTCACATGTTTCTCTTTTTTTCCCTGGGTCTTCTTAAGTGGACTGAAAGAGCTAAAATAGCTTTACAGTAATGTTCTCGCTTAGGCTTTATTTTCCTTCTGTGCTCTCTCGCTCTGTCTCTCTCTCTTTGCTTGAATCTGAATTCCTATTGTAGTTTTAGGCCAGGAAATGCCTAATGGATTCCCAAAGATGTATTCATGACATGGTAATGAGATTCAAATCTGTAAGAAATTTTTTACCTTACAAAAAAGATGCTGGTTGTCTGGCACCGGCTTTGTCCTGTTTTTTTTTTCACAACTCCAGAAAACCCTTTTTCAGTCACTTCCACTATTTCTTGTGTCATTTTAAAAATGAATGGTTTGTAGACAATAAGCCAAGAGTAGTTAAACGTGGAATGAGGAATACATTATTCACTTAATACCGAAAAAATCTTATCATTGCTTAATTGACCGCTGATCTAAGGCTACGGTGCTCTCTGTGTATTTGTTTTATACTGTAAATGAGAGAAAACGATTAAAAGAAAGTAACCTGCAGTCTGTATTCAGTCTGTTTATTTTGGATCAGCCCAAATAAATATTCAATCAGCATTAAATATTGTAATATTGTATCAAAATGCAGTAAACAGCCTCCACAGATAGTTCAGGATGACTCAAATCTGTTGTTCATAAAGTAGAAGAAGATGTCTGGAACATTAAATAATTATGGAGAAATTCTTCTGTACAAACAAGACGTCTCTTTTTTCCACATTGCTTGTGCGCTTGTAAAACTCTGCTTTATTGTGGGCCTCCTCAGCCTGCATGGGAAAAAAACAATATGTCTGCTAATACATAAAGCCTTTTATGTCCTTTCTCTATCAGTCATATAGGGAGCTTATGGACAAAATAATAGAGTTGACTCTATTTGCATATAGTCTCTGCTGTCTGTCGAACAACAAAAAAAACTGTCTCTTTTAATCTACTTTCATTTCTCCAATCAGCCACTTGTCAAACACTATCCTTAATCATCATACATAACATGCACTGCATTAAAGTGGCATTCTTGTAAACACCATATCTGTAATAGTGTGTGACAAGACAGCCTTTGTTTACACCATAATAACTGGGTGTTTGAATAACTTCTCAATGAATTTAAGTAACCAGCCAGACTCACTCTGCTTCCATTCAGCCGCGCAGCCTGATAACTTGGACTGACATTTGGCACGGAGCGGTCTGTGGATTATACCAAACGGTAGGACTAAACGGACCTCTCAGTCATTTCCACCTGCGGTCGTGAGACATGGGAGTGCATTTCCTGCACACACATTGCGGATGCATGTGTACATCCACTTGTCTAATTATGTAAATGATGATGTGTGCATTCATACATTTTTGAGACATTTGAAGTTCACATGCATCCAACGAGATTTCAAAAGTACAGACAGTCTATACTCGAGTAGAAGTACAGATACTTCAGGGGGAAAAAACACTTGTAAGAGTAGAAGTACTTCACTTTAACTTCTTCACTAAAGTATAAGTGAGATACTTAGAGTTTAAAAGGTAGAAGTAGATCTCGAAATGACATTTCTACTGAATGTTTTTGTGCACAGCAAACTCAGTCACGTCGTATTGGGGAGACCTGAATCTTTCCAACATTCATTTAATTAAAAAAAATCTTGTAATGCTTAGAATAAGAAACATCAACTTTGCTTTTCATCACAATATGTCCTGCATGTTATTTTCCCTTATCTTACATTGGTCTAGTGTGATCGCTGACATGCGCATATGAATTGTATCTCTTATATGTTATTGTCCCGTCTAGTTATTCTGTAGTATTCTATTTGTTTGGGAAGTGGTACAACATGATTGATCATTTCCTCATTAAAGCTGAAAGGGGAGATTTTTTTTGGTTGAAATGTGGTCGGTAAAAGTAAAAACTATTGATGTCTACAAAACTTAAGAACAGCAAGTATTTGTTCTCTGTAATTTATCTTTCTCTGCTACACACACACACATTTACTTGAAGCACCAGCAACTCTGCAGACATTCACTTTTCTGCGATGAAACTTTTCTATACCTAAAATAGGCCTGTCTTGCCTGTAGCTTCTGGATGAATCTGTTTAGTATCTTTCATCTCAGATGAAGCAAAACACTAACCATGCTTCAGGGCATCTGGGATGGGCCGGGGGCCTGGCAAAGCAGGGGACGGGGTAGATGAGAGCTTTGAGATGGTCCAGACAATCTAGCGAGCAAGCTTGAGCCTCTCTCTTCCACAACAACAAGGACCCACACCGAAGCACGCTCAGACCCTGCAACCCGAGAGGGCACAGGGGTCCTCCTGCCTGAGTTTGGGATAAATGAACCCAGATGCTTCCCGTAAATGCAGGGGGACCAGGCTGAGGCAAACAAGGGCAGGGGTAGAAGGTTTTAGGGACAGAAAAAGAGGAGACTTCCCTCTTTTTTTTTTCTTCTTTCCCCAGTTGAGGCAGTTATCTGTCAGGTTCCTGCGCTTTCTCATAACCACTTATCACAGAGGCCTCCGTGCAAGGAGAATTGTTGGAAATGATCAGAGAGGCATTTGTCTTTGAAGGAGAATGAGAGCAGCGGCAAATCTTTAAGTCCTTTCCTGTTCCCCTTCCTGTCAGGCAGCCACCTGGACGGAGAGAGAGAGAGTGATGGTTGTATTTGTCTAAATTACTTAATTGAATTGGGCAAGACATTTAGGATGTAACAAGAATGAGTGACCGTGATTAAGTATTTGGAATGATTTATTTTATATATATGGGGGTTAACTTCTCCTCTGTTTATGCCTCATAAATCATGTCTTTATCATAATCAATCCATTTTGTGACACCTTTTATTGTGAAAGGGCCACCACAAGGTTCTGAAATGACCATTTATCAAGTCCCCCCACTTGCAACCCTGTTAATCGTCCTGTTCTCACACAGTTGATGGTAACATCAACATCTGATTTATGAAACGTACAATGAGTCTTTACTTAGAGAGTTGTCACTCAGATTATGGTTATAATATATTGTACAAATATTGGGGGCTTCCACCAGCTTTTATTCTGCAAAGTGGGGATTTATGCGGGGGGAAACGTTCTTTATCAAACTGGTTATTGTTAATGGTCCATCAATTTAAGAGGCAAGAATGGAGATTAAGCAAATACTGTAATCTAAATTCATTTGAAGAATCCTAAGGATAGACATTAATTAAGAGTCCAAACATTATGCATCTATATTATAATAATAACTGTGAACGCAAACCCCAAGGTTCTGATAAGCTGGAAGTGGAATGCCCATACTGAGGTCGACCAAGCCATCAGTCGTCTGCAACACCGAGAGATTGTCGGCAAAGTCCAGACAGGAAGAGCAGGGTTGGAGGAGAGGTGCCACGGTTCTGGTCAAAAGCAAGTCGCAAAGAAAGGAAGGAGAAGGTGGTGGTGGAAGTGACCAAAACGGAGAAGCACAACCACATCAGCTTTGTCTCGGATGTTGTTGGGAGAAGAATCATCAGGCCAAGAGAAACAACTATGCTGTTTTCCCCTGACCAGGACCTTGACAGGCAGATCTGATTCCCGGTCGAGATCACGACTACAACCCTCCACCCCGACATAGTGGTGTGGTCCACCAAGGCAAAATCTGTGCTCCTCATTGAGCACACAGTACCAGCAGAGGAAGGGATGGAGGCTGCCTATGAACATAAGAAAGGCAAGTACTCAGAGCTGGCTGCTGAGTGCTATTCAGTGGAGGGTGGATGCAGAGGCTATGTGGAGCTGTCAACCACGCGTCTTCTGAAAGTGAACCTGAGTGAACCTAAAGAAGTCAAATAAAGAACTTGCAGAGAGGCTGAGAAGGGGAGCTTTTGGCTCTCGCTGAGGAGAAAAGACAAGTGCTGGGGAAAGAACAACTAACCCTGACAACAGCCACAAGGGGTGACACGTATCAGCTGCAGGGGGTGACAGGGAGAAGTCCCCATCACTGATTCGTCACCAGGAGACAGTCCAGGATTAAGGAGGCGAAATGTTGGTGAATGGTGGTTCCAGGCTGATGACCCTCCAGCTGACCCATGGGCACTGGAGGAGGTGGGCAGCAATGCCAAGCAGGTGTTCCATCTACCTATATATATTTACTAATGCATGGCAGCACCCAGTTAGCTTAAACCTGCACAAAGACTGGAAACAGGGATAAATGCCAGCAAGGCTGTGTAAGATGAAAAAAAAGATTTTATTTTAAAACTCTTCAAGTTGGCCCGGCCTCACATTCAGCATAAAGATAGGAGAGTAGTATAAATATTTTTTTAAATATTTGTTTTGAATTTAAGAACATTTTCAAAACTTTTAACTATTACTTTGAGTCACGCTTGTTTGGTACCACTTAGTGCTGATATAAGAGCTCTGCACTGAGCATAAAATATAGTTATTTCAATCAAAGTAGCAATATATATCTGCTCCTGAAAGGAGTCCAAAACCACTGCATTGTTTACTGCTATTTGTGTGACATTCAAAAGTTGTGATTGGGGGCATGGAATAGACGGTGTACCCTATCCCTGTTCTCTTTTCTTGTCTGATTTTCACTTGTCTGTTTTTGTTAAAGTAACTCTTACCACCTGCTAAGAGCAACCCCATCTTCAACCAGAGGTGGGTGGTGTAATAAAAAAACAGCTCTACAAAAACATAAGAAAAAACTTAGTATGTGTCCATTGCTTATTTTGCTCAGTAGCGCTTCAAAGCTCATTTTGCTACAGCAGACTACAGCGATGTGTTTCTCACCAGGGACCTCAGTAGTAACCTGTGTCACTACCAATATGCCAGGCTCTCCTGATGCCATCCAGATGCCCCATCCTGAAACACACACCGGCCTCTTTGTTTGCACCACTTGAGATTTGGGGCTTTTTTTTTTGCCAAGTTAGGCGTGCACCAACAAATACACAGATGCACGTGTGATTACACCAGCTCACCAGCACAACATTTTGTTCTGGTACACACTCAAGTACACACACTCAACCACACATGAGAAAACACTGACACTCACACAGCAACCTCAGTCTAAGGCAGATGCAGCAACCAGGAATAAACAACAAATTTCCCATTTCATTTCACTAACTCCTGCCTGTTTTAGCTCACTCCTAAACTGCCTTGCCATGTTGGAAGATCAACAGTTAAATTAGAAATGACTTAATTTCCTGAAAAGAAATGCCTGTCAACTCAACTATGTTCCATCGTCTTAGAAGAGTGGGAGTATATTCTGTCTGTGCCTTTGTAATCTAACTTTTTTTTTTTTTTTTCAATGTAAAGGTAACCGAAGTAACAAGCTTCACTCTCAAATAAACTAAAGTTGAGTTCTTTAAGTAGGTTTTTGATCTCAGAAATGTGACGTGAGCCAGCAACAAGCAGCTCCTGTACATGTCAGCATGACCATTAGGAAGTGCTGACATCTATCTGATTAAGATGAGTATGGGTATGGGTTTGTGCATCCCCTAGTCTCATTCACATCTGCAGTTGAATGTGTCCGTGCGTTTGCATTAATGTGATTTTCATGCATGTGTAGTTAATCTCTGCAAGTGTACAAAGTGTCTTGCAGGTTTTTGTGAATCTGAATGTGTGCATTTTGTTCTCCTTCAACATCTGTGAGTGTGTGTGTGTGTGTGTGTGAGATAAGATGAGAGAGTGCATGCCTGCGTGGTGTGCTGGCTGTCTGTGTCCGTGCCTGCCTGGAGGGGAGAGAAATAGCTGACTGTTGTTGTTGTCCAGAGAGCAGACACTCAGACAGCCGCTCACACATGATTAATTGTTTCCTTGTTGGGACTGGGACCAGTTGACTGTGGCTGGGCCAAGGCCTCCCACCCAGCCTTACCAGACATATGTATGTGTGTGTGTGTGTGGATGAGAGCGAGGGTAATGAAAGGCAAAGACAGTAAAAGAGAGCGAGGGAATCTTGTGTCCCTCTTTATCAGTTTGTCTGTCACTGCACTCTCTTTTTGAACATATGCTATTGTTTTAATGCTGGCCACACAGTGAAGTGGTGAGGTTTTCTGTTGACTGTGGTTAAAAAATGATCGATGACAATTGTGGGTATGATTTGTCTAACAACATTTTTGTGTTCATTTAAACGGGATTGTGCAATTCAACATTTTCAAAGATGGCCATTTGCTTTGACATCTCACCATTGCACGATAGAAAGCTCAGTTGATGCTATAATTCTGTATTGCAATGTTCCAGGCTGCATATCTCAGGACTTAGGCTCTTATTTGATAACCTACCATGTAGACACTAGCACAGCTAACATTATCAACCAACTAGTTCCCTTCTGTTTTAACTGTTTGATAGTGTTACATGAACCAATACTCAGCTCATTCAAAGGTAGCTATCAATCTACAGCTAACATTAGCCATATTCAGACTGCCTTTTTAAGCTGGGATATTTACTCACCTGTGAGGTTTTGCCATCAATCTCAATGTCATGGAGGTGTTTATGGGGGGACTAATAGCGCACTCACACAAGGTGAAGTTGACCTTTACCCTTAGCACGATTGCCCCCATTCCCCCGCTGGCCTGCACTCACACAGCTCCGGGACCTGACCTAAAAGGGCCTGAGCACAGTTACCGCTTGTTCATAACGTCGTAATACAATGCATGGCTTTACATAATTATGAAGTTTGCTTTTTCTACATTTGACTAGAAAAAAATAAAAACGAAAGGACAGAACAACACAGAGAACATGACAGCTATGCTTTTCAGAATTTGAGTCATTTTAGTCAGATACAGCTATTACACTGTACACATTTTTTTATGATGAAGGCTGTCCTCGATGTGTACTTAGGTTTCTTCTCGTGCATGAACTGTACCATGCCTAAGCACATCTCTTTGAAGCATGCCAGGGCCAAGGAATTGTACTATGCTTGAGCACGGATTGGAGCTCTCGCACTAGAAACAAACTGGACTTTAGCGCAGAATTATGTTTGGGCACATTTCTTTACAGAAATTCATGGTTATTGACTGTTGTTGTTGACTCTCTGTTAGCACTATGCTGCATGTTTTTGTTGTGTGCCAGCAAGATGTCATTATTGGTCACTGGACAGTGAGTGAATAGGGACAAAATGTCCTTTCATTGTTCTGAATGGGTGCACTATAACTTCCACTACAGAGAACTCACTCGGACCAAGGTAGTAAGTTTTGATTTTGGACACAAATCTGGGCAATGGTAAAGTAAACTAGGAATCGGTTGAATTACAGATTTAGGCTAGCTTTTTCTATTGGAAGCATTCTATCATAGGCCTATTCTATTATCTATTAGTATTATGGTTTGTCAGTATTACACAGTATTAATAGAAACTCTTACATAATTTTAATCTTCTACTAGGACTGCTTGCTTATTAAGCTGACTAACAGGTTTACAAATGTGTTATTATACCTTGGAATATGGCCCAATGTTACTCCAGATTTTAGTAAACAAACTTCAGATTGTAGTGTTAATTATTTTTGGGTTTTATTTTAAGTGTTGTTGTTGTTTATGTAGCCTACAACATGAAATCTCGAGCACAGCCGTAAGACAATATCACAGCATTCTGTTGTCACTCTAAGCTTGGTGTCAGAACGAAATGGTGATTGCATGAACACAATAAATGTCAAAGGTCTTTAATGGACTTTTCCTGTATTGTTTCCTTTACTTATGCAGTTGTGATGCAGAAACGTTGATATGTAATTAAGCATGTTTTAATAAATTGATCCATATGAAATTTTCTGTCGCTAAGCCTTCAATCATGGCCAAACATTGATTTCTCTTAGGTCACCACTGCTCAGGTTGATCTACAGTGATGCTGGGTTTTCAAGGAAGTGCATGGGTGAGTTGATGATTGATTAATTACAAATATCAGAGGCCTGGTAATTTGCCAGAGATGATAATAACATCAAGTGTGCTTTATTGCTCTGGTGGAAGAGCCTCTCCTGAGTCTAAATGCTTTCTCCCCTGTTAATTTGTCCTCCTTCACTGTCCGTTGATTTAAGTGCTGCAGGACAGGTGGATGGCTGATGCCATGTGTTCAAATATTGGGAGTTTGGGCGGGGGGGGGGAGTAACTGGGAGTAAAAATAGAAAACAAACTCCTTAATTGCCGGGTATCATAGGCGTACAGGAAGGAAACCCAGCAGGGGTTGTTGTTGCCACAGACGTCACAGTTCAAAACACGCTGCCATCCTCTCCGGGCCCTTTTGCTCATTTGCACATCTAATGATGGCATGACGATGACTCACATTCAACACTGATTCACTTAATATTTAACTCTTAGCCAAAGCAGCTGACCCCCTTTGTGATGACGAAAGTGTCGGACTTAAGTAAAACTGAAATGAAAAAAAGATCACTTTAAATATAATGTACTATTCTGTCAACCTATTCAATGATTGAACTGGATTTTTCAAGGTGAAAGATTTTCCACAATGTGGTTTTCCTCACAGATGCTTTTAGAAAGCAGTTCAGATGAGGCTTCTGCAGTCTCAAAGTTTGTTACCCCTTTTAGGCTGATCAATCATCAATTCGAAGATTGAAAAAACGATGTTTGGACAATCTTTAGCACCTTAAAGTACAGGAGCAAATACCCATTCAAACAAAGGTCCTTATTTTGTCAACAACCAATCGAATACATTGTCTTGGCCTCGGAGAAACAACATATATTTCTGTCAAAGACCAGCAAGATGGACCATGTCTTAAAGTGCACAACTGAAACAGGACACTCATAATCCATCCAGACATCAAACTAAAGTCTTGTGTTTTCATAGTGATTCAAAAAACCAGGGATGGCGTTAAACTGAAACATACCCATCTGTTTCTTTCTGTGTGCCTACTTGTCAGACCAGGTTAAAATCCAGACAGGTTTAAGTGACAGTGAGGCCGTGGCGTGATCCAACACCGTCTCAGCTATCCAGTTTCATGTTCACATGCTCGGATGAGTTTATCCTCATACATGGCTGAGCTCTGAGGACTCTATAATAAAAACATGTCAAGTTTTTGGAGCAAAGCATAACCAAGATATGTTAGTTATATGTGCTACTGGAGAGTTTTTCTTCAACCACATAGTTTGAAATTGCATTAAATGCTCACTGTGGTCATATTCCAAATGTATGTATTTTACTACACGTCAAATTATTGTAATATCAGGATATATTTTTAATGATGAGTCAATTCTATTTCTTATGCCTAAAGGTTGGAATAATGTTAGCTGAATTTGCAGTGAAGTATCTGAGCAATAGTTTAGCTGTTTAGCTTTTGTACAGTTCTGCTAAGCTAAGGCCAGGTTTACACTGAATGATTGTATAAATTGTGTTGGAATCTCGCACTGTACAAGTAAATTCTTAACCACACACAACCAGGGTCACTATTTACAGTATGTGCTCAGACTGTAGGTGTCAAATTGGGACAGAACATTGACAATCATCAAAGTTTGAGAAGTCCCCTGGATGGAAGTTAGAGTCAAATCTAGATGAATTTAGACGCTCGTACACACGGCTTAAGTATGAACCACGTGCTCTTGCTCTCTTATACTCGCACATTTAGCATCACCAAAAAAATAAAGCTAACTAGCTAACTAAACTAAAGTAGCAGCCAACGTTTTTCTCGTTCATTCATTTCAATATCAGAGGGGAAAAAACACTTCAAAAAGGCATGCCTGCTGTTGCCTTCGTGCTTTCAGAGGTTTCTCGCTATGCAAGTGTAGACAAACAAATTTCAAACATGCCAGACATCCATCAGCCGCAGTTGACCAGGCCCTGGTCAGACCTCATTCCCACTTTAAACTACAGCAAACCATGCACAATCAGGCTGAAACTCTGACAGACTTCAAAATTAGTCCTGCAACTCAAAAATCGGATCAGAATCTGCCTTAAATCAAAGTGTATGTGCAGCTTAAGATAACAAATACTAGGATAGAAAAAAAAAAAGTATATTCTTAACAATAAACTCGATTACATTGTAGTGATTGAAGTAAAGACAGCAAGGTCGTTATGCCACCTAATTTTTATTTACTACATTTTCAGTAAAATTGTACACAGTTGTCGATTTTATGTCCATGATCTTCTGGCATAAAACAGATTAATCTGTGTATTTTACTTGAAAGGCTCTTGTGTATATTTAAATGCATAATTTACACATGCTGTAAATGCAGCCTGTGGTCAATCCATAGTGATTAATTAAAGCAACTTAAAAGCCCCAGTCCTCCTTGACAGTGATGGCAGTCCTATAAGGGACCCTCAGTAGGGTCCTCTGGTCCTTTGATAGGGCATTTGCCAGCGTCCTTTGAGGCTGCTTTACCCCCTGCAATAAACAGGCAGCCCTTTGTCAATCGGAGTTGGGGGCTCTGAAGGGGTGCTCCTCGTTATTATTTTCTAAAGCAATTATACCTTATTATCTGTGTTTACTTTAGGAGCAGGGGTGTGAGCGTGCAGGTGTGGGCCATTCGACAGTGGGTTGGCAGTCTCACTGGTGAACGCACCCCGAGTGTCTTTTTTTTCCTCTCTCTCTCTCTCTCTCTCTCTCTCTCTCCCCCCTCCATCTTTCCTTGGAGGTTTTTGGGGGCTTAGTAGTAGTGTTGTAGCCCTGCCGCTAATTTCAGCTCAACAAAAGAAACATGCAATTAGGGCTATTATAGAAGCAGCTGCATGCTTCCTAGCTGTGCAGCGACGGCTTCGTCCTCTCCCCTGCTCAGTGGTGAGGGAGAGCTGAGAAGAGCAGGGCCTGTAGCGGTGGAAAGAGAAAGCAGGGATGGTCATAGTTGCTTTCAGTGTCTGAAGAAAAGAAAGCAATATATAGCCGGGGAGGCTATCCTCAGTGTAGACGCAGCAGGGACTCTTGCCCACAGGCTTGTGGGCCTTGAGAACAATGGAGCTGCCATCTCCCAACATGAATTGTTATGAAATAGTCCTCGCCACAGCTCCAGTTGCTGCTCTCTTGCTTGAAGTCATGTGGTCTTAGGACTGTGTGGGCTGGGGGAAAATGATTTGCAAATAAAAAAATGTTTTAAGAGGGAATCAGTTACAAATGTTTACTGATGCAGAATGTAATCTTGTTCAAGTATTACAAACAGTTTTGTTTGTTTGAAGAATAAACTTTTCCAGGTTTTTCAGGTCTCGGGGTCAACATCCATCAAAGAGAGCCAGTTCCCTCGTGTCCAAGTAAATCATGTGTATCACAAAGGAACAACAAAAAAGCTTGCACAAATTAAAGGAGGGAATATATGGGACAGAAAGGCACCTAGAGTGGAGACAGCGAAAAGCCTTGTGCTCTCTGTAAGGTGGAATATTGAGGACCCATAAAGGCCCTCATGGCGTCAAACACAAGGGACCAATCACATGCTCTCAGCACAAACTAAATGGTCACAGATCCTCCACTATTGCTCTCACTTACCGATTTTCTCACTTCGCTGACTCCCCGATCCTTAGAATAATCATCAGGCCCGGGGTCCTTGGTTTCAAGGGTGTAAACAGATCTCAACACATGTATAGAACTCTTTGAATTCACTTGATGAACATGTGACCTTGGTTCACTTTATCGTTCTCTGAAAAATATTTTTTTATTGACATGTATATCAGCAGCAGCTGGAGCATTGTCTTGTTAATCATAATTCAGGCTGTGTACTCAGGAGAGCTTTGGGGCTGTGACATGCAGCTGATTGAGATAATAACTGGTAGTAAACAGGGAGCTCGTATTTTCCCCAGAGGACAACGAGAACTGTCAGATGCTTGTCAACATGCTGTCAGTTGCCAGAGATTAAACTCTTGACCTGAGCTTGCATATTTCCACTTGTCCCTTTACTGTCCTTTGGTGCCAAAATCTGTGTTCAACATTCCTAATATAAACAAGCAAATAGTGCTGCTAAATCAGCCATGGAGAGAATGCACTAAAAGCTAGTAGGAATGATCACCCACATGTATTTATTTCAACTGTGGCAGATAGTAATAGCTACCCTGCAGGTTATACAATGTTTATGAACTACAATGTAGAAATATTTCATTTTACAAACTCTCGGGTCAATTTGGGTCTGTTCAGTTATGAAGATATGACAGTTACAAACTTACCTCCGGCTTTCGAACTTTAAAGAGTTAAACAGGTACCTGTTAGATGCAGGAAGAGATGTCAAAGGTGACAGAAATAGTTGAATGTACCAAGGACAATGAGGGGCAGACTCAGGGAAGAAAGGGTTGTTTTTTAATGAACTTCGTTCATCCTTAAAAGTTGTATTTTTTTGGATTAAGGGGATGTTTTGTGAACAGATTTTGGTGTTGGATGTCAGCTGTCTCACTGCTCGAATCATTTTATCTTTTTCATATCGTGAGTGTAACAAGCGGCAGATTAAGTTTCCTACTGCAGTTTGAGTAGTCTTCTTGTTCACCATTAAAGTTGCCATCCAGTTTCATGTTTCAGGATTACAGCGTTTACTTTTTACATGCTGTTTGAAGCCATGTTCGTTTAGTTAACATTAATCCGAAAAGAGGAAGAACTACATAAAATTGAGACACCTAAGCTCAGAAAAGCTGTGCATTTATACAGTGTCTGAGGTCATGTATTAATGTTACCTTCCATTTCTGCAGGCGGAGGATGGATGTTTTCAGGAAGAAAGCTGCTCTTGCTGCCTCAGTCTTACTGGCATCCATTTCACCTCATTAGGACCCTGGGACTGAGAGTCGACAAAACACTGAGAGAAATCATTTTGGCGGGGGAGTGTAGCGGGGATAAATTGGCCTCTGGTTCAGTACAAGAGTCCCTGCTGAGCCAAGCGGAAGAGAAAGGCATGGCTGGCAGTAAGGGCAGGCCCAGGCAAGGCCAGCTGGGAGGCCCCATGCTGAGACCCCCTCCCTGCCTCTGACAAACACGGCAGTGGATAATCTCTCCTTCAGGGACTTGGCCATGCGCTGTGGGGCTGAGAGGGACGGGGCGCTGTGATACAGCACAGTGCAGAGAAACTGCCTCTATTTGTGCATAGCATGCACCACCAATACACTTGTTCACATTCTCTTTACTTGAACACAGCTTCTTTACATGTGATTTTGTTTCCCTCTGTCTTCATATTCTCTTTCTCCTGTGTACAGACATGACTTTGGAACGCTACAGGATCCAGACCATCACAGATGTATTTTAAATTGTCGAAAAAGCAAAAACATTTGGTCCATTACACATACATGGGATTGTAATTTGTACACAATTTTTGCCAGATCCTGAGCGTTTTCTTTCCACATTATAAGAGAAGGGGAAGAACGGCTATAAAACCAGAGGAAACTGGTTTGATTTCCATTAATGACCATTCAAATGTGAGTTGTTTCACCTTCAGAAGTACAAACACTATAGTCATGTACATTTCACATTTCTCAATAACGATTGCTCAATTCGATGTTTACATAATTGATTTAAAAATGTCCATCCAGGATTTTCTCACTGCAAATGTGAGACTAGTCTACATACATCTATCGTAGGATTACTAACCAAAAAAGGTTCAAAGGAAATATGAAAGCATCAAATGTTTTCTCTGTTTTTGCTGGGGTTTGTTTTTTGTAGATTTGTCTTTGGTCAGCAAAAAAAAAAAAAAAGAAACTCAACTGAACTGTTTTCTCCAAATACTTTACTTCCATCAAAATTTCTTACAAAAAAAACAAACACAAATTAACATCTCACAAATCTTCCGGTTGTGTGTTCAACTTGTAATATTCATATATAAATGTCCATATTCGATGTCATCCGGTGCTGACAGGCCTCGTCGGCTGTTACGAGGTCTCCATCTTGTAGCCATGTTTTTCCAGCTCCGCTCTGCGAGGAGGAAAAGAAAAAGAGAAAGATCAAGTCAGGGGAGATGATTACAGGTGGGTGGTTGAGGCATAAGTACCCTCTGCTATTGATTGTGAAAACCATTAACAGATGGGAGTGAACGAATGTATAAATGTTGCATAATGCTTGCAGCTATGGATTTGATGATTACATATATATGGCAGCTTTGGCCTTTAACAATAATGATATCTTATAACAACAACTTAATAGCAAGGTTATCATAATTGGACCAAATAAAACAATAGCATATTACTGTCTTAAGTGTACTCAAATAAAAACAGAACTGCCATTTATCTACAAACACTTATCAATTCATCAGTGAGATGTTTGAGGGTCTCAAGGGAAATGAGGGTGATAACTATTTTGCGCAACATATTCTTTTACGGGAGGAAGCGTAAAGCTGAATTTATGTTGTTTTTTTTCTCTTCAGGTTTAAGTGAAACATGCAGGGTACCAATGATCAACATTGGCTATAAAGGAGAGCTGAATGGTTGCTGCAAAATAACAGACACTTTCCTGCCATTTCAGATTTACAAGACACACTACTTGATCAAACAGAAATATGGGGGAAATTGCTTTAACAATTCAAGCTGCAGATTTTAAAAAGAAAAGGTTGTTTAATAAAACCCATGTCATAATAGTTTTGTTTTTTTTTAAAGTAAAAAAAGTTAATGCAGATAGTGGTCACACAGTAAATATTCATACATTTTAAAGAGTAAGTAGGTTTAGAGTGGAGTTTGACAGTAGAGGCGGTTGTGATGGACCTCAGGTCAGCAGGCGTCTTGTTCCAGAGAGAAGGACCAACATCACCAAAGGCCCTGACACACCAAGCAGACAGCAAAAAAACGCGGCAACAAAGGCTGCCTGAGGCGTCGCCTCTTGTCTTGGCCAAAAGGGTGCACTTGAGCCTGCTGCCAAGTCTACAGCCAACCACCAGGTTCTGCTCATCTGGAGAGGAACTAACTCTCCATGGCTGCAGGCAGCGGAAGTCTATTGTCATGAGACGTGTCGACCATTTCCACACCGCTGTCTCACGTACTATAGGTATGTGAATAATGTCTGATTAATGTTAAAAATGGCACTGGAGTTTTCAGCCTTTGGTCTTTTAGTGGAAAAAGAAAAGGCACGGGCGACAAATAAGGAGGAAACGCAAAATGTGTGACGACACAGCAACAGCTAATCAGCAACGACACAGCAGCATGCTCGAGGGCTTTCCTGAACCTGTGTCGAGAGCTGGAGATAAATGAAACCTCCAAACAACTAATCAGAGTGATTCCTCTCAGCGACCGCTGATTCAACATGTCAAATTAACCAAATAAAGGCCGACGACCGCTCACCTAACGGCAGACGATCTCCCTAGTGAGGGCGTTAATATGGACTTGAGTATCCCGGTTATGATTGGGGTTTTAAGCATCCTGTTTTTGTATTTGTGCATGTAAACATCATATCCCGATTCCAGAAAGAATCCCGGTTTCTGAGAAACCCAGTTCTGCTACCTGGAGAACTCCGGTAGAAAACGGGATACTGTAGCATGTATACGCCTTACCCCGGTTTCTGACAGCTGCCAACACCTGCGCAGGCGCAGACTCAGCCAAGTGACGTACACAAGAGCGTCATATTATATACAGTCGCTGGTTTCTATGGTTTCCCTAGACGTTTGGCGGTTGACGTGCATATAGGAGGCGGTTTTTAAAAAATGATGGAACAGGACACTATGTTTGAGGAGTGTTTGATGGATATGGTTCATGATTATAACCATCTTTATGATATCCGTTTCCGGACCATACAAACGGTAGACAAACCGACCTCTATTTGGCTGCCTGCCCCCTACAGGAGGCCTAAGAAACGTATGTTACATTTGGACTTTGCAAGTATAAACAAAGACAACGCGAGTGACAATCAGAACGCGTACGTGTCCGTTTGGTAGTAACGTTGAGCATACTTCAAGCCTTAGGTTATGCCCACACACACGGCATTCCATAGATGGTTTACGCAAACAAGGACGCTCAGTTGAGGTACAAAAATCAAACTAAAAAGCTTATTAAGTCTCACTTATCATTTGGTAAGAAATCCTGTTCAGTTCTTTTTTGTATGAAAGATGATTAATACTATACAAATTTTCTGTGAGAGCCATGAGACAAGAAAAATATGTATTTCTTTGCCTGGAAGTTTTCTTCATGTGATGCAATATGATGCTTTTTGCATCACTTGAAGAAAACTTTCAAGCAAAGAAAAACACATTTTTCTCATCTCAGGGCAAAATGAGGGTTGGATTCACAGCCATTCAAAACTACTACCACGTTTCTAATGATACACAGCTTCATGTAAATGGGTGAAGTATCCCTTTGAGTCTCTCACTGTTGACGTCCTATAAGCAAAGCCTGACAAAATATGTTTATCTTTCTGAAGTAAAAAAGTAGAGGGCAACATTAAATCTCCTTAGCCCATTTGTTTAAAGACCCTATAAGAAAATACAAGTCTGGAGTCAAAATTTAAAAGACTAAAAATAAAAAAAATACTTTGAATCCGTACTAATTGTCTTTTGCTTCAGAAATGAAATTATTCTTACACTAAAATGTTAAATGCAGGATTGTGATTTTAATAAATTAGTAGCCCACTGAGGATGGTAAACAACATCACCCATACTGAATACATGCCGTGTTAGCCACACTAAAAGCCTAAAGCAGTGTAACTAAACATTATGAAGTTTATTGACTTTACCTCAGCTGATTTGAGAAATCATCTTCGACGTTGTCATCATCCCAGTTGTCTTCCCAAACATGTGCATCTTCATCTTCATCCAGCCCCGTCCAATCTAGGATTATCAAAGAACAGCTCAAATGTCACCTTAAATTAGTTTCTGATATAATTTATCTAAAAACAGTTTGATCAAAACACTGACCGAAGTTGATTTGGTACATTACCTGAGAGGCTAACAGCTTAGCTATGATGCTATCGTGAGTGTTAGGAAGCCTAGCTAACACATAGCAACATAAATATGACAAAAAACAATAAAGAAACGCAACTATGCAATGAAAAAACACAATGACCGTAAAGCCAAACGACACTGAGCTCATAGTTAGCTGAGGATAACTAAATATGTCGGCGTTTAGTGTTAGAAATGCTGGCTAATGCTATCGCTACCGTTGCTATGTTAGCTGAGTCACTGTTGCTGGGCCGAGCTCACACAAACAAACATAACGGTGAACGGCGTAAGGTAAATAACAAACACACGCAACCACACTTAAAGTGACATTTATATTATTCACCCTCTGCTGGGAATTCTTCAAACTCATCATCCTCCTCCAGTAAGCCCAGGTCAACGGTCTGCTTCTTGTCCGACATGTTTAGCTGTAAAGCTGCTCGAGCAGGAATGGCTCTCACGCGCAGGCGCAGTGTGAAACTGGAGCTGCTCGAGCTTGTAGAAATTGCGCAAACTGCGCAGGAAAGCGCAGCCGAAGGGTAATCATAAGCATGCCTTGTCATGTTTAATCAAAAACACAGAAATGGATCCATTTGTAAACTGTAACTTAGCAAACGACTTTTTAAAGCACAAAATAAAGGATCTTCAAAGGATTAAACAACATCAGTAAGTGCCAACTAACAAATTAAAGACACAGGTGCTGCTGACCTGCAGTGCACAGAAGCAATGCAAGGGTGTATCAATAATGGTTTTGTTTACCATCATCATCATCATCATCAACAACAACAACAACAACAACAGCTTTATCGCCAATTACTTAGCAGCAACAAACAGTGCATGTGTGAAAAGGATGACAGTTTGTAACTACTTTTGGATAAATAGCAATAGCCTATACAAACTGCTTCAGACTGAAATAAGTCCTCAACTTTTAAAATGTGCCCCAATGAAAGCTATATGGCTCCACCTACTCTTTTTAAGTTTTCTGTGCAAAAATAGTTGATGACTTACCCCCAAGGCTCCTGTCTGAATAGACTACACCACATCATGTAAGTTTTATCCTAAATACTTACTGTCTATAAACAAATGTTTATATCCATTGAAATCCCCTGGCTTCTTGAAAATATGCACTTGTTTTTTGCCTGTTATATAATGTGTAATAAGACATTTAAAAAAAGTAGTCAGACATTCATTAATAAAGGGCCTGCTATATATTGGCATGTGTAAATAATCACTTAATTAGTTTGCCTGTTTTTATCATTGTTAGTTTTGATTCATTTTTATTGTACATAGGGGAGCTAATCTTAGAAAAATATTTGCAAATATTTGGGAATACAGGAAGTCCTTTCTCTCAGTCCCTCTGAATTTATCCCCATATTTCTCTCCCTCTCTAACTCACATTCTCTCTCTCTCTCCCAAACCACGACCAAAGCCTTGTGCAGTCCTCTTCCCTCACAACATATGTACAAAAATCATTCCAATTTCAGCTAAGATCTTTCATTTGGGAACAAATGCACATTGTAACCCATGCGGCCTGCTCAAATAATGAAGCGGCAGCCGCAACTTAGGATGTATTTTAGATAAATGAGAGTGCACATTTACCACAAAACCACTCGCAATAAAAATTGCTCAGCTGCTGTCATATGTTGACAGATGAAGCAAACCTCAATGTAGGCACAATGTACTTATTCTATTTTCAAATTATTTTGTAATCATACTCAGCCTTTACACATGACAATGCCCCAACATTGAGAGGAAAGAGGAACAAGACATGGAGCAAAAGTGCAGAATCTGACTGTGCCTGTGTTTAAATATGCTTCATAATGTAATGTATAACATCACAATTGAGATTCAGGTTTTGGCTCACACAAATTAGACGAAAGGAGCATTTTAGAATTTCTACAGCATAAAAGAGTGTTTTCATTTAAAGTGATATTTGGCTGAATATATCAGGCTTATCTTCTCAGGCTGCAACTACCAACTTGTTTACCTGCCAATATGTTTACTGAAAAATCCTGCAGGTTTTTGATATGTACAATATCAAAATACAACAAAAAAAAAGATCTATTCACTTCTCCAAAAGTCCAAGGTTACATCTAAACATATCTTTTGCAGCACACTAGATGAAGGAAAAAAGTGAAAACTCTTCACTTCACGGAAAGCAGGAATTATCAAATGATATACACTTTTGCTTAAGAATAGATGATTATAAAATATAATACAATACAACAATATGCGGAGTGCTTGTAAATAACAACATTTCACAACAAGCAAACGTGTCTTGTTGTTGGATTCAAATATATAATTAATCACTTAAACAATACACAACAACAACTATGAGTAGGGAATCGGGGAACAACACGATAAGGTCAGATTCGAGCTCAGGCCATCTGCCTATAGGACCATCACTGGGGCTCAACCTATGAGGGCTAGGCCATCTGGGCCCTGCTTTGCTTTGGTACTTATTGATACTGTCCTTCATCAAAATAACAAAGATTGGACCGTTAAAAACAAAGGTATTGGAAAGTATCAAAAGTGTTGTACCACGAACTATAAATGATCAATAACGACATTGTAATCACATTTTTGTTTAGTGAATTTGAGTCATACTGATCCTCTGTTTGCCTTTGAGCTGCCCCCTGATGTATAGCTGATTCGGGTGCATACATCATTCAGTCTCAGGTGCAGATGAAGCCCTGGGAAGCTGCTACAGCGTCCGCTCAGCATACCTGAGACTGCAGTTACACCACGCCTGGCGCCTGGAGTCTCCCGATGTTAGAAATAGATGGAGGTGGAAGAGGGGAGGGGGCACATAGACGTTGAGTGCAACATGTCCACTGCAGACAGTCTCCGCCGTAAGTTGTGTATGAGTAGCGGCATCACATTTCTGTCCTTTCACAAAGCCCTCTGGGAAAGGACAGGTCGGCAGCCTATAAGTACACTGAAAGAGACAGACGGGGGGCAGACAGGGGAAGACTCCAGCTGAAGCCTGCATGGCCAGTCTGACAGTCTGCGCCCTCCCCCCCCATCCCTCCAACCTGCTTTATCACAACCTGGCTCATGATATGGCCTAGAGGCGGAACACAGTGAGAGGTGATGGCTGGAAATGGTTTGGGATTTCAGAGAAATGAGACTTGTTTTCCAAAATGTCAGAGAAAGTGACAGTGCAAATGTAGACACGTTTGTCTACTTGTCTACTACGTTGTCTAGCCAAATAATTTATGTAGACCCCCTCCCTAGACAATTCTACCTTGAATAATCATTTTCCTTGAATCAAAAATGAAGGATTCCTAGTTTTACCTAATACATGAGCATGTATGTGAAAATCTAGTTGTGCATGGGTTTAATTTGTTTTCAAAATAGTAAAGTATTAAGGCAAGACAATAACAACTTATATGAGCCTGAAGAGAAGGACATACAAGTAAGTGAGAATGTTGGATTAAAGGGGTTTAACTAGACATTTAATGAGGCAAATCCAAGAAAAAACATGTAAGCTGTCCTTCTAGGAAGTCCGCAGAGAGAGTGAAATGCTTCCAGGATATGTCTGTCAAGATCCTGTATTAAATTTAATCCCAGCCAGTCAGAAAGTCTGTGCTATTGTGTGTTGTGAGGTATTTCTTTACCACAAGAGTTTACATCTTTTGGATTACACTGGATATCGATGATTTCACGTAGAAGTCCTTTGCAAGAATCATTTAAATTCCCATAGCTGTCAAATTAGCATAAAAAATAAGATCAACGGGTTTTAAAGCTACTATGGTGCTTCAGAGTCTTTTTCCGGGGGTCCTATTCACTGAGACGTCTGTCATGACGAATTTAAGTTTCATATTTTCCCCCCTGTCCGTCTTGAAAAGCTCTGTCATCTTGGGCTTGAGGTACAGTTTGCCAAGAGGCTAATGGCCCTTTATGAAGGTACAATCTGATGCCTGTCCCGGTGAGCCTGCAGGTAATCCTGTCCACCTCGGCGGCTTAGCCGTGCTCAGGCTTAAGTTGCATATTTTGTTTTTATCAGGACACTGCTGATAAATGCTATCAGCGAGGGAGAAATGAAATATGGGGGGTCTAGCCCCATACTGCCTGAGCCCCGATTGTAGGGCTGGAGTCAGGGAACAATGACACATCTATTGGTGGAGCTGGACCCTCTGTTTGTCTGGAATAAACAGGATTTTACTCCAAATGCTGATCATATAGTTTAGTTTTATTACCGTCACCAAGGTGGTAAAAAAAAAAAAACCTCACTCAACTAACGTTTAGATTTTTAAATTTTCTTTGCATAATTGGATGATAATCCTCCTACTCCAAACACTTTCCATTACAATTACAGCAGCTCTACTTTCAGACCCCCAAAATATCATTAAATAAAATTCTTAAATTACATGCTAATTTATTTCCAGTAATGTGCACTAATAGTGCACTACCTCTGTGTCCATGGTCCAATGCCATGAACCTATACTGTACGTGAAAAGCACTTACATACTCTTACCATAGGTGATAACCCCCTCTGTGAAAAGCACTCTTATCGGAAGTACCCATTATCTGCAAAGTCTATCCTCATGCTGACATCATTAGCTTAAGCTGTCCTCTGTGTAAAATTACTGTTAATTTCTTTGGCAGTGCCGCATGACAAATCAGCTCCTATTTTCATTGACTGCCGCAAATAGATTTCAGATAAGTGACCTCAGTGGATCCCACAGATGTAAAATATCATACCTTATTCACAGGTATATTCATATTACGGAGCTCTGTGATGTTTGAAATTCCTATTTAAAAAGCATTCTCTGTTATGTTCATTGGGGCTTTGCTGATTTGGCTTGAAATGCATCCACAGCTTCAGTTATGTAGGTGAAGATGTACTTAGCCTGTACAGAGGGTTTTTTGTTATTAATTTTATTTTAAATCCAGGCAATCAAAGTTTTATAAATACTGCAATCATTTATGGTATATATAGTGGTATTATACATACTACAACCACATATTTAGCATTGCCTTAAAGGGCTTGGTGAGAGTACATGTCACACGTCCATGGGACAAATAGGATTTCTAAAAACGCATATATAAAGCCAAGGTGTCAGACAAAAACAACTTTCATCATCACATATTTTTGTACTATTTCAACTTTAACTGATGTATCACTTTTCTCCTGTTTTTCTTTTCATCTCTGCGGTTATGTTCAGTTTCTCTTCCTTCAGAAGAACACAGAAACAAGAAACACCTCCCTCTCTCTACAGTTATAGTCAGGCTATATCAAAGTATGTGTGTCCCACACAGCAGGGGTTCACTGAATGAGTGACAAGACCTGCTCTGCTCCTCTCTGACACCTGTCAGAGCCTCGTCTGTCATCTGTGTGCAGGGATGGAAATGAGCAGGAGTGACACAACATGCCAGAGGTGATGGTGACGGCTCAGCTTTCTAAATCAGTTGCACAGTTCGCTGCTCGTGTGCTGGCTGTGTCACAATAATTATCTACTCTGAGCTTTCAAATGAACCTTATTTGTAATGCAGTGATGTCATCCTTTGGACGTGCACCATGTCAGCACATATGATCATCTAAAACTAAGTTTTTTAAAATGTACAGATACTCTGATCTGTTACAAATGAGAAGCTGTCTTCATATGAAGTACAACTCAAAATTGTTCTTCAATTCACCATAGCCCCAAGATGCCCATTTCCCCTGTATTTCAGGTTGAAACAGACACAGTGATTAGGGCTGCTGCTTATATGCAGAAAATCCAAATCACAATTTTCATTTTTAGCTCAAATTATTGAACACTGAACATGTGCAGGAATATTGGGTATATAAAGTTAAACACGTGTTTGAGAGGATAAGTTGTCTGGTATAAATAAAAACAGCTAAAGTTAGCATACAACCAGGTGTGGTTGAGTAGGCTATTAATGTTAGCTTATATACATTTAGCTAATGACTCGGCAGAAATATTGTTGTCACTTGAATTATGGTCCATTCTCATCTTCAGTATGTTAACTAACTTAACTTTGTATATTAATCGGGAAGTGTGATAAAATAATGTCTCATTGGCTTTTGTTATTGTTGAATACAGAAGAATGACATTTCTTGATTTAGATTGAAGAATACCAAACGCTCACTGCAATTTAAATATAATCCATCTTTTTTCGTTGTTGATTTGCAGTAATCCCTTACTGACTAACTTTACTCAGTTGAGTCGTACCAAATTCCACATAGTAATCCCCAACATGTGGCTGTCCCTAGCCCCGGAAAAGTCTGTGATTGGCCTGGTTGATAAATGAAGCCCTCCTTATGCTTTTGGGCGTCAGATTGAGGGGCCTCAGTTGGTCTGGACTATGTCCAGGAAACCTGGGACAGCCACTTATTAAGTAGTTAGACCCTCAAAACGAGGCTGCAGACAGGGACTGCCGGTGGTCACCTGGGCTTGGATTTAGACTTTGCATCCCTCAGCCGTCAGTCAGGTCTGAGAGTCCGACTGTGGTTTCATGTTGTGAAAGAGACAATCCTCTCTTTAGCAAAAAGGTCAAAGGTTGTTGTTTTTTTCACCTTGGTCAGGTAAAACATGTAATTATTAGCACTTTATCAAAACAGCCCTCGATTGGTGTTACATCAAACCCACTTTGTCAAAACAATGGGACCACAAGAAGTCTTTGAATCCTTAATCAGGCCTTTGTATTCCTTGCTAACTTCCCTGCTTGGTTTCAATTTAGATTCTTTTCACAGGTATTTTAATTTGTATTTGGGATGTTGATGATAGCACAGTGAGGGAGGTATGCATTGAACGCCCCCCTTTGCTAAGCCATTTCTGTTTCTTAATTGTTTCTTCTCGTTCAGTGAATTTTGTAAAACTGAAATGCATTGTGTTTCTGCTCATCATAAAGTTTCATGGAGACAGGGACAGAATAAGCATTTTTAAAGCAGTGGACTTGGTACAATACTATTCAGATTGACTGTAATGTTTCCTCTTTTAAACATCCAAATGTAGTGAAGGAATTCCTTTTTAGAGACATTTTTTATTGATTATGCAAAACACAAAATAATCCTGGCTGCCACATTCTTTGCTACTTTGCATTTACCTATTGACACAAATAGTTGAAACACAGTTAAAGTCAGTCTAACACAGACGTCCAGGCAGTCAGATTCAGATTCAGATCTATTGTCCTTTGCAGGAAATTTGCTTTCATAACACCAGTCATAACACCAAAAACATTTTTTGAGAATATGGCCTGTGGCGAGGCTTGAGGAGCTTACCCAATGATGTGGCGCTCAGGATGTGAGCGGAGCACCAAAGAAAGGCCAATGCCAAGGTTCCAATTTATGCAAGTTACAATTTCACCCCAATCGCTCCCCCATGCCCCTCGACACATTCTTCTTGCAGTTATCATCAGCACGCCTCACAAGCTGCAACTGAAGGTCTGTAAATGAATGCAAAAAGAACAGAACCCAATGACAAATTTGTTTTTATAATGTTAAAATAACATTCTTGGGTTTTTAATCATATTGAAAGATGCTGTTTTAAACATTAATTGTTAGCAGTTTCTGTTAATGAAATGCAATACACTTTTGTTCACAGCATTTGGTCCATTGGTTGTCATTGTTGTTGGAATGCCTCCTGCATGTAGGCCTAATCTTTCTCTCTCTTTGATTCTGAGCTTTTTCCAGGCTCATTAAGGCTCAGAGAAGGTGAGAGAGTGTTTCTTTTTAAGCAACACTGCCTGCCATAGTTTCTCTTGGCCTGAGCAGCATTTGTAAACCATGCTCTCATAAAACCAAAATCAAATGCTCATTTAATTCTTGAAGGGGATGTTGGAAATATATTCACCGGCAGATAAAGTTGCGTGCAAGCATGTAAAAAGTCGCCAAGCTTTGGTGTATGGTTCTATTTAGCTGAAATCATTTTTGCCCTGAAATTTGGAAGCAACGGCTATGATTTGCTGCGGATTTGAGTTAATCCTCTTGTGTGTCTGAAAGTTGAACATCTAAATTTAACACAGGTTTTCTGCAGTCTGTAACAACATGATGTAATGTTTGTAATTGTGGAGAGAGTTTGTGGGTGAAAGTGTGTGAAGTGTTGGTACATGCAATAAGATTTTATTCAAAGCATTCATGCATCCCAATACCTTCCTGCATGCACACCCAGATGTGCATCACTAGTTGATTGTTGGTGACCTCCTCTGATTAGGCTGGTAAAGGGCAGCCAGTTGTGCAGCTGGGGCTGACTGAATGAGTGTCTGGCCAGGGCAGTGGGGCACTGTAGAGAGAAATGGTAGCGTGACTGTGAAGGACCACTGAGCTCCACATTATGACCCCAGCTGACACACTCCCAAGTCTGGGCACTGTGCTGCACTTGTTTCCCCTGCAGAGACAAAAGAGCGAGGAACTTCCCCAGACCTTCATTCTTGGTGTTTGGACAACTCAAAGGCCTCCGCAGTGCCCCCAGGGGCCCTCTCAGCTGGCCTGTAAAGTGAGACAAAGAAATAAGGCAAAGCTCTGAGCAATTTAGAGGGGAAGTGTGTGTCTGCAAGTGTGTAAGGAATCTATGACATCATTGTTACAGCGAATTTAAAAAAGCCATTTGTTGCATCTTTATCTGCAGTTTTTCACAAGTTGTAATTAATATTGACCAAATATTAAGCAATAATTAAATCTGATATGGCTAATATGTTTCCCTTTTTGAATATTAGTTTTTATGGACCTCCTAAGTCTGTGGTGCATGGCCGCTCAGAAGACAGAAAGCTTGCATAAACATAACATTTTTCTTCATTGCATGTTTCTTTGTTGTTTCTTTGTTGGTATTTTGTGTTGGACGATAATAACCCACCCAAGCAAAACACATAAAGCAAAAAGGGAAACATTTGTAATTGTCAATGCAAAGCCCTTTTTCAGTGAAAGTAACAAAACAGTGAATAAAGGCTGCTACTCTGTTATGAGAAACAAAAACATCAGTGAAGAGAAACCAAAGTGAGCCTTGTTCCATGGCTGTCTATATAAGTGTTTAATTATCCTCATATGGAGAGACAGAAAGAAAACAACTGTGAAGAGGCTGCTGAGGCTTCAAGGAAAGTAGTTGAAAGGGTGAGTCAAAGAGTCATCAAACGAGTTTTTAAGAGAGGGCAGAGATGGAGAGGAGAAAGGTTTGGGTGTAGTTACATGAACGCAACTTGGCCTCGGCGGATGACAAATTGTCCGGCAGCAGGACGGGACGGTTCAGCCAGCTGGTTGGCCCCATCGACGGGTTGATGGATGGTGTTGATGTTCTAAATTGGCCGCCAACACACCGAGTACAGGAATCGTAATAGCGCAGCTTTAGATTGGCCCTGTAGATAGCAGGAAGTGGATAGGGGGATGCAAGGAGGGGGGAGTGCAGGGGGGAAAAGGACAAGTTCCCATGCATGCATATATGAGACCTAAAACTGCAGCTGTGGATTTAAAAGTCAAAGAGAGAGCACAGTATATGATGAGCTTTGGTAAAAAAAAAAGTCTATCATCTACCGAATTCTCTTACCATCCTAATACAAGTCATGCAAATGGTTTGTTGTGTATCATATCTGCTGAACATCTGACCTGCTTCTTGCTTAGTCATGCATCAACATAATATACAGGGTCATCATCTCTTAGACAAAAAAGCTTTGGGTCAAGGCGCGATCATTACTGTTAAACAGAGGTCAGAGCCGATGCTATCATGTCCACAATCCACAGATCAGCCCTTGAATGATCGACCAAAAGAGGCGAGCGGCAGTGTTGGAAAAAGTACAACAAACATTAATCGTTGAAGGAGCCTCTTTGTCATAGTTCCAAACACCATACCTTTGATCAATGGTCATGCAAGCTGGATTGTGAGGCTGTTTTCAGATCCAGAGACACGCTAAGGGGAAACACAGGGTAGTTCAGGTTTGCACTGGATCTTTTCCACCATCATTGCAGAAGAAATTGAGTTCAAACTGTGTCCGAGTTACTTAATGGTGAGATTAAAGCTCATTATTAAAGAAGTTAATGGGACCTGCCCACCTGGCTAAAAGTACAATGGTTGAAAAGGAAAACAGTGTCTCTTGATCATGGTTGAGTCAATGAATCAACATGTTATGTTGTTCCAGACTTAACATTTGATATCCTTCAAACAAAAAAACCTTTTCATGCTAAAAAGTAATGTTGGCCACCAACTTCAAAGAATACCAAATATGATGATTGTTGCCATAACTGACAAAATAAAAATAATTCAAGGCTTCAGAATTTAATTTCTCACCACTCAGAAATAAAACCATGAGCATGCAGGTGTTTCACTGTCGCTTCACCAAAAATCCTCTCATGTTATAAAGTGCACACTTTCTGAACGCTTTCAACTCAGTGAAGAGATGATAAAGAGTTTAGAATGATGTCACTTTGAGCTGACCTGTTCAGTAACACACCTCTTCTCTTCCATTATGTGAATAGCCACAGTTTTGAATTAAAAGCATGAAAACACACACACACACACACACACACACAGCTGGTAAAATTACTAGTGTCATTGTTTGCTGTTCACAGTTGCAGAGAGAAGAGTTTAGCCCCTCGTTTTCATTTAATAGAATTGGGCTAATTCAATTTTAAACTGTTCTTGTCTGCGAGCAGGCCAAAGAAGCACTTTACTTCAGTATAAAACGTTTCTCATCTGCATATTGTATATTCTCAAAGTATTTGCACTTGAAGGTTATACACATTTTTACACTATACATGATGATATCAAGTTTTTCCTCTGAGTCTTCATCGGCCGTTGTGAAAGGCCAGAGATACACAGAGCAGTTCTGGCTGTCTGTTTGGGGGAAGATAATGGGCGAGAAGCCAGGGAGTCGTCTGTATGAGCTGTTGTTGTGCCGACGTCCTTCTGGCCTTGGGCCGCTTGCAGTGGCGTCTATGAACTGGTCCCATTGTTAACAGCCGTGCATGCGCAGACACAGGCCTACAAACACACACATGCACACAGTCATGGACATAATGGTCTGTCACGTGTGCTTGTACATACAGCAAGTATGCACAGTGTCAAATTCTTTACTGAAAGAGTGGCAGACATAGCGGAGAAGTTACTTCTGAATTAAATTATTATTTCTGTCTTTCTTATCAACAAAGGTAATAGATTTAATGAGAAATTACTCCACAGTTTATCTCCAAACCCATTGGCTATATCGTCTGACGAGATATCTTCTATATATATATATATATATATATATATATATATATATATATATATATATATATATACTGTATGTATCATGTTAGTAACATTAGGTCAGTTGACCTAATTGATGGTGACATGTGTTCATCTCACTGTCAGGATTTTCTGTAGGCCTTTCGCAACTGTAACAGCCTTTTATTGCCACTTTCCAAAATGTTTAAAATGTGTTGCTGGTATCAAACTCAAACCTGAAATATAATTATCTGACAATAATTAAATGTATCTGATTCAACATGTGTTATTGTGTCTGTGCTTTTTTCAAGCAAACTCAGGGCTTCCATGGCTAACAAATCATCTCTTTCTGTTTCGACAACAATTATACACGATATCCCAACCTTTCATAACTTGTTTAAAAAAAATGTCAATGTACCTATTTTCTTAGGCCAAACAAAACATTTTTTTAACTTGATGTCTTCACTGAACACCCTGTAATAACATATTTGCCGTTGGTGATATTATATTAAAAATATAGAAGTTATGTATATATTTACTGCAATAACCAGAAAACATTTTTAATCACACAGTGTTTAGATGAATGAAAAAACAAAGCTTTGGCAACTGTTTTAACCATCGAACATCCCCTTAATATTAACTACAATTAATCAAAACAATGCAAATGTGTATCCCTAACAAAATGATATGATCATTAAGAAAGTCAATTGAATTATACATATATATATAATGTTAATGTATAACTGACCTAATGTTACTTTTTACATACACATACATACATATATAACAACATATTCAGGTGTATTACATGAGAATATGAGTATTGCTTACTCATATTAAAAATGTTGTTTGTAGGTTGACATAAAATTGAATAAAGACAAGCTACACTCCCTGAACAGAAACATAACACACACAGACCTACACACACCATCACACACTGTCCTCATTTTTCTGAAGGCTTGTAACCACCTGGAGTATGATCCACTCTCTGGACATGTGCGAGGTGTAATTTTCACCCTTTCCTTCTGAATCAGGATACCCCCTACCACACTCACCCACACACACACACACACACACACACACACACACACACACACACACACACAGACTGGATTCTTGGATAATTTTGGTCACTTTTCACCCTTGGCAGACTAGTGCTGTACAAATGACAGAGGCAGAGCAGGACTTGCAGCTGTGTTTCTCAGACCTCACCCACCCCCTAAGACACACACACACACACCTGCACACACACACACACACACACACACACACACACACACACATACACACACACACACACATATACCACCGACAGGCACAGCAGCAGAGAAAAAGACAACTGTGGTTACTTCACTATTATGTTTTTGTATGTGTGCACTCCTTTATCTCGTTCTCCCCACATCTCTCTCTTCCCCCCCTCCTTCCCTTGTCCTCCTCCTCTCGGATCCTTCTTCCTCACCATGATTTCACAGCCCTCCACTTACTCCATTGTGCTGAGAAACAAAAAATAAGAGAAACACAATCGCCTTGTCCTCTTTCTCATCTTAATAAGCAGCTCCAAGTTTGATAATTACACGTTCAGCACGCCGCATGAGTTTCTATGCAGTATTCACATCAGGGAGAAGGCCATTGACTCTGCTGTTGAGGGGAGCAACTATTAGGAATGATTGACAACTGTCCCCCTCCTCTTTCTGGTTGGAGGGGAGGCTGTAAAAGTGAGAACAGTGTCGATCAATTCTGTCTCCTCGTTAGGGAGTGTGTCCCTAAACACCACTGTGCAAGTGTTGGAACAGCCAGCGGACCACATACGTCGTAAGGCCCATAATCCATTCCATAACCTATCGCCATGTGCTGCCTATTAATGGGGGTTTCTGTGGAGCGAGCGCCAAGGAGACGGCCAGACTGAGGGTTTTCTTCTGTGGCGGAAGCCAATCTGTTTAGGATTACGAGAATAACTGGTGTGGCTGACACCAATGTATCCAATATGCAGAGCTGAGAGGAAGGAGAGGAGAGGAAGGATGCAGAGAATGTGACGACAGGGAATTGATTGTGTTTTGGCAGAGGTCTGGGTATTGGTGATGGTTTGAATTTATAACTGGTGATCCAAGCTCTGAGAACCTTATGGTTGTTTAGTCCACTTAACCATACTTAGAAAGAATCTCCATTTCTGCATGAAGTCCCGTTTTGTTCATTTCCATCTCATGCAACATCCAGGTATTCATAAACTGAACAGTTCTGGAGTATCATCTTATCCGAGATCATCAAAATAAAGGAAACACTGTTCTCCCCTCTCTCTGTTTGAGGCAGAGACGTACCTTATCTGACTCCTCCACACAGAAAGGCCTTCTTTAGTGAACCAGAGGCCCACTCAGCCATTATGATGGCAATCTTCATGATTAAAGACCCATGGAACAAACTGGGCTACCTGTTGCCATGATGTCATGTCTCGTCTCGAGCAACTGCAATGATTAAGATTTAAGGCCATTAGAGAGCTTTACTGGATGCTGTTTGTGGAAAAATATCAATTAGCTGTTGGCTACAAAAATGCGGTTTATGTTTTGGATGTGAAGTTCTGGTTCTTGCTGAACATTACAAGGCACATATAGGTGTAATTGTTGATTTTTTTTTCTAAATGGGAGGGGATGTATAAGAAACAGCTGTTTCTAGAAACCACACTTTTAAATCCAGACTTGACGCAACCAATTATCACTCTTGGATTACAAGGATCAGCTCTTCAACTCCTGGCTCTAAAGTTAGTGGTATATGTCTGGGTTTGGATTCAAAGAACTGCCCTATATTAATCTAACAGTGCACAGTAAATTTGAGGAATTGGGTACATTTGTATTTATGATGTCTTTATTTCAAACCATTTTCCAATAAAGATTTCTGTCATTACTGTCAACTTGAGTGAAAACAGCAGTCACATGAAACTATTTTTTATAAAACTGTTCAAACATGTAAGTAGCAGCAACCGCTCTAATACAGCACAGCAGCACAGCAAATCAAATCTATGAAAAACATTTTGTTTGTTTATATGGAGCAAACAGAGACTTTTCTGAATAAAAGACAGCCTTTTATTATGTTTAAGCTAAGCTGTGTTTTTTTTCCCCCTTGACTGTTTCCTGTGTATGTTAACATCGTTTAACAGCGGCCTAAAAAAATGTCAGCAATTGCTGAACATGTTGGTTCGTTTAGATGACAAGCAAACAGATATTTCATCAGGGGGCAGTGGAGACCAAGACATGTAGACAGCTTTAAATTCATTTCTCAGGTCTGAGAGGGCTGCTTGCAATTTTGTTTCATTTTTTTTTTTTAAACTTCTTTGCAACCTGCAAGTTTCCTTCCTGTTTCAACCGTTGACTGTACTCATTTCAGAAAATCTAACATTTCCCTCAGACCAGGCTAAGTGATTCTCAGCGACTTATAATGTATCTTTACTCTGATGGTCATACAGTGTACAGTTAAGCAGTTTGTTTTAATTGAATCAATTTTGCATCTGTTTTATTCTAATACAACTTCATGTTGCTTTGTGATTACTTGGATTGTTAAACCGCTCAGACAACCAAAAACCTTGTAAACGTTAAGGAATGCAGTACTTAAGTTGAATAACTGTATAAAAGCCACATTTGACAGCATTTTTTACTTGGTTCCTTTTCTGGTTTGTATTTCACAAAGTTGAAATGTTTCATTCTCTATATTAATTCACTGTACCTTCTGTTCATTTATTTCACTGTAGCCTTTGTTCATGTTAGGTTAATGCAGCCTTTTGTTTCTCAGACATCTTATAGAACTATGCATAGATTAACAAGAATAAACTCAGATGGTCACCAACATCTTTATTCACGAGAAAATGAATACAAGAGGTGCATGAAAGTAGACAGCACCACCTGACTCAGCACTTTACTCTTTCTGTAATGGAAGCTGCAACGAGCTTCAATCAAGGATCATTGTTGTTTCCCCAAGGTCACTATATTTAGTGTCTCTTACATTTTACCTGAGACGTTTTTTCAAATGGGTTTATTTGACCTCCCCTGCCCTCTTTGACTACAGTTAGCCACAGCTTTAGCTTTCCCTCTGTAAACCACAGAGAAAGGGTGCCATATTTAAGACAAAACTTATAAAAATATAACACAGGTCAAATGTTTTATTCTCCTACTGTTGTTATTTAGTATCCCCCCCCCCCCCCCCCCAACATCTCTCTTCCCTTTCTCGTCTTTAACCCTGTCACAGGTGGCTGTGTGGGCTCCTTTCAACGCCTCAGGACATCCACCTCTGAAGCCCTCCTCTGGGAAACCCCACCAGAAACCAGGGCCTGCCCTCTTCATGCAAATGCAGCCTTACTCAAATTATAAATCTGAGAAACTGTGGCCTTCGGAATATTTTCTTTTTCCAGCAGCAGGAGAAACACTCACGCTACACAGATACATACACATGCAACTTAGACACATAACAAAGCACTCACCTTCTCCTCCCTGGTCCTCCATCCTCCTCCAGGGCGGTGTTATTCTTGGCTTGTGCTGGAACATATGTCACTGGTGAGCGTGTGTGCCTGCTTAATTAAGGCTACCTCAAAGCAGGCATAAAAACGAAGGCAATATTTATTAGGCAGCATTTTAGCTGCTTGTCATGGGTGCGTGTCAGAGCAGTAAAACAAAGTTTGAATGAGTAAGTCAGAAAATGTTCTGAAATGGAGCACAGCTACCCTGCTGCTCCAGGAGAGATTACATTTCAAGTTTCTTTGCTTCGATTCATGAACATGTCCCAGTGCTACATTCCAGATACACGCTCATGGAAGATGTATCCCTCTTGCAGCAGTATTTATTTGTTGTAATCAAGCAGACAGAGAGATGTTTGTCCCTTAGTGCTTGGCGTACATGACTCCTCTTACAGCAGAGGAACAACACTGTTAGTATACAAGAAGTGTTTGTATTTGTGTGATCATTTGCGATGCCGACTTTGAAGTGGTTGTGTAGAGGACTTGTTCATTTTTGCATATCAATCATATCAATCCCAGCGTAAGTAAGAAATAATGTAATGAAAATGTGTTAAACCCAAAATGTAAATACACTGAAAACTAGATTTTTATTTCTTCTATAATGTGTTCTGAATTTATAAATGACCCTGTACATTTTTTCTATTGAGAAAGTTTGAAGTGTGTGTTGATTTGCAGACAGGTTTTCCTTTTACGAATACAGATAAGTGGTTTACGTGTGTGTTGTAGAGTTGCCTAAATCTAACATCTTATCTCTTCATACAAATTGTAATGCATGTTTGTTGATGTAAAACAAAAACAAAACAGTTTACTTTTATTTTTATTTCCCTCTCAAGTGGAAAACAGAAGTCACTTTGAGAAACAACAAGCATCCACCAGTTTCTCTCGTTATGACATTGATGTTGCGTGTCTGTCACACACAAACTCTTTGTCACCTGTTCCTGCAGCAAACACAAAGACTATTGTTTTTGGTTGTGTGTGGAGTATGTTCTGCCACTTCACACCTGTCGTTCACATCCTTCCCTTGTCTGTCCATTCAACCAGAGTAAAGGGAGGGTCTTTTTTTTGTTCACTCCAAACTGCATTTACCTGTGAATAGACAAATATGTGATTGTACAATTTATACAAAAGAAAAACTGCCAGATACATTTCCCACATAGAGATTCATGAACTCCTTTGTTAGTACAATAAATAACTTTCATGTTTTCACATGCGAGCACTCGAGCAAAGATTGTTGTCGGACATTGCAATGAAAGCTGCATCTTATCTTTTCATAATATTGAACGTCTGAAAAGCTTTCAGAGCGAGCTGGTTGAACTGATCTTTTTTCATGGATCTGGGTCTGTAGAGTGTGTCCCAACAGAGGCCATGTGATAGGCCTTACCTTAGTGTGAGAATCCAGTTGTTTTTCACGAGTTATTTAAAACTTAATAAGATATTAAAAACCAGGTATCAAAAGGGAAGTCCAAAAAAATCACGTTTAATATCGATGGAATTTGGCAGAACTAGCATTTCTGTCATTCTGACATTAGTGAGTGGATTGATTTAAACAAGTGCCACAAAATCCTGATTAGCCAGACTCTATATGCCTCATAAACATTGATTAACTATTCCTCGAGTAGTTACTTCAAACTAATTAGGTACTCATAAATTACAATAAATATAAAATACAATTTGCCATACATAGATTGAAAGAAAACCATTCTTAAGAGTTGTAAACTTATTAATTTGTTTGACTTCCTCAAGATTCCCCCTCTCTTGAGGCACCATACAGGTTGTTCCATGAGTTACAGGAGTATGTTGTAAATGGAATTACAGGAAATTATCAAACTCACAGACTGATGTTAGGCTCATGCAGAGATTGAAAGCACAGTGCTGTCTTTAATAAACTTACAAATAGGTATTTTCCACCTTGCATGCATGCATAAATGTGATTATGTGAAGCGCAGCATGATCACTCACTAGAATTAAACACTGGTCTATTACACTATTTAAAATGATTACTCTGTCTCATAATTTAAGAGCTTGCATTTAAAGTTTTTCTCCAGTTCTCTTTGTGTCTTTTTAACTTCATACATTCTTGACTCCAGCTATTTAACATAAATAGTATTGTGATGTTTCATTGTAGAAGAATTAGATGGAAAGAAAGCTTTCTACTGATTGCTGTTTATTTATAGATTTAATTAACTGTGCCATTCACTAATCTAAGACCTCAAAAGTTTTTCTCCTTACTTTGCAACAGTAGCCATCTTGATTGATAAATTCTGCCAGATCAGAAGAAATTGAGACTAAGGACTAAGGAGCCAAAGAACTGCATGGACATTAATTAACAGTTGCCAAATAAACCACAGAATATAACTGTATTCATGCTTACAAAACAAAGATACTTCTTGAGGTGTCCATGGTTTTCCAACTTGCAACTGGAACATGATCAACTCAGGTGTGATGTAATTCCGGCACATTTGTGTAACGGCCCTATCTGGTAACGGCCCTTTGCCGTTAACTAGAATAACAAGTTCTTATGTAATATATATATTCAGGCTGTGGGTCAATGAGAGCACGGGAACCACTGCTGTGCGTCTAACCAACTTCTTTAATCACAGTTGCCAGGCATCACCTGAAAAGGTGATGCCTGGCAACCTTAAAGGCAAAGTGCCTCACATTAAACAGTTAAATACAAAATGATACAAATAGAAACCAACCCAACATAAAACAAAACCTCTAGAAAATAAATCCCATTTTCATCTTACATTTGTTTCATTTGCTGTGCGTTTTAGCCATTGCATTTGCTTTGAATTTTTGCTACTCTTCAACAAATCAACAATTTACCTGTGTGCCAAGTGCAATTGAGTGTCGCTTTCCGGGCTAATGAGTAACTGGGCTGATATTTTCAGTCTAAGCTCTGGTTGGTCTGTATTGGGGCTGCCCATGCTAGTTCCCCGTAGCTTCAATTCCAATAAGGTTCTGTTGACTATGCTGCTTTGAGTAACTGGCTAACCGGACTGCCATTGAGTCTTTAAAGTTAAAAAGAATAGCCTTTGTGTAGCCTTTGTGTAGCCTTTGTGTGGAGTCTTACTGTACTGTATGTGTATTTTGATATGAAATGAATTTATATGTTTTATTGTTTTGTGTACTCTGTGTCGACCTGCCCGGGGACTGCAGATGGAAATTAGCAAACTGCTATAATCTGGTACGAAGCATCTCTTCTCTATGAGATTTATGTTATTTTTGTACATTGTCCCTAACAACTAAACTAATAACTTGAACTTTAGGTGAAGTTATTCTTGTTTAGTAAAATAAATCTGCCTTTATTTAGACAATTTTTATATAGTTTTGGTATGAGGATGTTCCAACGATTGCTATTTCATCAGCAAAATGTAAATGCCTAACTCTCCCAAGAACAACACTACCATTTAGAAGTTGATTGTACAATGATGAAACATTTTTATTGGTCAGCCTTTCAGTTCTTGGTATGCTTATGTTTCACTTTGGACACAATTTTGCTCACTGTCTCCAGTCTCGGCTTTGCTAAATATGTTTTTAATTCCAGCTCTGTAGACAACGAATCAGTCTTTTCATTTGATACATTACTAATAACAGGATTTAAACCTGACGACTGTGTGAAGTACTCTAAAACAGCATAACATGACCTTCCATCATCAGTCTTTTGGTTGTCTGTGATGAATACTTTAAGGGTTTCTATCAAACAGTGGTTTACTTGCATATTAATGCAACCTGTCAGTGAATTGCGTGTTCCTTGCAAAGCCCCCTCCAGTCTTGATTAATTTGGTCAATTGATGACACAACCAAGCGCAAGCTTCAGAAGATTTATTCAACACTCAGGTCTAACTTGTTATTGAAAAGTTGAGGCTGAAAAATGGCAAGGGGACACACTGGTTTGTTTTGGCTTTGGAGCCTTGTTCCATTCTATGAATTGGGTTTGCAGACTACTACTGCTGAGCCGCTCTCTTTTATTTAACTATGTGCCTCACTGTGAGAAAGGAAAAAATGGCTTTGTATAATCACCAACCAGCCATATGGCCCCAAAAAAAAGGGAAAAAAAGGTTGGCAACAGTTTTCCTGAACAGAACATTAAAAAGAGAGCAAGAGAGAGAGAGAGAGAGAGGGAGAGAGAGAGAGAGAGAGGCAGAGTGAGACGTTTTTGACCGCAACTCATAAACCGCACTTTATTTAGACTGGCATGCTCCCATTATTTGTTCACAGGGGCTTTCAGTCAGTCTGAGGGAAATATGTTCCAGCATTCGGGGGTGGGGGGTGAGAGAGAGAAAGAGGAGGAGGTGGGATGAACTCTTGCCAGGTGTCGGCCGTTGCCATGGCATTCCATCAGGCGACTCCATTGCGGCTCGGCAAGCTCATCAGAGACTGAATGCCAAAGGGAGGGCGTGTGCACCGTAGAGAAACCGAAAGTGGCTCTACAGCGATGGACTCAAACCAACCCTCCCCCTCCTCCTTTTCCCACCGCTGCCATCCACCCCAGCCTACAGGAATGTACAGAATGTGACCTGTTTGTGTGATGCATGATTGACAGGCAGAGTCCATATATGCACTCAAGGCTGTCTTTCTCTGTAAGTATGTCACGGTGAATTCATCTGTTTGTATGACCAATGAAAGAGAATTGGGTTGAAAATAGAGTCCGATAATTCCTGTTTGATGGATGAGTCACTGGTGAGTAGTGCTGTAAGAAACATAGATACACTGGAACACACATATAAAATACATATGTACATATCATGTCTTTTTTCTAAAGTACAAGACAAGATAGACTCGTGCTCAGGATGTCTGGAATCCATCACCAAGTAAGAGCGGGGTTGGGTTGTTACGGTAACTGAATTTACAGGAACTTAATGTGTGTTATGTTTTGCTAGTCGTTATTTAAATTAGCATCCACATAAAAAATCAATGTATCTGTTATGAATCTTCAAAAAACTGTACTTACTGCATGTCAATAAATTACTATGTTGACTATTTAATTGAAGGCTACCCCCTGAATCACATTACTTTTATCTTGATGCTGTATGTAGTGTATACTAATATATATTTTATTCTGATGTATTGTATTGTGTGATATACCATGGTATGTATTTATGTGTCATATCATAATTTGTATTGCATTGTATTATACGTCACTATATGTGGACACGTTTATATCATGATAAAGTGTGATATATATTTCATACTAAGGTAAGCAGACTGTTAAAGTAATATTTTCGAAGAGATTCCTTTGTCATTTATGCCCAGCTGCAGCCAGTGCAGGAATTGGGAGATCATTTCAAATCCACACTGCACGATTTGCCTAAAATTCTAAATCTCAGTGACATTTTGCCTTCCCAACTTGTATGCTTCTGCTGTGGTATGAATGGTTTACATTATCACACTCTTGCAGGCTTTCCTTGTTCATGAATATTATGTGGCATCGCTGCAAATGTCACCATCATCATCATCATTGATACACAAAACAGCTCTATCTCTATTCACCTATATTCCCGAAAGGCAGCAACTGTACATATTCACAAAATGAATAGGCCTCACTAGCTGCAACTCTTAGCAACTGTTGCTATGTGTAACATTGTTGAACTCCACCTCATGCTTGCTTTTCAAACACGAATGACTAATCCATCACGGAGCACACTGAAAGCTCTTGGTGAGGCCTCTGGAGCCGCTTGACGCCCCCCATGACCCTCTCCTGGATGTTTCCTCATTACTTTATAATGTATTCACGCTTACGCTTCCATGCCGTTCGCCCTGGCCTCGTAATGGGAGGAAGCAGTGAGCTGTTCCAATGCATACGAGCCCGCCACAATTTGCACTTCATTTTATTAACAAAAAACAGCCAGCCCAGCTTCTGGCTGTGCCTCGCCAATGCTCACCAGGCTCCAGCCTTGCACAGCCGGCAAATTTCCTGCAATGTGACGACAGGATAGAGTCTCTCAGCATCAGTGGGGTACCTCCGCCGGCCCCCGGGAGATGCTGTCATTATGCGTGTTTGCAATCATGGGAGCTGAATACCTTGGCTGGAAGTAAGGGAGTGGGGGGAAAGAGATTGAGGCTGAGAGAGAGAGAGAATGAATGTTTCGGCTCTTCAGCAGTGTTTGGAGCTTTCTGAAATGCATGTGCTATCATAGCAATGTTGTGTTTACCACAGCGGGAGGCAAACACAGAGTCGCAGAAGAGAGGCGCGGAAACGCCACACACAGTAAAATGAGCAAAATACATACATTAGGACTCTGTATTCACCACACACAAGCCCAGCAGAGGAGGAAAAAACTAATTTCAATATAAATGGATGACAAGCAGGGAGTGTGTCTTTATATCAGCTTTTGAAAATCTTTCTTTTTTTTTTTTTTTGCTCACCACATGGAAATATCTCGCAGAAACCCTGGGACGAGTTTTGCTGGGAAGTGAGGATGTCAATGTTAATTTTCTTCCCGTTGCTAAGGAGACTCTCTCGCTCACAGCGGCTCTGGTTCCCTCCCCCATGGTCACCAGGCTTTCAGTCAAAGAAGCCTTTCTGTTTCCAGTCGTCTCCCTCGTGCAATCAGACATTGAGGAACATCTCCATATCAGGCAGTTTACGGTGGACCCGGGGACCCCAACATCTGGGGCTGTATTGATTTCCTGCACTGGGGGGGATATGCCTCCCAAGTGATCTATTCAGAGCAGCAACTTTAGCGCACAGCCAATCTTCTGCTTTGATTGTCATGCTAGTGTTTTGATGGCAGCATGTAGAAACTGCTTATCTTGTACAGGAGTAACCCAAGCAAGCACTTACCCCCACCTACTTTTTTTTATCCTGCAATTTAGCTGTTAGCCACATGAAGTAAAAATAAGCTTATGTGAGGACAAGTTGCAACGAATGCTTTGTAAACATTTTAGCCTGTCAAAAGTGGAAATCACTGAAACAAATAGCTGTTGTGTGGCTGCCACAAAATGATCCCTTTTGGCCTCCGTAGTCACCTCTCTGACTGATTGACTCGCTGTTGTAGTAATCATGTAACACATTAGGAGTTGAAAGGGATTTAGATTTTATTCTTGGCGGTTTGCAAGAACCATGTAAGTCCTTATTCCTAAGTGAGCGGGGGTGTTTCTTTCCAACGAAACCAAAGCTCAGGTCTTTTATTTAAGTTTAAGGTTGTTGTTTTTTTTAAACTGCTTTCTTCCTTACCTGTCTCACTGGTATAATACTTTAAACATTTTCAATCAAATAGTTATCACTTACAAGGAGAGTGTCAGGACGGGAACATTATAGACACACTGTGATGATCAAATTCTGAAGTTTAACATTCTGCAGCATCATTTGGTTTTTTTTATTTAGTTTTTTTTTCTCATTCTGATCATTAATTTCTTGTGATGCCCTTTAACATTTTCTGCAATAACGCGAGGCATCATTTCAACTACATTGTAGCTTTGAAATAAACACAACAGTGAAGCAGTATTGTTTGATGATTTTTAATCAATTAAATAAATTGAGGTATAGCCATAGTTTTAAACAGCAAAAATACAAAATCCGTATTGTACCTGTAAAGATGGGCTTTTTAGTTTGGGTACAAATGTGGGCAAATCAACTTAATAGAAAAAAAAATGCCACACAGATCAGGGACAAAGATAGATTATTATCTTTATTATTCATTAAAGTCAATAGCTTCATTTTTAGATGAAGGTCTCTACTTATTTGTCAGAACATTTGTCTCAAAACATCCCGAATATGCCATATAAAACAGTCACAAAATATAAAATGTTGCATTAAACAGCTGCAGGCAAGTGAACCTTTTTGCATCTTGAGGTTAAAAATAAATCAAGTATTGAAATAGAGTTTCTGAATCAATGAGATTGTTTGATTAAACATGCATAACACACAAACACAGGATTTTGTCAGCTGCACACTTTACTCTAACGTGAAAATTGCCCGAGCCGTAAAACAAGATCTCAAAGTGATTTCTTTTAAGTGCATATGCAGGAAAACAGAGTTTTCTATCTGAGGGCTAAACAGGGAAAAGACAAAAATGACAGGGATTTCACCGTCGAATCCCTTTAGTGGGCCGCTGACACATGAATGAGGGCAAAGAGAGAGAAAAAAGGGGGAGGGAGAGAGAGAGAGAAAAAAGAGTAGACAACCAATTTGGGAGTAATGCAACTAAAAACTGACAAGTGTAATTTCATCCATCTGGGCCGATGTGTAAAAAGCGCTGCTCCGAACATTCCCCATGATTCCCCCTGATTGATCTTCCCCTGGTCTGAAACACCTATTATTAGCCACGAGCCTAATAGCACCAGGATGGCTCAGCGCTCTCCCAGGGGCCAATTCTCCGGTCATCTGCCCCTCACTCACCACAGCTGTGGAAACCAACCAGGGAGAGGGAGGGAGCAGGGGGGAGGAGATGGAGCTGCCAAGAGGGGATGGAGGCGTACCTAAAAGTGGGGGAAGAGAGAGAGAGAGGTGTGGGGTTAGAGAGAGGGAGCGAGGTTGAGGGGAGAGGAAGAGAGGGGTAGAGTGGGTATGAAGAGGAATATGGAGAGGAGAGAGAAGAAGGGACCAGTGGCTGGACATGCAAGAGGGGGGAGGAGAGGGTGAGGACGAGAGGAAGGTGGGCGAGATGGAAAAGTCAGGAGGAGAGAGGGGGAAACAGGGAGACAAAGAGAGGAGAAAAAAAGTTACTTATTGGCATTTATCAACCGGGAAAAATCTGTTTAACCTTTTTCTGTTGTTAAAATTTATTTCATTTTCACTCTCTAAATGCTTATTTGAAGGCTTTGTCACTGGAAAGGTTTTCACCAAGACATGATGAATGACTCATGTTCATCTTTCCAGATGAGAAAGCTGCACTCAAAGTCAATGCCCATCCGACAAAACGCAACAGCTTGACAGAGGGCACAATGGCTTTGAATAGATGGAATTAAAACTGCGAATAGTAGAAGAAGTAGTAGTAGTAGAAAGATTTGGAAAAGGCCATTTCCTTTTTTGTTTTTATCATTTTCACTCCTTATTACGACCATTTAAGATTTTCTTTGTCTTTAAATTCATTTTTAGATGAACACATATTTACCTTATTAGGAAACACAGTACTTAAGTTCAAATGCTCAAACATTAGAGGCTTATTATTCACTATAATGCAGCTGTGTGTAAATGACTGTTTTTATAATGTTGAAATGTTCATGTTGAAGCGTAATTAGTAGTTTAAAGCAGAAATCTATTTTAATAAATGAGTATAACACTTTATAATAAGTTTTTTATTGACTATAACAATTTATTATGTAGTTATTGTTTGATTTAAATGTTTGTTCAAAAAATAAAATGTTATTAATAATTTGAAGTGATATTAATATCATGTTATAAGTGTATACTTAAGTCATTGAATGATGATGTTATGATATGATGTAGTTGTTAACAGATACATACATCAAATAATGTTGATAGATTGTGCAGATATAAAAGTACATTCAATTATTGTCAAACTATACTGAGCTAGAGGCTTATTATTATTAATTAAAATTTTAAGTCATCTCATTATGTTGTTTAATTTAACTTGTAACTTTCTAAAGGCCTCATATATAACTACAGATCGAAAAAAATAGAATCTAATGAATACTGCAGCATGTCTTCTGGGAGATTCAGAGAAGGTGGAGATTGAGAAAAGGAGTTTTGATTTTGTTTTTAGAATGTTATAGAGAAAAAAAATGCTGTGTGACTGCTGATTCTTTGTTTAATGAGCAGTTTCCACGTTTAAAAATAAATAAATATTAAACTCACATATTCCCATCCTGGAATAATTCTGATTGATTTACTTTTACCTGCAGATATAATGAAAGTCAGTATTCAAGGTTCCACACCAAGAGTTACCCTTTCAATGCCCAAGGTGAGGTGTCAACAATAAGAAAGTTTGCTGCACAGACCTGGGTGAGAATCGTTAATTGCCATGTGGCTCTTTTGGTTGATTTTTGCGATGGATTAAGGTCAGAGGTGTCCTGTTAATCGGCCCTTCAGTCTCTGTGAGTGAGTGAGCCCTCAGGTGAGGCGTAATGCATTTTCAAGGACAATGAATGCAATAATTGGCTACCTTCACTTCAGCAGGATGGACAAAGTCCTAAAATTGTCTCCACTCCTCTCTGACAGATCAGAGCAAATGAAAAGAGAGGCCGAGAGGGCTTTCCAGGCAGATAATTAATAAGTGTGGTATGATGAGACCGGCTGTAGATTTGATCTTTTGGCCAAATCATTAAACTGATCTGTGATCTGCTTATGTGTTAACTAAGAGGACACTGGACCATCCTGCTGAAAAGTGTTTAACACCAGTTTATAGACTCATATTTTAATATTCAGGGGTAAAGTGATAGTTATATAATAGATTCACACACAAAAAATAACATTAAGAGTTTCATGTTTCCAGGAGGATATAAAACTAAAGATTTGTTGATATTTGGTCGAAGTTTGCTTTGTTTCTTTTCTCTCTTTCTTAATTAAAACCTGTAAGTACCTTACCTGTACCTCGAAGACTCCAATAGACTCTATTTTTACATGTTGAGATCCCTCGTCTGTGTAATCAGTGTAGCTTGTAGTTGTCGTTGTGTGCAGGTACTTTTAATGTTTAAGTAATACTAGACTTCCCTTGAACAATCTTGACTTGGCAGAGCTTTTTATTGAGGTTATTCATTTTCTTTGTTTTCATAATTCATCTTTTCATATTCGTTATACTTCTCATTATATCTTCATGGTGTTCTTGATGGGGTTGTTTTAAAGATAAGTTGTAGTACATGGGCAAATAGAACAATGTAAACACTTAAAATAAACTGGAGTTTTGTAAATGTAAAGATGATTATGATCATTATGAAAGGGATGAGATCAATAAGAAGAAGAGATTAAAAGAAAAGCCAAAAGCCAACCAAAAAAATCACAACTGTTAAAAAAATAATTAAAAACGTGTCATTATAATGGTGATGCTAATGGAGATTCAAGCTGTGATAAAACCTTTTAGATTAAATAATGTGTATTATATTGACTGTTAGAGCACACAAGTTAAAGCTTTAGAAAATATTTTTGCTATTTTATCTGATGAGGCATAAAAGATGAATAACTTAATGGTAATCTTTTCTGATTTTATGCCTTTTTCTCACGTGATTTTTGTTGCCTGGTGAAAAATCTTTCTGTTTTTTTTGTATTTGTTTTTTTTTTTTTGGGGGGGGGGGGGGGTTTCAGTTTCAAAATATCAAAAATGAACAGACTCTGTTCAGAATTTAAACTTGGATTTCAGGCCTGACTCTGTTTTGGTGTAGAGTCTGTTTGCAAAAAGCCACACATCATTGATTTTCTGCAACTTTAAGCGGTTCCATGGAGCACAACACCAAACCCAACCACAGTCTGGTGGGAGCTGCAGTTTCAGGTAGGAGTGTCTGAAGGTGCAGCAGACAAAGGTCCACAGATATCACCTGACAAACGCCTCCGACCCACAGCTCCTGAGAACCTGAGCAGCATCTCGCCCACCTAACCACGTCTCACCAGGTGTGACTCCCCTTTCTCCTCGCCCCTTTTTTTCCACTTCACTTCACACCTTGCTCTTGAATTTCAAACTCCTTTATTTCTCAGTCAGTGACTGCCTTTGTTTGCAGCACTTCCTCCAGCGGGGCTTTCACTTCATGTGAGAGCCAGAACTTTCCTTTTGGTGGAACACACATTATGTTCTTCTTAGTGTGTACCTTTCTGTGCAGACAATTGTTTTTGGGTGCTGCATTCGACTTAATAAACAGTATTTAGTATTTATCCGTATTTCTTGTGTTTAATTCAACGCTTAATTGAAAAGCTGTCTTAATTTTTTCTACCCTTATTTTGAAGCATTTCTTGAGAGTTTATTACACTTATCTGTTTTTTCATTGTTCATGGTGTTCATTTACAGCTGGGCCCTTTAATAACATATTGTATTGGTTTGATTTATCCAGCATAATGTCTGGATATCTGTATTCTCATTTAGGCTGATCCCATAAAATCCCATATGTGTTTACAAGCAGGCCTTACGAATAAACCTCAATGTATTATAAAACGCAGTATTTGTTTTAAATATGACAGGACACTTGTTGTGTGGAACAATTGCTGTCTTGTATCGTCGATAATTCAGTAAAAACGTAATGTTAAATTTGTAGGATTAAATGTTGTTGTTTCGACGCATCCTCAGCTACTTTAATTATGATGTTCTTAAAATGTTCTCACTGTGGCCTTCTTAAATTGACAACGTTGTAGTGGGCCATCAAGTATCCTCCACAATTCTGCCATTATCATCAGATCCCATTTTAAAGCTGTATGATAATTAAATGGTCCTGCGGTCATTTCTTCTATATCAGTCTCCAAGCAGCAAGTGGCGCGCGCTGGGGGCGCGTTCAGAGCCTGTGGAGGTTTCAAAAGCACCTGTCTGCTCGGACACAGACAGGATACCCCTCCAGTATACTGATGAGGGCCTCTACACCACAGGATCCGTCTGTGTCACCGATAAATAATCCTGAGATGACACTTAATTGTATCACTTAACAAAAAAAATAAAATACCAATAAAATAGCCACACAGACACCCTCCATCCTCTTATTCTTGTTTTTATTTTATTGTTGCATTCCTCTTATTTATTTATTATTAATATTATTTTTGCACATTTTAGACATTTACGATTTTCTGAATAACACAATTTCAACACTTAAAGGCAACTCATATATAGTGCACGATTATGCCAAGAAGAGCATCAACAACAAAATAAGGACAATAGTAATAATACTCTTTTTTACCCCAGGGTCTTCTTTAGTCTGATAAAACAGTACAATATATATTTGTTCTCAATATTTCGTTCTCCTCACTGTGACAGTGTTTTTGCTCATTAGTTTCTGATGGTTAAACGTTTCAGGAGTTTGCTCAGCGCTTCTCGTTGTCAACTACTACGTCTTTTTCTTTCTCTGTCACGACAGATGAAAAGGCGCATCTAATTATTCCGGGAGGTTGGGAAATAAATGATTGTCTTTGAAGTAGGCCCGGGCCTTGGACTACATTAGAAGCCAAGCATGTGATTTGCAACTGTTGAAGTAAAGCCCTCACTGGAGGGTGAGAGAGAGAGAGAGAGAGAGAGAGAGAGAGAGAGAGAGAGAGAGAGAGCGCGAGAGAGAGCGAGAGAGAGAGGGGGGGGATGAGGAGGGTGGATTCGAGGCAAAAGAAAATGGTATCTTTGTTTGCTCCCCTTTGTTTACCAGGGGATTCTTTCTCATTTTTCCTCTTTTTCATTTTTTACTAATTCATTTCAATGGCTTTCAAACTGGAAAATGGAAATGTTGCTCCTGCCCTCTATTTCGGCGGCAGCGTCCTGGCAACAGAGCAATTTTCTATCATCAGGGATAAACGGCATCGAACAGTACATTCTGATAAAAAAGAGCCCATGATTGCTGGCCTTCCTGTCTGTCATCTATCGACCAAATCCTCTCCTTCAAGACCGACCACTGTGCTGTCAGACCTAATAATGTCGCGTATTAAGTCGAGAGAGGGAAGAAAGGGGGGCCAATGCGCACTCTGGCACTCTTGCAGCATTATTTGTTAGTGACATAAAATTCAGATACACTTTTTGGACATGCGTCTTTATTTATTGACTTTTTAGCCTATATAATTTCTAGTTTTTTACCTTTACACCTTAAAATGTGTTACCAGTATCACAGAGACCTAACTAGGGGAAATATCTACGTATACGTTTTAAACGCTGGGCCTTAAATGTGCAGGTGGTTGACGAGCAGGACGAGGATGAATACGGTCAGTAATGTAGTAAAACTGTATGTCCTTTGATTTCATGCTAATCAAGTTTTACGCGGATCTAACCATAAATATTGAAATTATGCATTTCGAGCCTTTTCAGCATTTTTCAAAATCGAATGACAAAATCTGAAGAAAAAAAAAACATATCACTAAAGCAAGAAACAATGCAAAACAATCTCTCCTGACGGCCCAAATTTTGCACAGAGAGAGAGAGAGAGAGAGAGAGACAGAGAGAGAGAGAGAGAGAGAGAGAGAGAGAGAGAGGGGTAGGGCGGCAAGAGAAACAAACAGTCTTAATTAGGACCCGGGCCCTGAGTGGGACCAGTGCAGCTTGAGCAGTGCCAAATTAAATCCATTAGCGTGTGAGAGGCTGTGAAGGCTCAGTGGCGCAGGGCCTTTGCTTATTTGTGGTCATTTAGCTCCACTAGCATCACGCTACACTGGGTCCATCTGAAGTCCCCCTCGTCTGCACCTGGGGCCATGCATATGCCAATTTTGCTATTTACTGGAGAGATAATGCGATCCTAATTTCTGATGCAAAACTTATTGTAAACAGTCGTCTGCCTGGGAGCGCGCATAGTTTTCTTTATCACCAAACCACACTCATCTTTCCTTGCTGTAGTTGCACGCTTTTACAAAACACATCAAAGCGTTTGCATAAGTGGGTTTGCATTAGTACGCCGCGCGCAATTTGCGTGCGTAAAAGCGGCGTGCCACCGTTCGGGCACGGATGAATTCTGCTTAAACATTGAAAGCTGATGATTTTGAGGTTGATGGTGGCCGTGTGCTGCTTTTGAATCTAGTTACAATAAAGCAAGATACACAAACAGCTGTGCATCTGCTTCCCGCTCTTCACGCGGTGGAGCTGGAGAGCCGTCGACGCCTGGCTGTCTGAGCAGCGCCAGTGGCTTTGCGTTTGGCGAAGAGGGGAGACATGTTGTTTAACTGCCTCTCCATCTTTCTCTGCAGTGACAAGCCTCCGCGTTCCTTAGACCGCCCGGGTCCCCGAGCAGCCAAAGAGGTGGCTTTCCATGCGAGCCAGTCAATAGCTGTTAGAGGGAAACGACCGCAAACGCCCAGCCACTCGCTACAATTATGACCCTTGTCTTTCTGGAACTCCGTGTTAACGCTCAGAAATGATTAACACATGTGGCCAGATAGACGAGAGAAGACGGGCGGTGTTAAAACAGACAGTGATAAACCGACTGAGAGAGAGAGAGATGACGGGGACCCATGTGTTTCATATATTTTTAAAACAAGTCTAGTTTAAATTTGTACAGATATTTCAAACAAAAGTGAAGTTTGTGACCCCGCCTTAATACTGCTTTAACAGAGAGGATGTGTTAACCAAAAATAAGGCCTGGTTACACCTCCAAACTCGATGTAAAATATCCTCAGTTTTGTCGTCTATCCCGGATCAGAGAGTAGATGTCAGGGAAATCCCAGGCCTGGAGTGATTTTAGAGAGTCATTCATCAGCGTTTTATAAGACAGCTGGAAATAAAGACCACTTCTGTTAAACCAGCATGGCCATTGATTGTGTTGAAGGTCAATCATCTACTTGGGAACTACAAAAGTGATTTCTAGATTTGCCGCTGGTTCATTTTGTGATTGACATTTGGAGGAAGTGAAATTTAAAATAATGTCTCTCCGGAATGAGGCGATGAACTCCTAATGGGGCAGAGTACAATAAGAGGCATGACGGAGCAGGTGTAGGATGCATTAAAAAGGAATAGTACATTTTAAAAACAGTTTTTTATAAGCGGAAAAGGACTTTACATTCTTATTAAATTCAACTATGGGATCATAAATTCTGTCCATTGATAGCACACTGTACAGGCCTCTCAATTAGACACGCTTGTCGGTATGTATGCTATATGTTAAGCATTTAGAGAGCACCAAGGTCGACGATGTCATGTTCTCTCTGTTCAAACAAATCCGTCCTTTCACCACGCCACTTAATCTCCGTGTGCATAGAAAAGCCTCCAAACACGCCTGCGGGACACCAAGACTCTGACATCAAACCCGCACGGTCATCCCGCAAGTTAATAATCCTGCGGTGGCATACACACACAAATACACACACACACACACACACACACACACACACACACACACACACACACACCATACGATGGTGCTGCTGCAAAAAAATAATCTCATCCAATCTATTTAAGATGTTTTTCTTTTCTTTTTTGCCTACAGGGAATAGCGCATGTATGTCTTTGTAGCAGCTCTCAAAGGCGATTAGAAAAGGTAAAGGATCTGGTTTCTGCCCTGCGTGTCCAAGTGGAACACGGGCAGGGGAATTGGCCACTGTGTTAGATCACTGAGGGGTGACCAAAGGTGCTCCCAGCAAGGTCTGCATGTGCGCGCTATGAGTGCGTAAAATGCAGAATTATCAGAGACAATAAAAACTATTCATCAATGTCAGTGACGACAGAAGAGCGTCAAAGGGTAGCTCCTACCTTCAGCCCTCTCGGTGAAAAAGAAGCAAACGGACTTTTTGAAAGAAATGTTAAATAATCAAAGAATGTGGAGGAATAAAATAGATCCATGTGGGTGTTCTGCGGCTCACATCTCTGCCTCTGTGCTCCTCTCCCTGTACGCTGTTGTAAAATGATTATCCGGCTGGGTTGTAAGCACTTTTTAAATCCCACAAAGTAAATAACAACCGTTGCTGACGATAATAGCAAGGTACCAAGTTCTTGTTACAGAAAAGGAGAAAATTGAAACTAAACGCTGCGTTTAGACAACCATTTTTGATAAGAGGATAATTGAGGCGACACTGGCGTATAATTAGGGGATAATTTATGCTATATCCACTTTTATTCCACCCTCCCAAAATAAATCCAGGCCATAATCATTACAGGCGAATTGTTCTTAATTTTACAGCTGCAATTTGAGTAAAGTGTGGCCGCTAATCAAATAGGTTTTTGCAGTAACTTGATTGCAGCCATAATTATTTTATTATTATTTCCAACGCATTTTTTGGTTTATTCGCTGAATGCAAGAAAAAGGTGTAAACCCTGATTTCAATACGTATTGCGTTAACATTAGCGGAAATTGTATTTTATTCTTATTTGTGAACAGAACATAGCAGCCCTCAGAGGCAAACTGTATAATTTACATATATTCAGGACCAAATCAGGCCTCATATTACAACAAGGATAAAAGACACTGTCAGTTTATCTCAGTATCCACCCTTCTATGTGCAAAATAACCTATTGTACCCAAGGCATATTGTTATTGGATGTGTCACATGTGCTGTATTTTGAATTGTCTGAAGATCCGTAATCATATGGTCAGTAGCCCCAGGAGAAAGCAACAGATATAATATGTGTTACATTCAGAGCAGGAGGGGGGTGATAGAGGGACTGCTCATTAGGCGACAAATACTCAGCAACAAAAAGGAGCAATTTCATTTACTAATTTTAAAAATGATATTTGAAAAACTCTAATTTGTGGGTTTAAAAAAATCTTGGTTATCTGGACCTTTTCATATGTTCTCATATTTCGAGGGCCTTTACACCTGTTTCAGAAATGCATTTTACAACACAGATCACCTTATGAGTGAACAAAAGTACAAGTCTTTAATATAGGTTTTTATTATTCATATTTGTATGCATTGGCTTGGATGACTTAAAAGGTGATTGCAAAAGTTTTTATATTTTGATAAAGACATTTTATCCTCCAGATGTACTTGTATATTGATATACTTGTTTTGAACATGTATTTTATTAAATGTGTGGCTATTTTGTCAATAATTAGTCGGTCTTTGGTGTAAAAATCAATTTTCATGTTGAATGCTCTCTAAGAAGGATGATTGTGCGATGCTCTATAAGTAATTAATTCTCGAGGAGAGGAGGAGTTAAATGCTGTAAGAAAAAGAGGCACATATAGACTTGCTGCCTCGTCCGGCTAAATCAAAGCGCGCACTATATGTTGTCGCGTTGTGCGTAATTTGGGGGTTTGGGTAAAAAACAAAATCTGTTCCTATTCCACAAGCGCTGTTTTACGTGTGAAGCTTGTCTGTAGGAATTATGCGTCTTTCCCATCGTATATTATTTCCCCCATAGTTGTGGTGGGAGCTGGTAAGGTGGGTTAACTCCAGCTCAAGTCTCCGTGAAGCGCAGAGCTCTGATGACGTTGGGTTGGATGACCAATCGGGAGGCGCTGCCCTTTGGAGACAAACCATTTTACTTGTAGTGTCTGCATCAAGTCTGGAAGCAAGGGCTCAATTTTTACAGAATCCACCTTAAAATCTCGCCCTTAACTTATGCCTACCTTCCTCCACTTTGGGTGAGAATATCACAAGACAAGGGGGGAATAAAGGCGAGTGTGGAAAATACGGGTGTTAATAGGACAATATCTGTTCCGCGGTGGAGAGGGGGAGAGAGACAACAGCACAGCGAGAGAGAGAAAACCGATTTGGTCTTGAGAGAGAGGGGGGTGAGTGCTCTCAAGGCAGAAAATTCGATGATGACCATGACTACGATGGCTGACGGTCTGGAGCCTCAGGACTCGTCCAAGTCTGCGTTCATGGAGTTTGGGCAGCAGTCGCACTCACAGCAGAGCTCCCCGTCAATGGCCGGCGGACACTACCCGCTGCACTGTCTCCACTCCGGCTCACACGCGCACCACCAGCACGACAACACCGCGTACACCGGGACCAACACCTACAACAGGTCGTTACCCTACCCCTACGTGAGCCACGCGCACCACAGCCCGTACCTGCCGTCTTATCACAACAACACGGGAGGACAGACGAGGTTAGACGGCACAGGTAAGAAACCCCCCTTTTGTCCATCCAGTGGCGTCTTGCAGACTGTACTTTAGAGATGGGTGATCCAGAATGTGGGGATAAAAAAACTGTTCCCTGTGCCAGCGTCTGTGTCCTACCCAAGTCACCGCTCGGTCACTCCAATTTCAGACGAATGATAAAGGTATTGTCGATTACACCAGAGAAAAACCGTGCGCACCGGATAATTCCTGATCCCTCTGTCAGAATGGTTTTCTGTCCAGTTTAGCCTTCTCCTCTGTTCCAATAAAACACGCTCTAATACCCAGGTTGTGATCATACACGAGTGTGCATCCTCACCAACTACTCGTGGAAATTAGGCTGCACGCACGCCCTGAATGTTGTAATTAGCATTTAATTGACATGTCATTACGAGTAATATCCTAAATATGACAGCGTATGAGGATTGTGGCCATGTCGCTTCAAGGAAATGCAAGTTGTCACAGGAATGTTCATTTTTGGGCAATTTTATCTCCACCTTCCCGGAAGATTTCTGCCGTTTAATGCCTTTCATTTGGGCTTATCTGAATTTACACCGAGAGCTAGAATCCAAGCACTTTGTTTTGAATAATAACATTGGTTTTTTTTGTTGCAGAGCAGCAGAAGACGACGGTGATTGAAAATGGGGAAATTCGTTTTAATGGAAAAGGCAAGAAGATTCGCAAACCTCGGACAATTTATTCCAGTTTGCAGCTGCAAGCACTGAACCACCGTTTCCAGCAAACACAGTACCTCGCTTTACCGGAGCGTGCGGAGCTGGCTGCCTCTCTAGGACTGACACAAACCCAGGTGAGGAGGACTTTGATCCCCTTGAAAATATTATATAGTTCATAATTATGATTAGAATAATAGTCTATAGATAAAATAATTATTAGAATGTTATCGTTACTGTTTGAGTATGTTTTTTGGTTGATTATTGTTCCTGTTTTAATGCTTAATACTTTCCTTGCGATTTTACAGTTTTTACGCATTTCCACACAAGCTCTTTATCCACATGTCCTTATTTATGACACAAACTCCTCTCCTTTTCTCCCACAGGTAAAGATCTGGTTCCAGAATAAGAGGTCAAAGTTCAAAAAGCTGCTGAAGCAAGGCGGCAACCCGCACGAGAACGACCCTATCCCGGGCTCCATGTCCCTCTCCCCACGCTCTCCCACTATCCCTCCAATCTGGGACGTCTCGGCATCTTCCAAAGGAGTAAACATGCCGGCCAACAGCTACATGCCCGGCTACTCTCACTGGTATTCCTCCCCACATCAAGATTCAATGCAGAGATAGACTCATGTGGAGGCAGAGGAGGCCTTCGGATCTTCTCCATGCAGACCCCCCACCCCCACCCCCCTAACGTAGCCTACAAATTGTGTGAGCGCAGAGACTAGAGAGGAAAGGAGAGAAGCCCCTCTTCTGCTGCTCCAATGACGGATAAAACTGCAGCCAAAACCTCGGTGTGATGACACAAACAAAGGAACTACGCGTTTTTTAAGCTGTTGAGTGGGCTCGCCTGTTTGTTATGCTTTCATTCTTGTCAAGATCTGAACATCAATATACCAAATATTATCAATGATATTTTGGCCGCGTTTTGGGCCAAAGACTGAGAACTCTCTATGCGCTTTGGCGCCCACAACCTTCAGCCATGATGGACTCCTGACTGCTTTTATTTTTATTTTTTGGTTTGTTTCTCAATCATGCAAAAGCAAGCAAATTGTCTGTCTGTAAATATAACCTGCGATTTAAGTTGTACATACACTTTTTATGTTTTGTGAGATTGAGTAAACCGTGACTCAAAGCAGATGCCTGCTGTTGCATGATTTCAAAAAATTCATTTAAGGCCCCTTTTTAATGCTTCATATTGGGCCAACATCCCATTACAAAATTCTTATTTCCCGTCCCCCTGGAGTGCAAGAGCTTCTAGCAGACATTTGAACATTAGCTGATGACACATTTCTGCAGTGAAAAGCCCATTTGAATAAACCCAAAGCGTTCAGAACCCCACAGAAGCCTATATAGATTTATCAAACAGCGGAGGAAATTAACTTACCCTGCACCGTTGCTGCCTACATTCACCCCGAAAGACATTTGCTCCAGGTCCAGCTCATCTTGTCATTTCACCCTCAATTATTAGAAGTATTGACAAAATGTTTTCTCCCTTCTCTCCGTCCTAATGCAGGCCGTTAAATGCCAAGCTCCACGGGATCGATGTTTGAACAAAGCAGCCAGCTGCAGCAGCGTTCAATGTGAAGGAGATATTTGGGACAATTTGTGGGTTTTTATCCAAGTGAGGCTTTTTTTCCATTCTCATAAATGCAGGCATAATTAGGGTAATTTTTGATGTAGCCCGCTGATTACAGCGTTTTTACCGTCAAAGATAATTACCTGTAATTTTCTACCACTTTTAATACTAAAAGGCATCTTTATTTGGGTTTGAGGTAGCACAGATGGAACAAAAGGGGGAAATTATTCGGTTATTCATATACAAATTGCTGAGAGGAGTGAGCGCTCGGGATATTATCTGAAATTACGACGCTGAAAAGCTTCATGCAGCTGTCAAGTTGCGGATGTCCCACTGGCGTATATTCAGCTATACCTGAGACCCCCCCACCCCCACTCTCCCACCCAACCTCATCCCAGACATGGGGCCTCAGTCTATCTGCTCCAGGGCCATTACATCCCTGAGCTCAGGCTGCAGGGAGCCCGAGGCAGCATCGAGTAAACATCAACATAGCTCCAAAAATACAGTTCTGTTATTCAGATCAGAGATGCGACCTTTTCATGTTTTCATGTTGTGCAAATGGAATAAAAGGCTTTGATGAGGATAGATAGATAGATAGATAGATAGATAGATAGATAGATAGATAGATAGATAGATAGATAGATAGATAGATAGATAGATAGATAGATAGATAGATAGATAGATAGATAGATAGATAGATAGATAGATAGATAGATAGATAGATAGATAGATAGATAATCATGCTGACAGAAAAAGGGGCAGGGGAATGAAGGGAGGGATGTCTCACTCCTATAGTTTTCTTCATGCACTAAAACAGGCGTCTATATGAAAGCACCTGACAATATTTCAGACACAGAATTAACTAAAAAGTGATATTATACCTCACAAATCTACACGTTCTCTTTACTTTGAATAAATAAACGCAAAACAGATTTTAGGACAATGCAACATTTCTCTCCCTATTCTCTTTAAATCTGAAGACTAATGTCCACTGCAGATTGTCACTGCATCATGAGAGAAAATATTAGAATCAACCTTACCTTCTTCAGCTCCAAGCAGACTAACAAAAAAAGCTCTGCACGCTTTTCCTGCTGCTGGTTGAATAAGCAAATCCAGGTGGGAAAGTGTTTGCACACCACGGTAAGCTCTTATATATTGCCTGCAAAATTAGCTGTTATTACTGTCACTGTTTAGTGATGGCGAGCTTGAAAAAAAAAAGCCCTCTGCAATCAAGAACTAAGCGCATCTTTGCAAATTATAGGTAATTGTCAATGTCCAGATTATGATAATGGAGGCCCTAATCCTAGAGAATAATTATTGTGGAGTGTTACAGTTGAAGCTGTCCAGTAAAGCTAACTGTCATTATTTAGACTCGATTTGCAAAACGGGGGGAAACTAGCTGAGTGGAAAATGTTCGGTTGGAAATAAACAGGGGCTCTCGATATAATGGTAGCACGAGTGTGTGAGTATTTATGTGTGTTTGTTAGAGTGTGTGTCTGTGTGCGTGAGAGAGATACATGTAGGGGACCATTCAGTAGTTGTTGTGTTTATGAGGGGATAAAGGCCTTCCGCGTGCATCTGTGTTCCATACAGTGCGCGTGCCTGAGTGTTTTTGAGCGCGTGCGCTATTAAAAATATCAAATGTTCTCAGGTGACCTGCGCGCGCTGTAATTACGCCGCTTCTGTTTATAGCCTACAGCATGAATTAGGTTGGAAACAACAAGCACGGTGGCGTGTTCCACGATGAAGAGGAACGAGAAAACGAAGACGAACAAGACCTCTCACTAACGTTTGCAATTTGCTTTTGTCTACCGTGGAACAGATATTTTCTTAACAACACCCCGCATTTACATCACGCCCCCCCCCCCCCCTCCCGCGATATTCTCTCCCAGAGTGGAGAAAGGTAGGCATAAATTAAGGGCGAGATTTTTTGACCAGACCTGATGAAAGAGAGAGAGAGAGAGGGAGAGGGAGAGAGGGAGAGAGAGAGAGAGAGAGAGAGAGAGAGAGAGAGAGAGAGAGAGAGAGAGAGAGAGAGAGAGAGAGAGAGAGAGAGAGAGAGAGAGAGAGAGAGAGAGAGAGAATTCAGTGTGTCAGGTGTAAATGGTGAATGCATAGTTCAGTGTGTGGGTCAGATGCAGTTTTGTTGTGGTGATGTTGTTGTGGGTGTGAGATTCAGAGGGGAGTGGAATGTTGTGCAAAATGTTTTGTAAAATAAATAAATGAAAAAGTAGGTGATGTGTGTGTGTGCATTGTGGGTAAAATTCAATTGGATCAATTTTCTAATGTTCGTCAGAGCCTCGCGTTTACTCAGCGGTTTTGATGCGGCAGCGCTGGCATTTGCCTGCAAATAACATGGTGAAATTGTGGAGGATTTGCTTTCCCCCTCCACACTTTTTTTTTTTTTTCATTTTACCCGGAAGGTGGGCTGCATGCGGCCGGGAGTGGCAGAGCTCTGGAGCCGGTCTACCCCCACAGGAATGCGGATTGTCTCAGATCTCCGTGCCGCCCCCCTCACCCCCTCTCTGCCATTCAAAGCGGCTAATTGTAGGGGACACAAAGCGCGAGCGACTGCACAGTGTCTGCTGCAGGAGGAGGCTGTTCTGTGCACAGAGGAGCTGCAAGGCTGAAAGACTCAATCAGGGGATTGATCAAAAACGTGATCAGAGCCAGTATACTAATTAAAAAATAATATATTTTATAATTAACTAAATAATAGCTAATAATACTCCAGGACAATAGATATTGGATGATAGGGTGATATTATTGTACAAATATTTATCCAGAATATCATCCACACACCAATATTCATGATTTAAATATTACCATGACAAAGATTGTTTAAAAATAATTCAGGGATTTGTGCCACCTCTGACTAGATAGCCTATAATAACATACTGGTAAAAGAAAATCATTGTAAAGGATTGTTACAATGACGTATTGCAGAAACCACAACATCTACAAATTGTGCCATTCAGGAAACACAAATTGAGGATGGTCTAAATACTACAGCAGCGATGTTGAACAAAAACGGTTTTCAATTAGCCTGTATATTTGTTCTTTATCTCCCATTTATAAATTCACAGATATGTTCTTTAATAATACTCCATATATATGAAGGTCCAGGAAGAAAAAAAAACAGGCTAGATTTAGATTAGATTTACGATATTGTCCATAAAGTCATGTCACACTGAGCAGCTGTGATTAACTTGTGTAACGTCACCTGAGGCTCACAGACATTATTTATGAGTGTGAGTCTTTGTCGTGATTTTCCGTCTTATAAATGAGGGTCAAAATAATAATAATAAGAGACTGCAGAGATGCCGAAGGGTTCAAAGGTCCATTGTCCATTTAAACGTTTAATAGTCTTCCAAAAAAATGCAATAAATTACATGCACACATTTACACATTATACACGTTTCTTCTATGACTGTCATCAAATACATTGCATATTCCTCTGAAATTTGAACACGAGTCCCATAGAAGGAGGAGAAAAAAAAATACTTGAAATGAACAACCGTTTTTTGTTTTTTTCAATATAACGTCCCTGCTCCAAGAGCCAACGAGTGCTGTATCGAGTTAGGGGTCTGCAGGTGGGATGTCATGGAGCTGCCGGCAGAGGTGTACCATGAACCCGCGTTTTCCAAAAAGTTAGCCGCCGTGGTGTTGATGCTTTGAGGCTGCAGGCTGTGCGGCCTCGAGGGGCCCTGTGTGTCCCAAACGGCCGGGGACTGTGGGGAGTTGCATGCCATAGGGTCGCTGGAGCTGGGGCTGTGCTCCGGCGGAAGCTCGCCATTTTTCATGATCTTCTTCAATTTTGATCTCCTGTTCTGGAACCAGATTTTGACCTATAGCGGAAAAAGGCGAAACACAGAGCCGTTATTATTTCATGAAGGCTGCAGAAGAAAAAACATATTTTCAAGACGCACCGTGCGTAAAGCGCACAGGGACACAGCTCACCAAAACGGTCATTATTTCCAAAAATACGATTGTTAAACAATCAGAAGGACAACAAAGCGTTGATAATAATAAAATAATAATACATGATATTAATTCTAACCTGTGTTTGCGTCAGTCCCAGCGAGGCAGCAAGCTCGGCTCTCTCCGGCAGGGCCAGGTACTGTGTGTTCTGAAAGCGTCTCTGCAGGGCGGCCAGCTGAAAACTCGAGTAGATGGTCCGAGGTTTCCTCACTTTCTTCGGCTTGCCGTTCACCATCCTCACCTCAGGCTCGCTGATCTCCTTTTCTATAAAACGATTAAAAAAAATACAAATAAAAAAAGAGTATAGCCTAAATAATTGATCTTAATAAAAAGGTAGCCTCTCTCTATTGTGTGACAATAGAACAAGTTGTGATCTTTATCAATTAAAATCCAAAAAGGACAACATTAGCCTATAAACACTAAATGTAGATCTGCTGACAATAAAGGACAGAAAGCGTATTCTCAAACGTCATCCAACTGACTCTTGCCGTTTGTAAAAAAAAAACAAAAACATGTATTGCTTTTAAAATCTTTAAGCTTCACCTTGCATTTGTTGTACAAGTCTGAATCTTAAAAATATGCGATTAAGACAGATGTTTTAAATCACGCTAAAATGTAAACATTGCTTATTTAAAAAGTAGGATAATGGTGGTTATCCATTCATAATCGTCTTTTCTCCTGTTAGAAGTAAATCAGTGTGCGGGCCGTACCTTGAGGACTCGGCTGGGCTTGCACTCTGCTGTAAGTCCCAGCATACTGGTGGTAGGCGGGGGTCGTGTACGAGCTGTAATCAGTGTAGGATTTTGTCGCGTAATTTCCTGCTGATCCACTGACTCCCGGGTATTGGAACTGGTAGGCATTGAGTGGTTTCCCGTACGATGTGGAACTGGGCGAGCAGTAGCCATGAGTGACTCCAGCGGCCGGACTATAGTAGCCAGAATCCGTGGCGGAGGACTCGGGTAAAGTAGGAGATTCCTGAGACGGATGGTGCATGGTGGAGAGTTGAAAAGAGCTCTGGAAGTCTGAAGGTTTCACACTTGAGATCCTCCGGTCGAATACTCCAGTCATAATTCGCGAAGAAACGAGTGGGTTTTGTTTTGATTTTATTATCAAAAAAGACGCTGTCTAACTCCAAAGCGGTGTGAAAACTACACTGACATCGTCGGAAGGTTCCTGGGCCGTCGGGCTCTGGTGAAGACTGCAGCCAGCCCCGCAGCAAAGACTTGGTTAAATCCTAAATCGCGCTCTTACGCACTGCAGGGAGGATCTGGTTCCATTGGCCAAGGCGCACACAGACACAGCTACACCCAGTTCACTCCGCCAGCTTTCTTATAGGGGGGGAAACCACCCGGGCTATGTGGCTGCATTGTTGTGTTTTTATTCTATCAATCAATGAAGGCAATTAAAGTGTTGGCCGCGTGGCCTATCGACGTTTACAGAGAGATACATAAGAAAGACTCATCATTACCAATGAGGCCTACTTCTTTAAGACCGGTCCTTTAATAACATTGTTCTGTTTTTTTTCTTTTCTTTAAACATTTGATCAAAAAGTCGCTGTTTTATTGATTTCTAAAATTGACAGCATGAAATGACGTTTGCTAATTTCAAACAGAATAAAACATAACACTAATTTAAATTAGGATTATTTAAAATCTTCGGTTCTATTATTTATTTATTCAATTTATAGCAAACTAAACCTAATTAAATAATATATTTAATTCATTTCTGAATTTAGGCCTATGGTCTTTCATCCGTGTTTAATGTCCAGTTAACGTGACATCAAATTAAACCAGTATATCCCATTTCATGTTCTCTGACATTAACCTGAAATCACTGTTTAAGTCTGTGTTTCATACACATACCAGCAGTTTTCAGATTTTTTTTTATTATAATGAAAAAAATACCGCTTTAGCTAATGTGATGATACAATATTCATGTTATCTTCAAACCTTATATGGAGCATAATCAAATCTCAGCCCCGGTAGTCTACTCATTAAGTGGTGGACAACGACGACTAGTGGCCAAACCGAGGAGCTGCACAACAAACAAAAAGAGTGGAAGACTCCCAGAGAAAACCAAATGGACAGATAAAGTTGGGTGTTACTGATGTTATCATCCACCTCAGTGAACATGTGGGCAGCCTAAAGTTATCCAAACAGAGGATTAAAACACAGACTTCAATGACTTTTTTAAACAATCCAAAGCAGGTGTAAGGGTACTTTAATACTTTATCACCGTTTTTACTTTTCACAGTGCATATAACGCTTACCAAACAACAAAACATAAAGTGATGTAAAAAAAAAAAAAAAAGGAGAAAAGGAAGAGGAAGAAAAGTCGAACGATAACTTATTCATACATAATACCTTGTCAGTTTTTCTGTCAAGGCAGAAGGCTGTTGTCCTTTTCTACTTATTTTACTGGTTCATTATACTTGTGAAAAATCAATGTGATTTTCATTACCCACCTCAGAAACATGTAGGCGGTGTCTATATGGTCGTATCTTTAACTTTAAAGCGCTTTTCTTCCAAACTGGACCTTAATAAAACTCAAAGAATTATTCATTCTTTCTTTAATCAACAAGTTACTCAGATAAACCTACTTCTCTTTCGCTTAACATTATTAAACAATGTACATAAACTAAAGAAGACAAAATGTACCTGAGTGTTGCACATTGTTCTTTCTTACCTGAGTACGCCCCGGAAGTACTTCCTAAACCCGCGCAACGAATTTCTTCTTGTTTTGTTTGACCTGTGTAAATATTAAAGTGTACATATTCAGGTCTTTCCATTTAAAACGTTTTTATTTCTTCGGTTTGTTTAATAGTATATACAAATGCAGGGCATATTGGTAAGGCATACCACTCGTGCTTTATTATGTTATATCGGGGAATAAACCTTTCCTGCGATTATTAGATTTGAATTCGGGTCAGCGCGCAGACGTGCGTCTGACGTCACGGGAAAGTGCGACCAGCAAGATTGTTCCCCCATCAACAATAATTTATAGTCTAACATTTATGGCCTTTACACCAAATGCACTGGTTTAGAGCTTCTAAGGATTGGGCCATAGACTATAGATATAAGATATGGACCCGCATTTTATTGTTTGTGAAAGACTATATATAAATTGAAAATATCTGATACATGAACGCGCATACTAGCGACGTTTATTATGTTTTGTTTCTCTGTTACAAATCTGACAGGTTACCTTATTATAATAAGTATATCTTTTTTAAAGTGCAAACACATTTGAAAACCTTGTTTGCGCTTGTGCCATGTTGAAATTAAAATACAACTAAACATGTAAGTAACGTAATGGTTCAGGCTGCTTGATGGGGCGCAACTAAAGACGGAAGTGGAGTGGAGGGAATCCTCTTGGCCTGCGTGGTTCTTTTCTCTCGGCTCCTGTTTTGTGTGTTGGGGGGATGGGGCCGTGCCGAGGAGGATGAGACGCTCCACATATTTACCACTTGGCTAACTAAATATCTTTATTTCTGAACTGGGCTTTCTCCATTGCGCTTGTTCATATTACATACTTTTCGACCACGTATGAGTCTCGGTGGGATTTCTCCTGAATAAAGTGGGGTGTTCGTACGTCCACGACACACGCTTAAAAAAAAGTCGACAAAATGTATTCCTCTGCTGGAGGTAAGTGAAGCTAACATTAGCATCGGAGAAACGACACAGCTACTACACCTTAACACTAGTCACAGTGTTTTTGTGCTTCATTGCATCGAGCCATTGCTGAGAAAACAGTCTCAATTGTTGTTTCGGTTTTTCCTGATTATTAAACGCGTGAAAATAATAGGATCAGGAACATCTCGTCCCGGTCTAAGTGGAGGCTTTACTAGCGTGCAACAACAAGGAGCTGCATGTAGCTAGCCGAGTTAGCTTCTCGGTAACTCGTGATATAGATACCTACTACGATCTCACAGGGTTGTGTTGGTGTTTGTATTCTCACTCATTCGAGGGGGAAGAGATGATTGTTTTGAGGATGTGCTAGTTGAACACCGAGTAGAAAGTTGAAGCGGCCGACCATGCTATCAAACTGATCACCAATCTTAGTCATCATGGGGGCAGTATCCAACTTCACTCAGTGATTAAACATGTGTTACCACTTTTTCCGGACAAGTAAAGTTAAGGACGCCGTGATATTTATCTGTAATCACATTTCAGCCTTTTTTTTAAACATACAGAGGTGAACGAGGAGGATGCTCGTGAAGTTTGACACCGTGTAACAGTTGGTTTTCATTTTGCAGACAGACTCCTTATGTGACAGTGAATGCAATTAATGTAAATGTAATTTATCCAAGTAAAGTCTGCACGATGTTGGCCTCCTTTCTTGCGTACTTATTTGTGTAGGTTCAGTTTCAAAGTGTGGTCGCTATGTTGCAGCAGGCATCTCTTCTCCTAGTAGGACTGAATTTCAAATTGTCTTAGTTTGTGACTTAAGGTTATTTCCTTAAGTAAGGGTGGCTTCAGCAGACTTGAGATTGCCAGCCTGCCAGACTCCCTCTGTGTGCACATTGATAAGGGCTCTTGTGCTTTAGAAGCGATAAGAGAGAAACACATACTTGTGAGTGTTAGCTGTTGAGAAGTAAAATTAAAAATCAGTCAAACTAAATGCGTTGTTGTTGCTTTTTCTAACCTGTGTGCCTATTGTCACCAAACAGAAACGTACATCTTCACTGCTATTAGAAATGTACCCTCAGTGTGTATGAGATAGTATTATAGACTTCTTAAAATGTCTTTTGTTGCCCCTCTGTAGCCTCTGAGATGGCTGAGGGACCCCGTTCCTCCGGGTCAGCGAGCTCTGGTAAGTTTCTATTCCATATTTGGGCTTTAAAAACCTTAAACCGCCTGCCACATGTTTCCAGCGTTAAAGGCAAAAAAAAGACTTTGCCCATCACAGTGTTAAGTCCTCAGAAATACAATTTACACTCATGGCTGTATAATGAATTAGTGCACAGGCCATTTAGCACTATATATAACGAAGACAGTGTCATTTTAGACAGCCCTCTGAACGCACCTCATTTTGTACTGTTAATGACACCGGCTTTGTAAACACCCAAGGTTGTTCAATATATTCAGTACTAGGTTTTATGGGTGTCGTTCTGTTTGAATAAGCAGAGCTGGAGCAGTAAGATAAGATGGGCATGGGGAGTTTGCGCTGAAGCTCTGCGCTCTAATATCTGAAGCTGCAGATACATGGTGTCTTTGTGGATCAATGCTTAATGCATCTTCTCCAGGGGAGAAAACGAGTTGTTCAGAGGAGAGAAGGGAAAAAACGACTAGACTGTAAAGGATCTAATAAACTTGTGAATTGTAAATGACTTGTGTCCAGATACTCTCAGGTCCTAAAGACTGTGGGAACATTTCCAATGTCTGTTTAATTCAAGCTCCTTTTTTTTTTTCTTACTCATTTTGCCTCATTTCTTGTTTCAGACCCCCCATCGTCCCCAGTGCCAGAATATGTGTTCAAGCCTCCATCACGGCCAGACTTTGGCACCATGGGCAGGACAATCAAGCTCCAGGCCAACTTTTTCGAGATGGAAATCCCCAAACTGGAGGTCTACCATTATGACATCGACATCAAGCCCGAGAAATGCCCCAGGAGGGTCAACCGGTGAGTACCAGCAGCCCCCTCTACGCGGACGTGTACCTGGCATAGGCTCTGTGTTTATTCATCTGTTGTTCTTTTCTTCAGCGAAATTGTGGAGCACATGGTCCAGCACTTTAAAACACAGATCTTTGGTGATCGAAAGCCAGTGTATGACGGGAGGAAAAATCTCTACACCGCCATGCCTTTACCAATTGGCCGAGACAAGGTATGTCATTTTCAAAACAATCTGCAACAGAGTAAATAGACACTTTTTTTTTTTTTTGAGAAATCTTCTAATCATCGATTTGGAAAAGTAAAAATTTCACTGCAATGCCGCTGTCTTCATGTCCTCTTCGCCCATCTGTCACCCAGGTGGAACTTGAGGTGACCATTCCTGGTGAAGGCAAAGACCGCAGCTTCAAAGTCTCCATCAAGTGGGTGTCTTGCGTCAGCTTGCAGGCTCTGCACGAGGCTCTGGCAGGACGGCTACCAAGCGTCCCCTTTGAGACTGTCCAAGCCCTGGACGTGGTCATGAGACATTTACCTTCTATGAGGTGGGTTTGTTGTTGTTATAAGTGAGATTCACGATAGTTGCTTTTAAATGAGTTTCTGGCAAATAGAAATGTGACAATCTTGTTTGAACTTGTCTATAAAATCCAGTTGACCCACGAGGCTTGACTTCACTCTGTTATCTCCACATAAGCCTCGTTTCCACCGAGCGGTTCAGTTATATTTTGTGGTTTACAGAAAGATTCCCAAATAACCAATCCATACTGTCCTACTTTTTTGGGACCCTTCTGTTGAGGTGCCAAGAATATCGATCCCACCCTAAAAGGTGGAGCTAAACATCGTTGATTGGTCGAAAGAATCGTCACTTCCCGTGTGGCAGTGCCAAACGTAACCCTGCCGTGTTTAAACACACGATTGTTTATTTGTCTGCGTTTCTTTTCGCGGCACACAGCCTTCTCTGGAACAAAGCTTGATTTGAGTTTTGTAATAAAGAGTCACATGTCAGTGACGGAGTCGATGAGCTGCTGGATATCTTCAACCGTTGGTTTTGTTTGTCGCGTTTTTCTTAGTTGTTGAATTAATTAGTGGGGTAGCTGTTAGCGATTAGCTGCTGTGATGTCACACTATTAGGTAGCTGACGTGGCTATCAGCGTCCAGCTTACACGCCGCCTAACAAATATGGCACGGTTGGTTGTGGAAACGCAAAGGGGATCAGGCTTTACCGAACCAAGCCGTACTCATACCGGACCGGACCGCTTGGTGGAAAAAAAAAAAGTCATTTTTCTTTGTTCCTGTAAAACGTTTACTTCAAATGTGTCACCAACAGCATCTTCATTCACAGAGAGTCAAAAATGTTTTCCCTTTTTTTTAACCAGTCATTAAGATACTTTGGTCCCTGTTTGTGTACTCATCCTCTGTTTCAGGTACACTCCAGTGGGCCGGTCTTTCTTCACTCCCTCAGAAGGATGTTCGAACCCCCTGGGTGGTGGTCGAGAGGTGTGGTTTGGCTTCCACCAGTCTGTCAGGCCTTCCCTTTGGAAGATGATGCTCAACATCGATGGTACTCCCAATAAAGTTTCTCCTTACTTTAGATGTTCGATTTTTGTCCACACCATGTGAAGTTTTGTTCTCTCGGTAACGGTGACTCTGACCCCATGTGTGCCGCTTTTATTCACAGTTTCAGCCACTGCGTTCTACAAAGCCCAGCCTGTAATCGAGTTTATGTGTGAGGTCTTGGATTTCAAAAGCATCGAGGAACAACAGAAGCCCTTAACCGACTCTCAACGAGTAAAGTTTACAAAAGAAATTAAAGGTGAGTGAACTTCTCAGCAGAAGCTGTTGTAGTTGCTCGCCAATCAGATGAGAGATCAAATATCTGTCGCCGCGAGGGGTTTCTTTTATATTCATACTTTTTTTTTCTGTGTCCGTCTGTCGGAGGATGGGTGTTCCCGACAGCTTCACGTTTCGTGTTTTTACTGTCAATCAGTTCTGTGAATCTTGAAACTCAAGTATAGAATTGTGTTTGTGCGGCGTCTGGATGTGAGAATGAGAACATTTATCTGGTCTGCTACGCGACGTTGAGTTTAGACTTCCCCTTCCATGTCTAACATCAGAGTGCACACTCCCAGACGTGTCGTGTTTGTCGCCTTCGCTGAGCGACTTTAATGACCCGGACTCAAAGTGAAACGCACGACCATAACATGCCCTATCAATTACCCTCTTTAAGCACACTGAAGGTGTTCTGACCTGGAGCTGCTCACGTTTTAATATGACGATGGTAATGTAGGGAGCTCCTCTGCATTTCATTTTAGACGTCCAGTCAAAAGATTTGTTTTTGCTCGAATCTCTGTAAAGGCTCGGACACATCAAGGAGATCGTCGGTCCTAGTTGGACCTACGGTGAGCGATCGTCTCCCTCTGGGGTTTTTTTTTGTGTCTGGCTCCGTAGCAAACCGTTGGCCTCCTGTTTTTTTTTTCCCCCAGGCCAATTTAAGATGTTGAATATGCGCTTACGCCATCTGTGAGAGGAATCTCTCTGATTGGCTGTTATCACACCATGTTTTGGATTTGAAGTACTTTTATTACGAGTGGTGGGAAAATGATCTTCTTGTGTCGGACTACCGCCACCTGCTGGCATGGAGAGTTACTTCCTCTCACGCATGCGCAGAACGTACGTGGTGGTTGGCTGTCGGCTCTAGTCTTTGCGGTGCGTTCAAGTGCAACTCAATCGGCATTCGTCGCCACTGTTTCATTGCTTCCGTCAAGATTCTTTATTGTGTAATCTCACGATAACGTCTATTCATGAAGGTGAAAACTCAGATTTACAGTTCAGACTTTGTATCAAATGGTTCAAGAAGTGCCGTCTGTAAATGTGTTCAGTTTGTCCTTTCCTGCCACATGTACAGACTTTATGAACTATATCTGAAGTCCTTCAGATGTCTCTTCGTTTTCATGTTTATGGTATTTAAAAAAAATTTGTTTATCTTTTTACATGATTCCTATACCTAGGCCTGAAGGTGGAGATCACTCACTGCGGGCAGATGAAGAGGAAGTACAGAGTTTGCAACGTGACCAGAAGGCCGGCCAGCCACCAAACGTAAGCCTGCGCACTTCATCACTTCTGTGGTCACCTTATGAATTTTTGTGGGGTTTTTTTGGGGGGGGGGTTTCCGTCGGTTCTCTCTGTCTCTGTGTGCAGCTTTCATCAGCTTGTTTTTAGTTCTTGGAGAAATGTGGTTCCTCTCTTCTTCCCTCAGGTTCCCTCTGCAGCAGGAAAACGGCCAAACCATTGAATGCACAGTAGCACAGTATTTCAAAGACAAATACAAGCTCATCCTGAGATACCCCCACCTCCCGTGTCTACAGGTGGGACAGGAGCAGAAACACACCTACCTACCTCTTGAGGTAAGCGTCACCGACAGATCCTGCACATTCTGCTTTTTTTTGCTATTTCTTCTTCGACTTTTTCTGAGTGTTTTCTCTGAAACTGTTGTCTTGTTCCCCAGGTGTGTAACATAGTGGCAGGGCAGCGCTGCATCAAAAAGCTGACCGACAATCAGACCTCGACTATGATTCGTGCCACAGCTCGATCGGCACCAGACCGCCAGGATGAGATCAGTAAACTGGTGAGTCACTGACGGCGTTTTCACACGTGCACTCCTGACATGTCCTAGAAAAAAAGATCAGGACATTCGGGACCTTAATATAGTAAACAAAATGTTATGTGAGGTGAGCAGTCAGAGTATACAGAAGCCAAACAGAGCCCAGCGTGAATGACTTCATCGATCTGCTCATCGAGTGTTTCTGCTTCATTCACACATTTACTCACCCCCAGTTTTACTCAGAGGCTGGTAGGAGAAAGTCAAGAAGGAGCTGGGGTAAAAAAAATGTTGATTCATACATGCAGAAAACTTAGGACAAGTGTTGACTGTATGAATCTAAGAGGTCGGTTCTGAAACAGAAAAACCATAAACAGCCTGCCGTCCTGGTGCGTCACGGCGTCAGATCGTCCTCCACAGCGTGACGTCACACTGATTCAAACCCTGGTTACGGTAATATTTGAGAAGTCACACAAAAGCTGAACAGCTTTCCTGATCACTGCGAAGTTCGAGCGAGACATCTCTTATTGGTAGTGCTGGTCTCATCAGAGGTCATTCCACTGTTACGCTGCGTAGCTGTGTTCATGAATGCCACACTTTTTTGGAGTACGGCTGATTAGAGTAGAAAGGAGAACCCCCCCCCCCCAAGTAGAACGTGTCTTTGTCAGCTCAATGAAGAATTGCAACATTTGAAGGACATTTCATCATCGCCATGTTTGCAGGGGTCGGGTTGAAATGATGGGAGGAAATACTCACAGCTAACAAAACAGTTTTGTCTCTTTCTTTTCTTTTTTGTCAGATGAGGAGTGCCAACTTCAACACTGACCCTTACGTACGTGAATTCGGAGTGATGGTGAGGGATGAGATGACAGAAGTAAACGGCCGAGTCCTACAAGCACCTTCCATTCTGTACGGAGGCAGGGTAAGACGATCACATGGCGTGGATGTGCCTGGAGCGACCACTGCACTCATTTCACCGGCATCATAGGATCAACGGGACGTCCCGCAAACAAACTAGCACTGCTGAACCAGCCTTGTGTTCATTGTTTGTTTCAGAACAAAGCAATAGCCACACCGATCCAAGGAGTCTGGGACATGAGGAACAAGCAGTTCCACACTGGCATTGAGATCAAGGTGTGGGCCATCGCCTGCTTCGCGCCGCAGAGACAGTGCACTGAACTCCTGCTCAAGTACGTGAAATCTTCCTCCGTAATGCAAACCTGTGTCTATGTCGTCGTCCTTCTGATGGTCGGTAAGACAAAATCAGGGGCTGGCGATGTAACGACAAGAGTCTAGAAAGCGCCCGCAATGCACCTTCAAAATAAAAGTCCTCAAACGCAAGGAAACATTGACACGGCACACAGCTGTACTCGCAGCCCTGGTTCTAGACTCTTTTGCTCCTTCAGGTCTGCAGTCTTGTAGCTCTACAGAGGCAGCAGAGTGTGAGTTGAATATATTCAGCTGTGCCATTCTCATCTGAAATGCTTGGCTAGGTTTTTTACATTGCATTTGTGCTCTGATCTAGGTTATGTTTCAATGTTTATACGAGTGTTATATCGTTGATGCCATAGTTTTTTTTTTTTTATAAATATCTGCACAATTTTCAAACATGTACAACAAGACATGTTCTCCATTCCGCTTTGATGTTTGTTACGGCTGTCTCTTACAAACCTAAACCTAACTGAACCATGTCTCTCAGAGCATTCACAGATCAGCTGAGGAAGATCTCGAGGGATGCAGGGATGCCCATCCAGGGTCAGCCTTGCTTCTGTAAATACGCCCAGGGAGCGGACAGCGTGGAGCCCATGTTCAGGCACCTTAAATACACTTACCAGGGCCTGCAGCTGGTGGTCGTCATTCTACCCGGAAAGACGCCGGTCTACGGTGAGGGATCGACTCGTGCGGTCTGGAGTTCACGCAAAATGAGAAAATGACTGATTTCATAAGCAGCAAGCCGACCTTATGACAACTATTGCTTTGACAGCATGCAGTGACGATTGGACAGTTAAAATATTCAACCAATTTTTTTTATTTTTTTTCAAATCAGCAAGGATTTAATCATATTTGAGTCCCATGAAGTCGCTCTGATTTTAATGAACAGTCCTGCTGAGTAACTTTTACTGCTTCAATTGAAGCTTTAAGGAGAAAAAAAAAAAAAAAAAGGAGTTTGGAACAGATGAAGTTACAGTTTCTCATTGAAACCTCAGGAATCACATCTCATGTATTGATTACCACGTAAAAGGATTGAGAGCTTTACAGATAAAGACGCCACAGAGGTTAATCAGACTACGCATCCTGTCCCAGATGGCCATCTGTTTTTACCTGCTGGTGTTTAATTAATCCCTCAACTTGTTGTCCTCGTGTGTGTGTGTGTGTGTGTGTGTGTGTGTGTTGCAGCTGAGGTGAAACGTGTCGGGGACACCGTACTTGGCATGGCCACGCAGTGTGTGCAGGTGAAGAACGTTCAGAAAACAACTCCTCAGACCCTCTCCAACCTCTGTCTGAAGATCAACGTCAAGCTAGGTGGTGTCAACAACATCCTCCTCCCGCAGGGCAGGTGAGCAAAGACTCACTCAGAAAGAATTTAATCGATTTCAACACCGAACAAAAAAAAATGTCAGTTTTACTCTTCTTTGCTTTTTTTGTTTGTTTTTAACTGCGTCTACTCTTTACCTTTTCATTCCAGGCCGTTGGTGTTCCAGCAGCCGGTGATCTTCCTAGGTGCAGATGTGACTCACCCTCCTGCAGGAGATGGCAAAAAGCCTTCAATCGCTGCTGTGAGTTGCATCACACCATTCACATCTAAAAAAAAAACACCCAGGGTTGCTATCTTAAGCCCGAGAATCACGGTCCATCAATGCAGTTCTGAAGCCTCTTTTAACTCGTCGTGTTAGCGTTGTGGCCAGAACGTTCATCATCGTATGGCTAATTCCTGGCTCCTCCCTCTCGTTGGTATTTCCCCGTTCAGGTCGTGGGTAGTATGGATGCTCATCCCAGCAGATACTGCGCCACCGTGCGGGTGCAGCAGCACCGCCAGGACATCATCCAGGACCTGGCCACCATGGTCAGGGAGCTGCTCATCCAGTTCTACAAATCGACCCGCTTCAAGCCAACCAGAATCATCTACTACCGTGATGGCATCTCTGAAGGCCAATTCAACCAGGTGAAACTCATGGTAGTGATGATTCAGACAATTATCAGAATGCAGGACAATAACAATGAATATTGTGTGCAGTAGATCTTAGTGTCTACATTATTCCTTTTTTGAATGTGTAGATGTTAACACCTAAGAACAGTCCTGTCATCATAATTACCTCTAACTCTGTGCAAATGTTCATCTGGTAATCCTTCATGTCCTCTGACTTGGCTCCATGCAGGTCCTTCAGCATGAGCTGCTGGCGATCCGTGAGGCGTGCATCAAACTGGAGAAGGACTACCAGCCTGGTATCACCTTCGTGGTGGTGCAGAAGAGACACCACACCAGACTGTTCTGCATGGACAGAAACGAGAGGGTGAGGACGATGTCTGTCACATAAAGTTCGTTAAAAAGAGAGAGAGCTGAATGTTAGCCTTTCCCATGAAAAGTTGTGCTGGTCGGACGGTTACTCTAGTTTGACATCTAGTCAGGGTTACCGAAAGTAAACATGGCACCAAACTCTAAGAGCTTACTCTCACAGTTAGATTCACTTACAGACCTTTAATAACACTAGATCAAGTATATAATTCAAACACCTGCTTGGTTATGTTTTTTCCCCATGTCTGTAAAAGGATTAGAATCCAGCCTAACTCACTCGTGTGTTTGTGTTTTGAAGGTTGGGAAGAGTGGCAACATTCCTGCAGGCACCACAGTGGACACCAAAATCACTCATCCATCTGAATTTGACTTCTACCTTTGCAGTCACGCTGGAATTCAGGTAAGAACTGGATGAAGAAGACGCGTAGCAAGTAGCCACCAAGAAGAATGCAAATATTGACCATGCACAAAAAAAGAAGAAAAAAAATCTGGCTATCATCAGAAGGCAGACTCTGCAGGATGTCACCCCCCCCCCCCCCCCCCCCCCCCCCAATTCTGAAAATCTATTCTCACTTCTTGCAGGGTACCAGCCGGCCGTCTCATTACCACGTGCTCTGGGACGACAACCACTTCACGTCAGATGAACTGCAGGTCCTCACATACCAGCTCTGCCACACATATGTGCGCTGCACCCGGTCAGTCTCCATCCCAGCACCAGCTTACTACGCCCATTTGGTAGCTTTCAGGGCTCGCTATCACTTGGTGGACAAAGAACATGACAGGTCAGGACTCAAAGCCTTTTTAAACTTTTTTTTTTTTTTTTTTTTTTTTTTTTTTAATGGTATGATCAAACGTCATGAAAGACTCACGCGGTTCCCCAAACGTTTTGAATGTTTGTGTTGCAGTGCCGAGGGCAGCCACACATCAGGCCAGAGCAACGGACGTGACCAACAGGCTCTGGCGAAGGCCGTCCAGATCCATCAGGACACCCTGCGCACCATGTACTTTGCCTGAGACCGCACAACCCGAGGTCGGCGTGGGTGAGACCCCACTGATGTAACACACCAACCCCTCGCTGTCTCACCGTCAGCTGTAGAAAGACCTGTCAGTTGACCATGTGCCCCCCGCCCCCTTCCCTCAACTCACCCAAACAAAGCCAGCTGTTAGACTGTAAGATGCAAAGTAATCCCTCTTTCTGGGCTTTGAGCAAGAAGACGGATCATTGAAAAGTTGTGCATTAGTGAGTATTTTTTTATTATTTGTTGTTAGGAAATATGTTGCAAAAGTATTGAAGCAAAAGTATGTACACTAACAGAAGTAATACTTTCTCAACTAGTGGGCAGTGTCATTGTACGCCAGGGTGATTTTTATTACTCAGAAGTTCACCCTCCTTCTCTTGTCTCCGTTGTTTGAAGGGAGAAAGAACAAATATTGTCACAAACAGAAGAAGGGGCGGGGGGATCGTTAGCTGTTTTTATGCCTATAGATTTCCTCCTGACAAATATTATCAGCCAATCAAAGCAAAGTGCACTGACCAGAATGGGTACTTCAATCAGGACTTAAGTACTTAACATGTTGAGGGTTGTGGGGTTCTTTCACATATGGCACTGTGTGATGAAAAGTGCCATTTGAGACCACCTTTTTGTTGTCATTTCTATGTGAAAACGATGAAATGTTAGGGCACACGCATGACTGGGTTTTCAGTATTTCCCCTCTGATTAAGTACCATAATCTGCCAAATGTGGTGATAACTTGTAGAACAAGAATTCTTCCGAATTTGTTAACAGCCCTTGAACCGACCCTTCGTTTATTCCAGAGGCTTTGAGTGTTCAGGTTCAAACACGGCGCCCTTCTCTGCCTCTCCTCAACTCTCTGATCTGAAAGCGCTTCGCCAGTAAGCCCATTCCTAAGCCGAGAGAAAGTGTACCGGGACCGGTTCCCAGCAAGGACATCTTTCTCATGTACTCTGAGCCGTGTTGATAATAATACACATGACAGAAATCAACACAGAGGGGGACTTGATGAAATCCCTTTTTCTCCCCCTTTTGTTTTCATAGTCTAATTTAATATCAAACGTTTTTGTTTTGTTTTTTTTGTTACGAATATGCATGTAGCTGACTCCTCTTTTAGTCTTTTTTTAAATTTTTTCGTGACGTGCGTTTGATTTCCTCCTTTCTTCACGTTAACCCCTTTCTTTCATGTTTTATTGTAAATAGCCGCAGGATAAATGTTTTCTGCCGTGTTTTGCGTCAGAGCGCAATGTTTGTGTGTGGCGCTTGATATCCAGGCGCTCGGTACAGTGGAGTGAAAGCTGCAGCAGGTTAGCATGATCAGAGTCCCTTAAAAAAAGAAGAAGAAAAAAAAAAAGAGGTCTTTCACTCCATGAAGTGGGAGCAGTCGTCGCACAAATGCTTGGGTTTTATGCAAATGACTTTTCGTGAGTCTTTCTACTATAGGGTCATGTTGGTGATGAGGTCTATTTTGAATAAGCTTTCAGTGGAGGCTGATGCAAATAAGAGATTTTTTTTTTTTTTTTTTTTTTTAAATGACCGGCCCACATGTAGTCTAAATTAACTCTATTTGTATACAGATTTTTAATGTAAATACTCTCTTGCCTTCTAAGACTGTTTCAGTCTTACTAATCGTTCCTAACAGCCCACTTCACTTTGAATACTAAGTTAACACATCATAGTCTTGATTGGAGGCAAGTAGTCTACAATTTCTAACTATGCATCATTTTTAGCGAAGAGATTTATCAGTGGGACTCTCTCACATGAATTTGGGTCATTTCTAGAGGTAGACAATGAGGGCTTTTATTCTCTTTCCTTATTGGTTATTTTATTTCCCCGCCCTCTTTTTAAGCATGTTGCATTTAGTAGCGTTTCTTAGTGCTTTTCAGCATCTTCATTCCTTTTAATTTTTTTTTTTTATTATTATTTTTTTTAAAGGGGTGAAGTATTTATGTGGTCATTTGTAACAGTGTTGATTTTATAGCCTGAAAAAAAAGGGGGGTGTGTCCTTTGTAACACGTGATATTTCTTAGCCAAACAAGATTACAAACTTTTACATGATTTAATATTCACAAAGACACGACGTAAGCACAAAAACAAACAAACAAACAAACAAAAAAAAAAGGAACATCTTGATTCTAGGTGCTAGAAGTTTTCACTGTAAACCACCTTAAAATCCTCACTGGACTAGTCAACGAGGCTTTTTACATGTTACGTTCGTACGAGAGGAAAAAAAAAACAGAGATGCTTCATCATGTCGAAGATCTTTTCTCTCCCTCTGACGACCTGTGTGTGTGTCATCCTTTTCATTTTTACCTGTAAAGCAACTAGAGATCTGACTGACTGTGTTTGTGGGGCATTCTAAGAAGAAGAAAAAAAAATCGCGTACTTGATATTTACTGTTATGATGTCAATATTGTTCTTATCGGTGCTGGTCTCACAACATGTAAATTTGGATGCACTTTGGATAGCAGAGTGTCAGTGTGAATTCTACAGACGTGATCGCTGCAGGAGGCTCGGCCATATCGCGTGACACTGGTGTAATTGTGTGGAAATGGCTGTGTGTTCTACCTCTTGTTACCTGTTAAAGTGTTATGGTAACATCACACTGCTGGCCATTTCTGCATAATTACCCCTGCTTATCTTTCTAATTGGCATTTTTGGAGTCTTGCATTGACAGATGAGGTTTGAAACGCTTGGTGTGCGTGATGCTGTGCACACTTTCTCAGTTTGTGTATTTTTCTTCCCCCCCCATAGTTTTTCATTCAAACTGAAAAGAGAGAATGTGTTTTCTTTCTTTCCTGTACGGAGTTTTTGAGCGTTGAGCTGTACGACCAAATTCTTGACGAGTGTTTGTATTCACTCAGCTTTCCCCTCCCTTTTTTTTTTTTTTTCTTTTCCTGTTTTTTATTCTATGCACCAGTGGGACGACCGACTTCGATTTGAACACCTGAGCAGTTTTAACAATGTATGTGAAGCCTCCGCCAGGTCTCATGAGTGCATGTCCTGGATAAGATGGAATTGTAAACGCACCCTTTGCGGTGCTGACTGTCGCCTTTAAGTTGAAAACATTATAAAGAACATTTATAAAGTCCATATTGAATTCCACGTGGAAGAGAAAAGAAGACTCTTGATCTCTGGTTTGACGTCGATGGATGCAGGGTTTGTGTTCGCTCTGTGATTCTCGCCGCAAAGCTGAAAGTGAGTGAACGAGCGTCCTAAATGTTAGCATGCTAAAATTCATCATGGTTTAAGGAGATGGCTTCTTACTTGTAGTTACGGCTTCTCGTATGTGTTTTAAATGACCTGACCAGCACCTTAACATAGCAGACGAGAATGGAATTGCTTTTTGTCCCTGGAGAAAGAAAAAAAGAATCTCAAGCATTTTGTTGTTGTTTTTTTTGCACTAAACAAGAACAGACACGTGTAGCTGTTTGAGCGGTTGGCAGACGGGCAGCCTCTTTTGTTTTAGTTGGATTTTTAGACGGTGGCTTCTGCGAACACGTTGATGACACACAGCAGAAGGATTCTACCTTTGCGGCCAGCATTCTGCGTGTCGTCTTCGAGGAATACTCCTCCGCCTTCTTTTAAAAAAAAAAATGTAAACAAAAGAGTGAAACTTGGGGTTGGGGTTGCCTTTTTGTACAATGGAGTGAGAGAAAGGTGCTTTATGTAACACAAACTGACCATTAACTACAGACGTGATGTTCTCCGTGGATGCCAACGCGTTGTGTGGGGATTTATACATTTATTAAGTATACAGTAAATAATGACGAACGAAAGGTCGGGTGTGAGACAGCGCCAGACTTTACATATCAATATCCAGAAATCAGCTTGATCACAAGCTGAGTGGAGAATGTGTATGGAACATAATTAAAAAAAAAAACACCAGCCTGGATGAATGTGGAGCTACTTCCAGTTGAAGGGTGCCTGAGGTGCTTAGTTAGGAACTCAAAACACCTGCACAGGTAATGACACCACAGGATATATTGTCTCGCGTCATTTAGTCCTCCTCAGTTGGCCCGTTCGCCGCGCGTCTTTTTGAAGATGTGAGCAGCTTCTAGAAACGGCCGGGTTGGAAACAAAAAAAAAAAGAAGAAGAAAAAGGCATATCACAAGCGGATAGAATTAATAAATCACGTCATTTTGCGTTTGTCGTGTATTCATGTTTAAATTTCCAGTTTGACATGGCTGGGATAAATGTCCTCCAAGTTGTCACGATCAGCCTGTTTACCTGAGCTACTTTTAGAGTAAAGTACAGCCTGTTTTCAGAAAAAGCAACGACTCATACAAAGCTTTTTTTTTTTTTTTTTTTCGTTCTGTAAAATAACTTTCCTCCTCTCTGCCTCTCATCCGTCTCTTGTAGAGAAAGAAACTATTGCTGATATAAAGAAACCTCTTGTAGAGTAGATCCTATTTTCCTATCTCCAAATAATAATGATGAATGTACTTAGAGCCTGCGTGGGTTTGTAATATTGTATAGGCGATCCCTCCAGTACATTTATACTCAGTTCTGCTTCTTGTGTATAGCCTCGTCTTTTTACTTTTGGGTGTGTTTTTCTTCTATTTATAGGCTTTAATAAAATGCAGAAAGTATTACGTTTCCTCCTTTGATATTTCATGGATTAAGATGACACCCACATCGCCGCTGATATCGTGAATCTGTTCACCGATTTACAGCGAGTAGAATCACAATCAACAGTCGAGATGACTTCCTCTCAATGTTTCACACTGGTGCAAAGAGTTCGTCATCTTTTTACGTCACGCTTGTGTGAGGTGCTGTAACATAAGAACTGTGTGTGTGTATATGGTTGCTTTAGTGTGTGGGTTTTTTGCTAATAGACGTTTGGCTTCTGCGTAAGGTTTAAGTCAAGTATTCCTGTGCTCTGATCTTTCAGAGTCGTCATGTAAAATCCTCCCACAGTTCAGTGCACTAACTCGTTAGTGCCTTGCCATTAGACAGGAAACAATCCAAGGTTTTTTGTTTTGTTTGTTTGTTTGGGTGTTTTTTTGTTCCTTACTTTTGGTGATTGTATGACAGCACAGTTTATTTTCCCAGAACTTACCATTTGTAATAAAAAAAAAAAAAAAAAGCACTCAGCAAGCATTATTTACCTGTTCCCTTTTTTTGTTGTTGAAAAACCTTTCTGAAGCATCACTTTGTCCTTGACATCAGTTTTATCATGCCAAATACCCGTAGCCATGTGACACCGGTGTGGTATCCAAGAGGTCTCTGTGGTGTTAGTTAAGTCTGATAATGGTAGACCTGAGAAAGAACCATGACGCGTTTGTCCACTGACCACAGCTGGTCGTCCTGTCTGGTCTTTGTCTTGGTTTTAAAGTTGCCTGGAGGCGTTTTGAAAAGCGTCTCCAAGTAAGGTAACGAAGGTTCATCAAGCAGTCCTCCAGCAGCCGAGCTTCCTCTGTTAAGTCATTTTTAGCCACACTAGCAGCGAGACTGTACCAGTGGCCAAGTTGGTCAAGATCATTTTGTCCACCATATTGCTCAACTTTCACCTCGATTGCCCTGAAACTTTGTTCAAACATTTTTCCAGAAACGGAGAATACCAAAGACTTTGGTGATCCCATATGACCTTTTCTGCTGAATAACCAGCTGGTCACAATTTTGCACAACATTTTGTGTACAATTCATAGTTCTTTGATAACGATGAATCCTTCGGATTTTGGCAATTTCGTGCCTCTAAAATGGGATTTTTTTAAAAATTGTCTTTAGTCTCAGCTGTACTTCGTATTGAGCTCAAAGTGGTATACATTAGCATGCTAGCCTGCTACATTTAAGATTGGTTGTGTTTGTAAACACTTAACCTGCCAAACATTAGCATGTTCCAACTTCTTCATATCAAGCGACTCAACCGAGGCGAGAATGAGCCAGACAAACGACTTGGCTGCCTTCAGTGGACATTAAGAGTTACATTTGGTTCTTTAAATCTGACTTCATCTGTGGAGAACTGTTACCTAGCATCATCCAACTCAACCAAAACCAACCAAGCAGAACCAAGACCATCCAGCTTAATCTTTGTGCATCCAATCATGGAAGCCTCATGTGGGTATTTTTGTATATTCAAAGCATTTCTAGTGTTCAGCATGACTTGGCTTTCTATTTTTTCCAACTTGGAGAAAGAAAAGAAAAAAAACTACCTCAGAGCAGTGTCAGGTGCTGGCTAATGTAAGCCCTAATTTGTAATAATGGTAACAAAATCAAAAAAAATAGTTGTGACCAAACCAGTACAAGCCAATATTGTGTTAGAGAGCACTGTTCTTTCCTTTTGAACTTTAATAAATGGAAAACCAAGTAGTTACGACTGGTTGGATGCTTTAGTTGGTAACATTGCAGGGGACCAAATCTTTGTAATTGGACGTGTCTTGTGAGTCATTCATTTTTATTTTTTAAAGACTGAAGCAGAACAAGCTCAACTTTTGTATATGCCCATAAAGGTGCCATCAGACGGGCACTGCTGTTCACTCATATTCGAGTAAACGTTGGAGTAACTCGATGCATGTTGGTGGTTGGAAAGGTTTGTTCGACAGATGTTTGTACAGCAGTAACATGGGTTTGTTGGCTGTGAATTGTTGAGTTTAACGCCTGTCTGTTTTTATTTACATCCGTTTCAGACAGCGCCAAATAAAACAGACTTTTAGTTGACAGGAAAACCGTTTTCTTTAACGTTTTTTATTTTGTTTCCGCAGAACGTCGAGATATCAGAGTTTCATACTGGATAAAGCCACTCCACATGACTTAATGCCTAATTTCTTTGCCATGTTAACCCAGTTCTGCAATAAAATCTTTTATTTAATTTTTTAATTTTTTTTAAACTCCGTTCATTTTCCACTCCACTTCGAATATGCCAGACGCAACACCATTTTTGTCAAGGGTACAAAACGACAACTTACAAAAGGGAATATACACATCAAAACACATTTCACGATGCATCAGAACGTCGTAAAATTCAACGAGAGGTACATACGAGGTCGTGTAGCGAATAACTTCGGTCTGTCGTAACTTTGAATGAAAACACGCGGCGTGCTCGTAGTCGTCTTTATGTGTGCCTTTTGTCGGATCTCTCTGTCTCTTCACCATCTGGTTCGTGAGCCCTTTGACTAAAAGGTTTCACGAAAACTCATCTGCGCCACATAAAGACAAAATGATTTCCTCTTTTTTTCTTTTCTTTTTTTTTTTTTTTTTTTTTTTGAATCCTCATGCAACCTTGAGTGTAGATGCTGCATAGAATGATCAGTATTTGTTTTTTGCACTTTCAAAGCAGTCTCAAATAAAGAAATAAAAAGCCCACGGGGGCAGAAAGTAAAAAAAGAAATAACTGACGAGGTATTTTATGCTATCAATAGGAATTATAAGGAATAATATGACTTTGAAGAGCTTTTCTAAAAAGGTTGATATATCTATATATATTCATGAAGTACCTCATAAGCCTGATATATGCTGCATTGACTTTTTTTCTGTAGTGTACTTCACATTGTTCAGTCAAATTTTAATTTGCCCCTTTGTTTGGGGGGGAGGTTTGAATGTCACCACAGGCCGTGCCACACGCCACAACCAGTACGTCTGATGTAACGGATCAATTCATCGAACCCTGTGGCCAAATCCAAATGTGTCATTTATGCAATTTCTGTCTAAATCAAATCAGAGTCCTTCTCCCATGTAGCCACTTCTTTGCTGTCTTTTTTTTTTTTGTTTCCCCCATGTTTGTGGAGCAACAAAATAAAATAACATTTATCTGACGAAGACGCCTCGTGCGAGGCTCTGTGGTATAAAACACGACTGTTGACTCAGGTAATGTCGTGAAAGGGCTGCATCTGCTTCACCCCCCTCCCCTCCCCCTCCCCGCACCTTTGTCTTAAAATAGCCTTAGATCTACGTGTGAGGTTCCTATCTGGCCTTAAAAGTTGAACAATTTATGCACTACAGTTTCCCAGCTTGACTCCCGTTCAGACACACTCTTTGAAGCGTCGCCTGTTATCTACCTCCTATGAATGTAGAGGCCGTCCTGGAGTTGTAGTCCACTGCTAAACGTTAAAGGAAAACAGACAATCATCTGTCGACTTTTACAAATATCAAATCTATTCCCCAATTCATTTCTACATAAAGCTGATTCCAGGACACTCCAGGTTTTTTTTTCTTCCTTCATGTTGTTTTCCCTCTTTGGCCATTTTCATTTTCTCTGCTGTTTTTATTTGTAAGTTATGATTAAGAAGCAAAGTGACCAAAGTCTCTTTTTTAACGGCAGCCGTGTGAATTCAAACCTCCCTTCCATTGTGTCATTTTGAGCTCAGTTTTGAGATGTTTCTATTTTTCTCTCTTTTACTCTCTCTCTCTCTCTCTCTTCTCCCTTATTTAAACCACGACATGCCAAAACTGAATTTGCTGTCATTCCTGTTCTGGTGAGGGTCTTTTTGTTGCTCATTTCTAATTTGTTCACATCCACCGCTAAGCTCCTTGTTCTTGTTGTTGTAAAATTGTAAGCTTTGATTTCTATTTTACATTTCCTATTTTTTTTTTTTTTTGTAAACATTTATGCTTACAGAACACAAGATATGCTGTAAACCCTGTTTAGGACATAATGTGAATATGTATCACTTAATCTAGTTCACTCTTTGGCTTGACTGTAAGTTGCGTTAATTCATAAAATGTTGAAAGAAAAAAAAAAGTCTTGTGATGAGTCTTCTGTTTTTAACAACTGTTTAAGATGAGCTAGAAGAACAACAGCAGAAACCTGTGAGACAAACCAAAATGTTTACAGCGATCAATGAATGTTGTCGAAACGTCTGGCTGTACGGAGCTATAAAAGAAACACAGCGATGGCAAAACAAGAAGGAAAAAGAATGAAGAGGAACTGAAAAAAAAAACACATTCAAATGAAACGAGATATTATTTTGTATTATTTTTTCAAATGAAAGAGTGAACATCTGAACTATTTTGTGCTTATTTATGGAATATTTTAAACTGAAATCAAAGCATGAAATGAACTTCTCTAAAACACTAGAAAATGAATAACTTGCATTTCTTGCAGTTTTTAATCGCAGAGTTCACATTTAGCTTCGTTTCCCCTGAAGACAAATGTGTCCAAACGACAGACGTTACTTTAATTAAGGTTTGATGCACATCCAGTTTACTTCAACACAATGTAAATAAAGTCAATACGAGACAGTTTGGTCAGGTTTGTTAAAGTTTATTTATCTGATAAAAATGTAAAAACATTTGTAGACATGAGGTTGATGTGAAAACAGACAGAAGGGTTGTTCTCTGACATGTGGCACACTGACTTTCTCACAAGATATAAATATAGAACGCAAACAATATCCACAGCAGGTCATCTATCAGTGTTTGAAACGCTGTGTCCTTAAGTTCAGGTTTCAGAACAAATAAATGGGTTTATTTCACTATTTGTGTTCTTATATAAGAAGATGTACAAAGCTCCAACAATAGTGCTCGTCGTTTAATCCTTTGGCTTTGCTATGAAATCCAATGCTTACAGTTAGAGTACCAATCCGATTTAACATGGAGGAATTTCTTTTGGAGTTCGATGGGGGGCTTTGGCATAACGCAACAGTGAAGATCAAGAACATAAAGAGAGAGCAGGTTTGTGCCACTTTCACAAATATTAAACATTCACCGGCTACTGTTGACAGTCAACTCCAGACAGACACAGAACGGGCTGATAACAGGAGAATGAATCAAAACAAAACAAGTGAGCATGTGAGACAAACACTAAACACCACTCACCACCACACTGATGAAAACTAAAACGACAAAACTGGACAGAATAAGCAGACAGCGTCTGATCCTGAAACACACATGATAAAGAGGGTTCTCTTGGCATACTAAGGGAATTGTGCGCTTGTGAGCCTTTACAACCGCTTTCTTTCTGCACAGTTAATCCTGGAGAGGATGCTAACAGAAACATGTTACGGTCTGCTACTTCAAAACTAAAGGAAAAGGTCGTGTGGACGCAAAAAATCAAACGGCTACATCGATGTTCATACATTTAGAGCTCGTGTGTGACACCGACACGGTTTCTTGGACTGCTCAGAGTTCCTCCAGTCCATCTCTTTTCCTCGTCTTCTTGTTGAAGCTTGGATTGTGATCACAAATGCTGGATGTCCATGGAGAGAAAAACTGACAAAAATATTTGAAATCAATCAACGGAAAGAACTACAACATTAAACTACAACAATAAATTAATGCAAAAAATATGACCCCATTAAGGTGGCCAGATTTTTTTTTGTTTACTTCTCGCTGGAATTCCACATTGAATAGAAAGATCTTTCATAAAAAGTTATAAAATAAATAAGCACTCTTTCCCTTTCAGTTTTTTAAGAATAAAAAAGTTGCACTGCTCCAGGCCCGAGAAGAAGAAAAGCGATTATGGGGTGATTTTTTTTTTTTATGACTAAGCCTATCTTCTTCTCTTCTTTGGCCTTTGTGGTAGGAAGCACATACACACACTCACACACACACACACACGCACGCACGCGCACTGGTGGGTCATGTGACCCGCTCAGAGTGGTCCTCAGTAAACCCAGTTCACAGGGACCCACTGGGGCTCGTTGCACAGTGTGTCCACGGCCGCCTGTAACGTCTCGAAAGCCTTGTCCAGGTTGTCGTTGACTATTGTCAGGTCAAAGTAGTGGTTGTACGCTCTCTGGATGCGGGCGCTCTCGTCCACGGTCTTCCTCAGGTCCACGTCCTGCAGAGGCGAAAAAGGACGGGTAAGATGGCATCAGAAGTTATACACGGTCAGTGAGCCGGTGGGTGAGTACAGGCTGACTGAATCAATGAGAGTGTATCAGGGAGTATTTAGAGCCTAAATACACTCTTAAAGAGCGCCCAGTAAAAAGATAGGCTTGTTTGACTTTTGAAACTCTATGAATGTTTAAAGTTAGTTATTTTAACCTTGAAGTACTTTGGATTCATCTCAGTTATCAACATCTGAGTACAGATGTTCATGTGTGAACATCTGTACTCACCAACATGGAGTATGCAAGCACATACTGTAGGTCTTTCTGTGTGCGTTGATGATGATTTGCACGGGAGTTGTCGACCTACCGTGAGTTGCTTGGCGGTGATGCCTGCATCCACTACGGCTTTGTGCATGCCCTTAAGAGTATCAAAATCTGGTGCTGCAATGAACACCACGTAAGGCATGAACTCTGCCGTTTTCAGCACCTTCAGAGCCTGAGGAGAGACACAACATGCAACAGCACTGACATCACTTCACGTCTTCTTCATTCATTTGGTGCAAAACATCTCTCTGAAAGGACCCTGAACACCAAATAATGGGTTTAACCCGTTTAAACCTCGTCTTACTTGTGGGTTGACGTCCAGGATGCAGGAGCGTCCAGTTGCCACCACCTCGTGGATGGACTCGATTTTGGTGCCGTACAGGTTGCCGTCATACTCGCCGTGCTCCAGAAAACGCCCTGCCTTCACATCAGCCTCCATCTCGGTCCGCGTGGTGAAGTGGTAGGAGTTGCCGTCCAGCTCCTCGTCACGGGGCCGTCGAGATGTGTCTGAAAAACATTTGGGTGAATGTTTGATCTACTCTCTTGTGACTCTTAATTAATACAGATAGAAAAGAGAATGATGACCTACAGGGCATGGTGGTGCCAAAGCGCGTGGGATGGAGGACCATCAGCCGGTTCTTAAGGCTGCGTCGACCCACGCCCTGAGCACCAATCAGAACGAGGGTCTTTCTCTGAAACGCTGGTACCTTTGCTACTTCCTCATAGATCTGCAGCTCATGTCTGTCAAACTCTGTTTGAACATGGCAAAACAATTAGTTCATGAAAGAAACATATTCTGAAGGTGTTTCAAAAGAATCATGAAGGAGACTTCTGACCTGCATTCTTAGCGGTTAGGTACATCATCTTCTTCTTCTTTTTCCCACTTATAGTTCCACAAAGGATCCCTGCAAAGTTAAAACATATTCACTCCAGTGTCTTTGTTGTTACATACTTTGGCCAGAAGGGGGCAGTCATGGACAACTTTTAAATGTTTGTAAATCTTGCAACCCAGGTTTTCTAGCCATAAATCATCAACATCTTTACATTAATAAAAAAAGGACATGACAAGAGGGCTGACACAGAACCAGCTCAAAGAGCAATTCATCTTTTTAATGTTGGCAATGCTAAGGAGAGAAACAGGGAGAACACGAATGTTTTAAAGGAAAGGTAAAAAAACCATACCTGATCCATCAAAGTCCCGAGGGACAAAAGCTTTTCTTTTCTCTTCCAAGAACTGACTAGGGATCAGTCCTGTAGCCCCTCCAACCATATGGCACGCCTGGAGAAATAAGAGGACAGTTCAGCGGAGTAGTACATTTTTCACAATGCATGTGAATTTTTTTTTTTAATACGACAGACACTTATTTCTTAAACAGCTCACCTGCCACCAGTTTGGATCCTCTCTGTTGACAATCTGAAGGATGTCACCTCTCTTAAAGGCCATTCCCGCCTCTCGACAAGGGATCAGGTTGTCACTGGCCGGATCATAGTCGAAGTATGGCCGCACATAGACCTGATGATGATGAAAACAGTCACAGTATGAACTTTATTGTCAGAGTGTCGGGTCACAGGACACGTTTATGTCTTCATTGATATAAAATGCAGTTAAAATAATATACAACTATAACCACAAGTTGCATAAAAGAGACTCATGCTCATCATGCGGTATCACACTCTGACACAAAAACAGTGGGTCTTTCACATTACGTCCAACATCCCATACTGCACCCGATGCAGCTGTTGATGCATTGAAAACAAACGTGAAGACTTCTGCCAGAAAGGGTAAGTGCTCAGGCTGGTGTAATAGATTAAACAAGCAGCCAAAGGAAGCAATAAAACAGGCCAGTAAATTATATTGTGCAGCTTGCCCCGAGCCACAGAGCAGGATGTGATTTTGCATTATGTCTTGATCACTTTTATTGCAGTTCGTTTACTTTAAGCGTCGTTTGCATTTTTTAAGTTTATGGCTAATTTGTTCAGGGTGAAAAAAACATCTTCCTCTTTATACTCAGGAGCTCAAAGTGGTTGGAAATCTCAAGACATATGGGAATAAATGTACGTCCCATGTGATGGTGCATGAAATAACTGAAAGCGTGTGTGTGTGTGTGTGTGTGTGTGCGTGTGTTTGGAGTGTGTGCAAGACAGCTAGTGTGACCTAGTTAGCATGTGGAGTGTTATTAATAGGGCTCTTAAGGGTTCAAATTCTTATGCAGGGGATTGTGGGAGGACCATAGGACAGATCACGGACCCTGTACCACAGCCCAACATCTGCCAACCGTTACATAAGTGTGTCTGCTCATGTTTACACTCTCTTACACGGGATGTGTGTGTGTGTGTGTGTGTGTGTGTGTGTGTGTGTGTGTGTGTGTGTGTGTGTGTGTGTGTGTGTGTGTGTGTGTTTACCTGGGGAGGTGCGGGAGCATCTCTGTAGCTCGGGAGTATTTTCAGCGTGATCCCTCCGCTGCAATCTTTGAGCATCTCCTGCAGCTCGGTGGGGTTGTTGCCGACATCCTTCCCGTTGACTTCCTTTATGATGTCGCCCACATGCAGCAGACCCTGCCTGTCAATCATGCCGCCGTGGAGGATTCGAGCAATGACCAGGTCGTCTTTTTCCACACGAAAGGTCACACCCTGACAGGAAGTAGAAAGCAGATGGTTGCTTATGTTAAAGCTTGTGCACAAACACCTAATTTAACTTACCCACAATCCTTCAGTTCTGACATCTACATACATGTTATGATTTAATAGGTCATTTGTGTACTCAACCAATCCCTTAAGGCATAACACACACACACACACACACACACACACACACACACACACACACACACACACACATCTTTCTCTGCTCACCAGTGGCTCTCCAGCCTTTTTTCGGATGCCAATCATGCGCACAGCATCAGCCTGCATTAGGGCGCTGTTCACAGCTGCATCATTGGGTATCTCAGTCGGGGGCGGGACTTCATAGCACTTGGAGGCTACCATGTCATGTGCCTCCAAAAGAGACTAAAAAGACAAAGAGAGAATGAGTGAGGAATGATGCTTCACGTGGGAAATCAGCAGACTTCCTCGTACTTGGGAAACATTTATAGGAAATTTTACAATTAGGTCGTTTTTTAAATACTCTCTGCTTATATTGTTACTAACTGTTGAACAAACTCATCATCTAATGGCCCAAATCCTAAATATGGATTACTGCCAAAAACCCATCAATTAATGTATCCTTTAGTGATTATCCTTCCATCAGCTTTCATCATAGCGTGCTTTTTTGACATGACAACGAAAATAAAAATATATCTGTCCAGCTCTTAGACAAAACCATTTTTTGGTTGACAAAAAAATATAACTTATCAGTCATTATTGATTTACGATCTGTTTCTCTCATTGCCTTTCTCTTTTCCATAAAACCAGTTTCTCTCTCTCTCTCTCTCTCTCTCTCTCTTTCTCTGTAGGTCAATAGGGTCTTATCGTTCAGCTTGCAGCACAAACGGCTCTGATTGGTGCAGAGGCTTCACAAAGTCTAGCTCCCATTGGTCCAGCCAGTCTAAAGCCCCTGGTAGCTCCAAGGATAAAGGTTAATGTTCTACAGATCCAAAACAGCAGCTCTGTGCTACTGTAACTACAGTCAAAACATAACAACTGTAGGCTGGATTTAGTGACCACTGTCCTCTTCACTCTCAAATACAGTGACATAAAATAATACTGATAACATGTGTTTCTGCATTGTATCAATAATGAGCAGGAAAATATAACACTTATTTATAAAGTTAATCCATGGTATTGAATGCAAATAATTGCTTAAATATTGTATTAACAGTGCTCGTAAATACTGACTGTCTCCCCCTGTATGTAACTTCCTAAATGAAGTTGATATTTAACTAAACAGTGATCTTATTACCTGGAAGTGTGGTTCCTTGAGGATCTTGGACAGTTCTGCCGCGCTGTCATCTTTAACCTTGAGGTTGCTGATGTCGCCCAGTATTTCTGTCACAAGCTCCACATTGTTGTCCTGCACCGCCTCCAGCTTCACCTCCTCCAGCTGCTCGTGAGCCTGGAAGGAGAGAAAGACTCAGGAAGGGTAGGATGTGTACAAATGGAAGCTCGGTGCACGGATGTTTTGTTTTGTTTTGAATAAATTGACTGAATAATGTTGTGTGGGAGAAATTGCTGACTTCACTTCAGATTCAACTTAGAGCTGATTTACTTTGGAATTCCTTTCTCCTTCGGGCAAGCTGTTGGCCCGATGTTACAGTTTTAAAAGGCAAAGGAGGATTTGTTTGTGTTTGGTCAACTGTTATCTGGATGTTTTCTGTCTGCAGGAGGCAGTTAAGTTGTATGTAATGACAACAGCTTGTCTTCCAGCAGTCCTCTGTCTGAACTCAATGCTGAAGATTTCCAACAGTGGTGAATATGTGTGTCAGAGAATAAAGTTTGTGTGCAGAAACATTGTGATACATGCAAGTTAGAATATATCCAACAGTAACGGACACATGTCACTATCTGCATCATTCCTCTGTGTGCACATGCATGGAGCGATATGTTTGAGTCAAAGCCTTACTGTACTTTAGTCCCTCAGCAACAGCAAGCAACATCAGAGACACCTCGTAGTTAGTCTGCTGCTCAGTACTGTTCACACCTAACTATCTATGTATGCATGTGTGAGTGCTCCATGAGACAGGTAACGTACCACAGGACTTTCCATGATGCCACGCAGGAAGAGCAGATCGATGTCTTTGGCACCCGTCGAGGTGGGAAGCTCAGCTACGTTATCCAACACCTGCTGCATGGCTGGACAGACAGGGTGGGACACAAAGGTGCGGCCATAAAGAGAGGGCGGAGAGACAAGGAGAGTGAGCCAGGCATGAAAGTCATACAAAGCAAAAACAGATGCATGGCCGAGATTATCAGCGTTGACTTATTTCTCTTTAAACAGCTACAAAATTGTTACGAGTACAAGTGTTAAACTTTCCTGATTCGTTTAGTGCAACAACAAAAAAAACTTCAAATAAAAGGTGCATATCATACAAATATGATATAATAGTGTTACAAGAAATCTGGTTCCTTCATTAGCCATGATCACCTATTTACTCCCATCCCATCATACACAGTTGTGTACAGTCACACACCATCTAAAATATTAAATTTAAGCTCTTGCTGGTTGCAAAGGGTACCATGCAGAATGAGCTTTATTGAATATGCTCCGTTTGAAAAAGTCTTGGAATTAAACTCCCAATACACTCAAGTGGACCTCAAGTGTTCTCAGTAGAAATAAAGAGTATTGAATATTAGCCTTATATTCTGTGTACAGAGATAGAGAGAGAGAGAGAGAGAGAGAGAGAGAGAGAGAGAGAGAGAGAGAGAGAGAGGTGGTGACTGTAGGTATCAGCAAGCTAACCCCCCTAATGCCAGGGTCTCAAAGCCCACGTAAGCCCATCTAAGACACTTAAAGCCCTGGGAACATGTGTGAGTGTGCTTTTCTGTGTTATTATTCACTTATGTGGGTAGTAAACAAGTCCAGTCAGCACTGGTATATAATGCATGTACTCCATGACCTTTGTGTATTCTTCTAGCCTATTATTATCCTTAACCTTGACTCACGTTCTTTGTCATAAAATCATACTTAAATGTTTCAGACTGCTCTTTACAAAAAAGTGGCACATGCTAAAATGCCACCTTGAATAAATACAAAGCTTGAAATTGTGCCGTTGTCTGTGGTGTTATATGGTGCAGGACAAGTGTACTTGTCAAAATGTAAAACAACTTTTCTCTTCGATCTTAATGTAAATAATGCCAAAAAAATCTACTTCCTCTAAATTAAGCCACCTGTTACTGAATAATAATCCCAGTTTCAGCATCTTTTGCACCATTCACCTCTGCACTGTTGTCTTCTTTAGTCTTCCACATGTAAGTATGTTTGTTTATTGTTAATATGTTTTACTTTTGTACAGTTTTTTCAAGTCAAATCCCTTGTATGTGTATTTGTGGCATACCTGGCCAATGAAGCTGATTCTAATAAAGCACATGCAAATTCAATCACATGGAGAATACAATCTGTGTCACAGCATTTGAATATACCTCAGACTCTCGGACATATTGTATCATGTCTTGTTGAAACGCCAAAACTGAATTATAGACATATGGATTCTGTATCAGCTTTCTTTGCTGAGAAATTCTTTATGCATCTCATCCCGTCTCCCCCATCCAATTGTTCTTAACAATGAGCAAGGTCTTTTACCTGCAAAGCGTCTGGAGATTACGCTTGTTATGGACTGGTGCTATACAAATGATGATTGATTAATTGTCAAGGTCTGTAGAATTTTTCATCCAACATTGAATATATTTCTGTGATTAACACAGAGGCACATGTAAAATTCTAGTATTTATTTATTTATTTTTTTAATTGAGGCACAAAATGTAGTATATCACTCAAACAAGAGCTTCACATTGTGATTGTCACATCATCCATCATGCATACAACAATGAAAGAGGTGCATGATTAAAAAGAGAGAAAGCCAGACTGACGAAAACTTTTTTCTCGCAGCGTAGAGAAGACTTTGCTGTGCCTTGATAAGCACAGAGCACAGCCTGACTGCATAAACAGAAGGCGCTGTGCAAAAACAAACCTTAAATATTTATGATCCTCTTAAAAAAAAAGACAAATAGGGGAGGGAAGTTACAAACTGCCCTACAGACTATTAAATCTAACCTTAAAGCTGTATATTTTCTGCATGACTACACAGAAACACATTCTCAGACCCAAATTAGACTTACAGTAAACACAAGCAGAACAGTACCACCTAAGAGTTTTCACAACCTAGAATAAACACTGAATCTCAGAGTGAGGATTTGATTGCAGTAAACAAGTCCACACATGCTACCACTACGTATACATAGTGTAAAACAGAAACTATGATGAGAAACCACAACCTTGATAGCACTACCCTCGCTGACTCACACCTACATTTAATTAACCCTGTCAAGTCTGAAAAAGTAAATTCCCTTTGTTGGAACTTTGAAACATGATATCCTCTTTCTGTGCTAGAAAAATAGAGTGAGGATGTGACAAAAGCACTTCATATGCAAGGTAAAGTCAACCAGTATTAAATAGACCTACGAACCTAACAGAACACATCTGACAACAAATCATTCAAATGATACAGAAATAAAAAGACTCACATCTGCCTTCCTCCATGCCTCTGAGTTTGTACAATCTATCGACCTTTAGCCACTTGGTCAGCTCATCGTGTCACCGCGTCCTCAACCACAGGAATGTTTGCTCCTCCATCACCCCTCCCCAGCTGCAAGTAGTTGTGTACATAGCCTACTGTACACTATCACTCGTACTAAAAACAACCTTAAAAAGTTTCATATTTAGTGAGAGATTGCAGACAAACTAAAGTCTCCTTACTTTATATTTTCTAATCCCCAGGAAAAATGGCATGAATATATAACCAACCACCTACCAGCCTTATGCTAAGCTTGGCCTGAAGTTTACAGTTACAGTGGATTAACTCATTCATCTACATAATGAATCACCTGCTCAGCTGCTCTTAATTCCTCCCTTTGAGGCACTCAAATCACTTGCTTCATCTGCAGTCCCTCTCACCATCTAACCACCGCCTCCGTAAGTTCACCTGCCAGCACTGTGTGCAGTGAATACCAATGTAGACTGTGTGCTTAATAATTCCTTACTCTGTTTCTAAACCAATACAACACAAATCCTGCGAGAACGGACCTGACATCCTGGATTATATGTAGGTATTTTCTAGCACACAGGAAGGAGATAAAGAAGTAACACCACTATTATGTAGTATTTTTAAGCGTATTTTCTTCAGGTAATGGTTTGAACTGCCCCGAGGGAGAACATGCAACTCTCGACGCAAGCAGCAGTTGCTTCCAGGATCACCCCAGGGTATTCAGTTGCAAAGAGGTACGTGATGAGAATGTAAATAAGACTAATCTTAATTGACAGTAGAAACGTACACAGGATTTTTTTCCATCGAAAAAAAAAATATTTATCATGGGTTCACTAAAACAGCACTCTTGCTGAAGAGTGCTTTTAACTAGCTAACAAACAAAGAAGCAGATGTCTTGGTCAAATGTAATGAAATAAATCTTATATGTGACCTCACAGATGATTATTGAACAATGGAATTCAGCAGAACTAGCAGAAAGTTAGCAACAAGTAACCTAAGGAGTAAACAGCTGGCAAGAAAGAGGCTAATGAAACAACTGAAATAGTTTGATACAAATAAGGGCTTAACAGTTGAGTTATCTTAAAGAGTTAAACTGTTGAAATGGGAAGCAACAACAAGGCAGCAAACTAACACTATAACAGCGCAAGGTGTTAGCTCAAGTAAATGGTAGGCAAGTTAGTTAGCAACAAGTAGAATACCTGATAAACACTCAAAGACATAGCTCAAAGTAATGGGAAACCGTTTATAATTTGGTGTATGAAGGTATAACAGTTATCAACAAGTTAGCTTTATTAGTGGGTGAGACAAAGCACAAGTAGGCTGATGAAAGCACAAGTAGGTTTAAATTGTTACTTATTGGTTGTGCAAACAGCCGATACTTTAAGTAGTTAGCAAAAAGACACTGCTTAAATTGTTGGCAAAAAATGACTAATGATTATGCCATTTAAATAGTTACCTAAAATAATGACTAAACAGTTTAAAGTTAGCCAAACACAAAAGGTAATTAGCTTGGAAAAATTGTAAGATGAAGTATAATTAGCTAAAAGCAGTCAGCTAAAATAAATGCATGAAAGTCATTGCTTAAAGATTCACAAATAAATGTTTTTTTTATAAGGGATAAATAACCTAATAGTTTGGACGTAATGTAATTGACACTTTTAAGCAGTTGACGTAGTTTTTAAATCTGAGCCTTGTTTCCCAGAGTCACATGACTAAACCCAACTTAGCACTCACTATTTATATGCAAATAACACTTATTAGTAAGTAATTGTCTTAAATGACATTTGGTTTTAAATAAATTAGCATCATATTCTTGGAAAATGACAAAGGAAAGGTACTAAATTGGGAACTCATATTTATGAATATGAATAGGTCTACATTAAAAAAAGATTTTAAGTGTAGCTCTGTTAGATCATTTACAGATAAATGAAAAATATTACAACACCTCTGCTCTGTTGTAGTTTTCTTGTGGAAATCAATGTCTATATGTCATCTCAAAGATCATTCAAAGTCACTCTCTGTTTATCTAAATATCTTAATATGTGACACCTCTTCCTTTCCTCACCTCCAGATGTATTTGGCTCCTGGCTGGACTGCAGAGCCGGGGGCCCCTCCACAGCAGGCTGTCCCGTGGATGTCAACTCCTCCTCCTCCTCTCGTACCCCATTGGGACAGGCATCATCCATAGCCGTAACCATCGCCAAACCCCCGTCTATCTCCTAATACCACAAGTATGCTACGGCTAACCGCTAGTAAACCACCAGCAGTTTGGCAATTACGTCTTCTGTCCTCCAGTAGTCTTGTCTGGCACTGCTGGCCCTCTAAACTCCCAAAAACACAGAGAAAGAGACAGTAAAGAGGAGACAAGCGAGAGAGGGGTGATTGAGGACAGTGAATGAGAGAGGCAAAGAGACACAAAGAGAGTTACAATAGAGTGGGATTAAGATCAGGGGATATTAAGAGACGAAGAGGGAAAGAGGACTGGAGAGGAAGGATGAAGGGGAGAAAGTTAAGAAGACGGGAAGCGGCTGATATTGTGATAAGTTCCAAGAGACAAGCATGAAAGTGGACAGAGAGATGTAGAAAGCTGGATTTCATACACAGATATGGACATGCGTTCAATGCGTTAAGATAGTTCCCTCCCTCCCTTCGAGCTTTAATACCTTCCCATCCTAACCCTCACCCCTCCTCTTCGTTGACAACACACATACACACACTCGCATAATCCCACAATCCTCTCCTGTTGTTGAGGGCTTGCTTGAATACCCCTCCTCTTGCTTCCCCTGACCCCACCAAAAGTTGAGTTGCCCCACCTGTCTGGACAGAAGCGCACGCACATATACACAACACTTGAATGTGTCATTATGTAAGTAACCTTACATAAGTGAAGGGCCTGACCCTACATTCTCACTCGTTTCCTGCTTCTTTTTCCACCATTCACACAGTTCATGGTTTGGACACCCCGCTGCAGGAATGTGGAGAAATTCTCAGCGGTTGCAGATTGTGCTTGTGCGTATTCACTCAGCGGTTGTCCACCTCCATAAAGCAGCAAGGGTCTGTCTCGTGAGAGATTATTCTCTCTCATTTCTTTTTGTTCTCCCTTCCTCCTTAAACTAATGTGCCCTCAGGTTTTTTTTCTTGCTAAATCATTAGTCTAAAATGCTAACTGGATTAAGCACATTTTGGGTCTTCAAATTCTCCAAGGTATAGCATTCATATTCACCAGCATGGTTACATGCAAATAAACGTAGTTTAACCCGTAGTTTCATTATTTTTGCAGGTACTTGTTCATCGACCAAAAATTGTGTCCTGCTGCAATTGCTTAGCATGACAAGTCACTCAATAACTAACAATGAATGTCTGCACTAAAATGTGTGCCTATCCATGGTGTCATTGTATATCTCACTGGATACGTGAGATCGTTGACCCAGTGGTGGTGCTACTTTAAAACTCAGCATATTATTTGGGATTCATTATCTCAAGGCAATGAATGGCTTTAAAGTAATTCACCATTCATGCTGTAGTTACTGAGATATTTCATCCCAAAATAACAGGATGGAGGGCTCTACCAACTGTCATTATCACAGAACTGCTCGCATGGCTTAACATCTAACCCCCTTTCTGCACTCTACACTCTGTTACCATTCAGCGTCATCTAAAACAAGCTCCGCCCTATCAGCATCCATTAGGCCCCACCCAAAGCGGCACAGCTGTGCAAGGAGCAGATCTGTAGGATTTAATCCACCCCCGCCTCTTCCTCTACCCTATCCTCACCAGAACAAGTCAACCCCTCCCCCAACCTGGGACATGGGATTTTAATCCGGCCACAAAAGCACAGGATTACAGAATCTCTCTCTTTCCCTCTCTCACCATATCCAGTGTTCAAATATCTCTGCAGGTCAGATGCTGCGTGGTTTGACAAATGTTAGTTTATGTCGACTTGTAAAATTGCCTTTAGCAAACTGCCCCTAGTTTTTAAGGAAGCACAAGATTTCTTTACAGTGTTATAGAACAATTCTGTTACTTTAAATGAAAAGATAAAGGACCCATATATATATATATATATATATATATATATATATATACATATACACATCCTTTACCTGATCATACCCAGGTTTTTTTTTAAATGTTATTGTTACTCTTTTGAAAGAGTAGTTGCACATTGAGGATAACTGCTGATTTTGAATTGCAGGGGCACAGCCGTGTGACAAATAAATCAGAAATTAAAGTCAACATTTATTGGACAACTGATTATGTTTTGTGTCTACAATGGACAAAGACGTTGTGCTACTGAATATGTGATAAATGATGGTAATCATACATCAATAAACAACTCTACATGTAAATAGTTCTGACACATACTTAAGATTAACAGGCAGGAACTGAATATTAAAAGATTCTGTGATATAAAAACAGAAACTTTAATTTCACAGTTTTAGACTAGTATGGCCCTTTAAGTACAGAGAAGGAAGTATCAACCATGTGATCCATTTGGACATATAAACACAGACGGAAAACGGTCTGCTTCCTGACTTCCTTAAAAGTGAGGGTTCATTTTAAGAGCATTGGACTGCACATCCTTGCTTCAAAGTCTGGCAGCTCTCCCGGTGAACTGAAAAATCATGTTGAAAACACTTATCTAAAGGCCTTGTGGAAGTTGTGTTTACCTGTGCCAGTCGATGTTGCCCAACCCCTGTCCTACAGGCTGCTCATCAGTCAACTGTGAAGACCTGAAGACAGGAAAAAAAGAAAGAGGGTTGTGTGAAAGACTCATTTCTATCTCCTAAGTATTCAGTCTCACTTGCTTTCCTGCACACCAGTTTTCATCATTCCTCACACACACACACTTACTTTCACATTCAGATATGTGCTCATGCTTATTTATCACACACACTCAACGGCTGCTTCATTTTCCCTATAGATTATCGGTTACATCTATCTATGCCATCCCCGTCTCTGCAAAATAGCAGTCCTTTCTGCAGACTGCGTCAACCAGGACGATTCATTGTCCTCTGCTATCCACCGATGCATGCATCATCAGCTGGCACAGTGCCGCCATCATAGTAAAAGGCCACTATTCACTGGAAGTAATGACAAAGCAGTATACATTCAATCCCTGAGAGACTCTCCGCTCACTTGCACTTGAAAACACAAACACACACATACACACCTTATTGTTGTTTATGGTACAATATAAGCCAGTATATTGAAGGATATATATTTTAATAGTTAAACAATCAAAGGCTATGTCTACAGTATCAAAGTAAGCGTTTGATAAGATGCAGTTTATATGACAGGAAGCAGTGTTTGTGTTGCTGCATTTTATCATGAATATCTATCAGAGACGGGACAGATCTGATCCAATACTGGTATCGGGTCACATATGGACGTAATATACGGATCAGATGTCGGACTTCTTGGGCAGTTTAGCTCTTCCTAGCTCGTATGGTCTCACTTAGAAGACTTTCAGACTGATCTGTGAAGAGTGCCTGCAAATCATCTTCATCAAGACGTTAGGAAGAAAAGGAAACGCTCCTTCTATATGCTCCAACGTACTTACACTTCAGTTAAAAAGATTTCATTTGAAAACCTCACGGTTGTTTCTGTTTCCTGTTTGTTTGTGAAATCAGCACAAAGTTCAGATGCATTTCTTTGAAATAGTTTTCATTTGTATGCATTTTAATTTATTGTTTTGCTCTTTGAATAGGAAGTGTTTATTCGAAGCTTTTTGTAGCCTTATACACAAATCCAGGAACAATAATACAAATATTTATTATGGTTTAAAATAATCTGAATCAGCATTGCTATTGGAAGCAATACATGTATCAGAAAGGGATCAGAACTGAAAAACAGTGAATTGGTGGATCTCTAATATCTAGTAGGGGACAGACAAAACATCTACACAGCAATATCTCATCATCCTGACCCATGTGATACATTTATCGTATAGCAGATTTTCCTGATAATTTTATTAACTTTGTCTCTACGTCACGATTCCTCACAAAAAAAAATAAAAAATGCTGCTGCTCTAAATAGCCATTGTGAAATGCAAGCCAGCAGAACAAAAACAATGAGGTGTTGTGATGACACATAAGTGATGGCTCTAACCTGCCTGTAAAACGGTAGATTATCACTGGCCCATGTTTCATTTCAGTCAGCGTCTCTTACTTGTGCCTCATGGAAAAGACGAGTGACGCAGTTGATAGAAAGCTTGTTCAATAAAAATCTCATTTTCTTACAACCCGATATGTTAGAAAAGTGGAGGTAAGGCTTTCATTAAATATCTGAACATGCTCAGGAGATCACAACGTCGACTTAACCTTTGTTCTTAAACTCCTCTCTGTTGTAGACTGAGTTATGCCAACCCAGTATTGACTGGAAATTAGAGCTGAAACGTTAACAACACACAGATCTACTCATCAGGTTATCTCATTCTGCTTAACCGAGGTCTTCTCACCCAACAGGCTGGAACTAATTGGTCTTTAATTGTGTGAGGGCAAAAACAGAGGAAGAGTGAATAAGAGGTCGATTCATTACACAACACAGATTACAATCAGGCTCGACACGCTTATTGGAAGTGAAAGATATCCCTTGGAAGAATTTTAATGGAGGGAAAGACACCGCTGCAATTTCTTGCCAAATCATCCAAAGGTCCGCACATGCAGGGAGGAGGAAAATGGAAAGGGTCACACGAGGTGGTTTTAGATGACAGAGTAAGAATGGGCAGAGGGAGAAATCCAGATGAGTCACAAAGAAGATTCAGAGGAGGGAATAAGGAATAGATAACACAAAAGAAAGAAAAAAAAAAGTCTCTCAAGGCTTTGGAGGATAACAAGAAGAAAAACAAGAGATGAGAAAGTCTTTGCCTACTGCCAGGTATTTTTATTTTCAGGGGACAAAGTTGAACCAAATTCATTTTTTATTCCTTCTGAATATTTGTGCACATTTTCAGAGAATTTTCTTGATGTAGAAAAGATGCTAGGTCATGACAATCACTGTCTACAGCTCTTTCCCTCTTCGGACAGTGTGGGAAAAAAAAAAACAGAGGAAGTGGTCATGTGCGTTCTTGGCTGCCATTGGCCGCTGCAGAGTCAACAAAAGCCCTCTGAATGCCCTTCTGGTTGCCGAGCACTCTGATGATGGTCTGCGCGTGGAGGGGAGATTATACAGGGATAACAGGGTTTGTTTTGTTAGAAACATCCCTGCGATGTCACACATGCAAATGCATGTGTGTTTGTGTAAGTGCACACTATTAAAAGCATAGAGAAAAAAACATGCGCCAGCCGTGTGTCCTTTTTATTCCTCCTCTAGTCACGCGAGCAGGAAATCTCACTCTACATCAGACTTTGAGTCCCAATGAGCAATTTTTCATTTTATTGTCCTCACTCCATTACTGTACGTGGTTAAACGAGAAATAAAATGCAAAGTAAAAGGAAATAAATCATTGAAGTGGCCTACAAGTTCAAACATGCTGAACAAACGCAAAATGATTAAAATGAGAAAAAACAGGCAGCAAAAAAAAATCTTGCTAGCTAACAGACGTCACGAAGGAGGTAATCAAAACCTGTTGGGGGCGCTGATTGGAACTGGATTTTGGTGTTATGTATTGATTTTGGTAGATTTTTGTCTTTCTTAATTTATTACTTGAGTATACTGTATATGCAGCCTGTCTGTTAACTCGTTTGTTTTGGCTTTGCAGCAAGTTATTTTTGTCAATATTAACTCCTTTTTTCCCCCAATAAAAATCCCTTGGATCATGGTAGTGTGATTGCCTTTCTTGGTTGCTATACATCAGGCATCCATCTCGAAGAAACAATCAAGTCCATGTCTATAAATTCACTTTGCCTCTATTCTCTTTCTGAACAAAAACCTCCTCTCTGCTCTGCATCACAGCGCCAGGGGCACGGCGCAGCTTTGAGAGCAGCCGTCATTCTCAGTTCCTCTCAATGAATTGAGAATCACAAAAGGAGGCAAGAAGAGGAATCCAGATGTCACTTGATTGGCTGACTCGAGGGGAAGCAACGAGCAATTAGTAAACCTTTCTGGGCGCTGCGCTACAGCTCTCCCTCTGCATGACACCAAAATGGCAGCAGGATCGAGAGAAATACAACACATTCGAGGTATCTTTCTGTCTTCGTGTGCGTGTCTGTGCGTGTGTGTGTGTGTGTGTGTGTGTGTGTGTAATAACTGGCTACTCGTATGAACAACCCCCCGATAGCCAACCCAATCCTGTCCTGCCCTCATCCATCACCCTCTGCCTCCAGACAAACTCTATGTAGGTCACTCCATGTGCTCACACAGCCGCTCAGATAAGAGGATTACACTGTTGCCCCCAAGATGTCCATCTTTGCAGATCAATATCTGCACTATATTTACAGATATCATATTTTTCAAACAGTGTTAACTCTATTTTTCAGCTGTTGTTGCTTCTGTCTGTAAAAAGTTGATGAAATCCCCTGTGTGTCCAAATCCACCACAAATAAAGACAATGCCCCTTTCTTCTGAATCATGCTTACCTCCACACTTCACCGGACACACTGTAACTGACCACTTCCAACACAGACATCAACTGTTGCATCATGGCACATTCCTACAATCACTTGTTATGACCTCATTGTCCTCCCGCTGATGTTCCAGCTGGTAGGATGTCTGCACTTTGCCACGCAGCATGGGAGGCTACAATTACACGCATCTAATCAAAACCCCTTCAGCGCTGGACCTGCGGTGATCTTAATAATGAGCACCTCATGACATAATCTAAACCGCCACATGGCCAGCCCAGTCTGCTTATTCTCAGTTTTTCTTCCTTCCCAGCATCCTGTTCCTGATCATTAGTGAAACAGAGGAGAGAGAGGAGGGACAGGGAGGGAGAACTGATGCAACAGCACTCAACTGCAAAGTTTAAAGGAGAGGGAAATGATGTTGGATGAAGAAAACTCGATGTGAGAGAGAGAGAGAGAGAGAGAGAGAGAGAGAGAGAGAGAGAGAGAGAGAGAGAGAGAGAGAGAGAGAGAGAGAAGAAGAAGAAAAACTATCCCCAGTGAATTTCCCAGCGAGTCAGCTTCTTTCTCTGTTCGTCTTGTCATATTTTAAATATTGGTAAGAACTGCAAACACATGCAGACTGCAGAGCTATATTGCGATATCATAGAGGCTCCTGTACAAATCTATGAGACTTAAAATTTTGCTGGTGCCATCATATGATAATGACATTAAATACACTCCCCATAGGTGAGTTATCAACAGAAAATAGGTTGTCCATATCAAAGGCTGGAATTTTTTTTTTTAAATGATTAATGATCAGTTGTCCTCAGCGGAATACAATCAGCTGATCATTTGACAAAAGTAATCACAAATGATCCTCTTCATTTTTAAAAGCCCAGAGTAATGTTTCTAATTTGCATATTTTGTCAAACCACCAGTAAAAACTCAGACAAATTATTCAAAATAAGAAAAATCAGCGAATCATTACGATAAACAATTTGGAGATGGTAAATGTCTAGCATTTTTTGCTTGAAAACTACTGAAACAAGTCATGTATTATAGAACATTGTATTTGTTTTGATAAATGAATCATCACAGCTCAACATGCTGGCTCTTTTTTTTTTTTCACCAGCTTTATTAGTCTGTGTGAAGCGTTGCATCAAAGATCTGACATTTCGGTCTCGATTGAGGTGATGGAAATGAATGCTCTTGTTTAAATGAAGGGCCAACCTCTGCGGATAAAAACAAAAAAAGATTTGCGTTTATCTGCAGAGCTCTGCTGCTTTAAAGCCATGGTGATGTTGGGGTGATTCTGCACTTTAAACTGAAGCAAAAACCGCATACATTTGCCTTTTCTCGTATTGTAGCGTCTCTTACATCAACTTCAATACCCCCAGGGCAGTAATGTGGATGTGCATGTTCTTGACAGAGATGTAATTAGCTCATGATTAAAAGGGAGGAGCAGCCTGGTGCAGGGAGGGCTGCTTGTAGGTGTGTAGCCGACTATAAACGACAGCCCACTGATACGCACGCAGTTCATACGCAGGAGGTTTGAGTTACTTCAGGATATTTTCCGTTTCCGTGAGCTGGTGTGTGTGTCTTTATCACTCTTTTGCTCAAACCCCCCCCCCTTCCTCCTCCTTGTTTTCTGTAACATCTCGTCCGTATTAATAATGGAAAAGTAAAAGCTTCTGAGTGCTGGATTAGGTCTCTGAGTGACTCACTGACAACTCTCATATGTTCCAACATTCTGGAGCCTGTGTTTAACTTGAAATTCAGTTTCCCTCCGCCCAGCTGACAGGAAGGAGTATGTAAATGCAGGCTGAGGAGTTCAACTTCACGTCTCATTCCTCGCTGAACAATAAAAGCCATTCTGAATCCTGATTGGATATCTCTGCTCAGGGACTTCCGATTTACTCTAATGCACTAAATGTCTTCTTCTGCTCCCCTTCCTGCTTTTGTTTCTCCTGTTACTTTCAACAAATCTGATTTTGAAATGATAATAAGATTGAAGGGAAGAGAGAAAACCCCTTTAACCCTGTTTGGATGCAACATCCTCTCAGAGGTCTGGTGGCCTGTGTCAACTCCCCAGGAAGGATCCCCAAGGATGCTGCATATGTACATGGACTTCCCCAGCCACGTGCAGCCAGGCTAAACAGCTTATAAACCTTGCCAAGTGGCCCCGTGCTCTCCTGAGCAGGTAGAAAGAAAGATTCATTGAGCTTTAAATTGTGTTTTGATCTGGAAGTGGTTTCACGTTTCCATTAAGTGCTCACACAAAGTAGTTTCGACATCGTGTCAGTGCATTATTATTACACAGTGAACTCATATCTCAGTGGAGGGCAAATCATAAAAATCGATAGGAGCGTCTGACTGCCAAGCCACTGGCCCCTTCTCCACTTTCATAGAGCATCAGCTTATGAAAATGAAGCTTTATGTATTTGTTTTCAAAGTTTTTTTTCTGGAAAATAAACTGGTGTATAAATCACTGAAGGCTACATGACTTGCTGTTAAGCGCGTTTTCTATGCCGTATCTAAAGCCAACCATCCCTTGCTGCTTGTCTAGCAGTCTATCATTTGGGGACGGTGGTTCAAACCTTCGCGTCCTGTCAGTACAATAACATCAAGCCATGGATCGAAGCTCTGGACCCATCGATGCGCCAAATCAGTGCGCTTGAACCGTGCGCACGATCCGTGCCAAATTCTGGCTTGACCAGACAACTCTACACTCACACCGATCTCGCCACACGTGCGGCCATTTTTTGTTACCCATCCGAGCCATTGTGGCGTGCGCACACTTACGTTTACAACCCGTCCGCTGTGCTTTTCCACATGTTATCAGGGAAAGAGAAAAGATGCGTCCTGCTCCAAAACAGAACCAACGCGAGATGGCATCTGATTAAATAAATCCTTTTCTCACAGCAGAGCGGATTTTAGGGGGTAAACATCCCCTTCTGTCAAACTCTACTGCACCTCAAACATGGCAAAGTGTCTTTGTCTGCCGTATGATCGCTCGGAGATGAATGAATTTAAAACCTCCGCATTACAAACATCAACGCGAGACGTGACTTACCCTGTGAGTAGTGCGTGTGGATTCGCGGTAGTCCGGCGACTGTCCCGGTTGGACATTCAGGCCCCCCTCAGCTGCCTGTCCTGGTCCCGCAGCAGACTACCAGAGAACACGACGCCAATCAAATTGTCATACCCCGCCTCCTCACCTGACGTCATAAGATTTCTTCCAATGGCGGCTGAGGTACAGCCCTTGTTGAGTGAGTACGTTGTAGCAAAATGTATTTTTTCTCTGTCACAATCTTCTTCATTCACAGAAAAAACATATCAGCAAAATGTATATAATAAAAGAGCCAAAACGGCATTTAAGCGAGCTTAAACAGATAAGTAACTGCTAAAATCGATAACTATTTTCCTTATAACATCCCAATACTTTTCTTAGATAAAACTCCTATGTTTTATTTATTTACAGTTGCCTACAGTGTTTACTGATTTTGACAACACATGGGCCAGGTCTACAAACCAACCTATTTCTGCTACCCATTGATATTTGCAAAAAGGCGCTTATTGTCATAATTCATTTACTAAGTGAAACAGTGCATTTAACTAAGTCTATTACCCACATTGACACGGACATGACAGACGCCAACAATAGCTATCAAACACGATGGTTGGGCAACATTTCAAACTCCTATCGGGGAAATTAGTAAGGTTTTGTCATATTTAGGTCCAACAGCAGCCAACACTTCACGGTTCTATAATATTCTTTACTGCTCTTGTGAATTAGACTATAGGTTATGCGGTCAATACCTACCGTGTCCTGTCTCTCTGACTGTTTAATTGAAGTACCTTGTTTTCATTGCAGACTGTCTGTAGTAGACTACCTTTTAGCAGTTTGATTTGTGTCCTTTTGGCTGGTTCAGTGTCAGGTTGCAGCAGGCTAACCACTCGTATAATCGCAAGTAATGTCCCTGGAAATACTATTTCTCCCTGTGCAACTTTATGTAGGCCACTTATCCTCATGGCCACAAGAGAGCGCCATTAGATAACAAATTTGCAGCTTCATTTTTTTTTTTTACAATAGACCATTGGTCAGACTGGACTATTCATGGTTGTTAGGGCCAATTTCATGTATTAAATTACTTTTTCTTTGGTCATTGATTTCGGCAGGGAGGCAAAGTGTTGGCACAGCAAGTCCAAACTTGATCCATCATTAGGGAAAATCAAGCAAACACATATTTAAGACTCAACATGCTGGTGTAAACAAACCCTAACTGCTGTTTGTTCAAAATAAACAATTCTTCAGCCAAATACAAAAATGATACATTTGTCACATCAAACTAATGCAAAGAAAATCTTTTTTTTTTCAAACAATTAATCTTTAATAGGACAATTATGCAATACAATCAACACTCCCTCCTCCACTTTTCTTTTATATTTCACAGATGATAGTCTGAATAAACTATTTACAGTTTAATGGCACATACTAGAAGCAGTTGTGACTGTAGCTGATGGTTAAAGGTGCAGGGGATGATTTTGCTTGGCAGCTCGTAGAGGTAAAAGGGGCTGAGTTGGGGTGGTCATTTTGAATGGGAAAGGCGTTGAGTAACAAATGTAGAGAGGTCAGAATGTCAGCGGTGAAGAGGAGCTAACACTGATGATAGTATCACCACAATGACGGGTCATATCTGGCAAAAGAGGAGCAAAGGTCAAGGTCAGCAGGCTGTAAAAGTTCATGAAGCTCTTTAATTCATTTTTTTTTCCTAACACACCTTGATTGTGGAAGCGTGTCTGTGCTTTCCTTCAACAGCAACTCTGAGATCAACGTGTCCAGAATCTCAGGACTGGACCTCTTTCCATACCTGAGACACACAAAAAGACACACAAGGAAAAGGAAAGGTCATTACAGGGTCTGAGGGGAGATTAAAAAGGCTTTGCAGCAACTTGCACTGTTGGGTGTCAGAGAAAAAAGAGGAAAAAAAACAACCTATTACTATGCGTGTGCTTGTGTCATAAGTCCAATTATAAATTCAGTGAAGGCTGAACACAGTTAGAGCCAGTCCCAGCAGTGACAGACAGGAGTTGCATCGCAGGTGGTCATATTTTTTATTCTGTCTCTCAGATGATAACATGCTTGTCCCGGTGGGTGTCAGGTCGCCTGCAGAGGCATGCGATCCCCCTGACATTCAGAGGGAAGCTGAAAAGCTGCGGGTGATTTGACACAGCATTCTGGTCATTTCTCCTCAGGTTTTTTATTTTATTTTATTTTTTTCAGTGTGCAACAGTTTGCTTATGTATAGAGTGTATGTACATTTGCTTTAATCATATAAGAATACAAATATAGATTTTTCGAATTTTAAAGTTGCAACAAATAAAAGCCAACCCTGCCAAAATTAGAATCCTATATTCCAGCATACAGAACCATGGTGCATCCACAATACCCCGGAAAATTTTAAATTTAAGAATATAGCAAACACTTACATAATATAATGAAGTCCCACTGAAACATTTTATTTATTTAAATTAACTACCAGCAGACAAAAAGCATGGTTTATCTAACAGCAGTCATATTCAGTGATTCAGTGAACAAATCAGATATGGTTGTATATAGGCTATTATATAGAAAATAATAATGGGAAACTAAAATCCTGTGGGAGAAATAAACTAACGCAGAACTTCAGAACTTAACTAAAAATGTTTCAAAAGTATCCTTCTCCTTTATTCTAATGTAAACCTAAAATCAGGATATTGCTGCTGTGAATAAAACGTGTGCTCTAGTCCTGCAAAGAGAAGCAATTAGTCCGCCTACAGTACCTCTGTCTTGTAATGAGGTTGATGTAATGTCTCAGGGCTGAGTAGTACTTGGCCAGCTCTTCTGCCGGGGCATCCTCGCCGGGGTTCTCTGGCTTAACAGGGTATCCGTCTGTCAGGGCGCCCAGGCAGAGAAGCGCCCACAGCAGGAAGCCCAGAGTCCCGAGCCAGCTCACCAAGTTAGGATGCATCTGATGGAGCAAAGAGCAAACAGTTGGTCGTTTCACATCACCGTTTAATGAGTTTCCCTATCCGTAATTATTAACATTTATTGTGCCAAGACTGAACACTGCTCACTTTTATAGAGGTTGCTTAACAAATGCGCATACAGTTCGTCGACTACAAAATCATGCAAACATTAATAATAGAGATCCAGTAAGGGCTTTTGTGGCTGCACAATATGCACACACAAAAATCATAAAAAGTAGTCTCGAGACACTTCATAAAAGTTTGATAACTGCCTTTTAAGTTATTTTTCTATCAAATATTCTTAATTTACTTACTTTTCCAAAGGGATCGGGGAGATTAGCGCGCAGTCCTGTGGCGTCTCGTCTTCTCTTCTGGGCTCTTGGTGCGCGCTGGGTTTTATACCTGCGTGCGCCAGAAGCATTGAAGAAACAACGCGTCAGAGCTGCGCTCCAGCTAGCGCAAGTCTCAGCCTTTCTCCATATGAACGTCACTAGTGATGCTGTCATTAGATTATTTAAAAAAAAAAATCCTTATTCCATGTATTTACAGTAAATACGTCAAACAAACAATGCACACTAAATATAGAATGAGTTATAAGTCTTGTTAGGATAGCGATGAAGTCGTTTTATTGAGAAGTGTGAGTTACATTTTAGGATGTTACTCAAAATGAGACAACCAACATGTATATCACAAACGTATAGTGTTAAAGAGAAGTCACTGTTGAACATTTAACCCCACCATTCCCTCTGATAAATACTGAACTTAGTGTTCAATTTAAAAAAAAAACATGACATTTTATACCTTTAAATGCATGCTTGTGTTCATAAGCAGGTGCACAAATACATGTTCCACATACCCTTATTATAAATGTTGCATTCACACAAAAGCTGGCATACAGTTTGACACACGTTGAGTGTGATGTTAGGAAGCTCATAAGGCCTTTACACAAGAGCGAGATATTATTCCACAATCAAGTTGTGATTCTTCTGCATAAATGAGATCAATAATCCCATCTGAAGTCGCAAAGAATGGCAGTAATGTGACACTGTGGGTGAACTTTAAATAAATCCCTGAGAGACAGCCTCCTCACCAAAAGAAGCTTGTGATGATGATCAGGAATAAAAAAAAAAGATCTCAAACAGTCTCACGAAAACCCTTTTTCTGACAAGCTGCTTGACTGAATCAGTCCACTAATTTCATTTCTGAGTTCACTCCATCACATAATGAGTTATTGGGATATTCAATAGGAACAAAAAGGCTTAAATGTGAATATGGAGACGAGTCACTCAGAGCAGAGTCCCATCTCCAAGAAACCCACTTAATAAGCAAACCCAAATAGCACTTCAAATGAATCTGTATCCCCAAGTGCTTCATTTACCTCCCATTCATAACACTTTTGTATACCGGCTCACAGCCATATAATCTACCGAGATCAGTATTCTCCAGCAGAGCTGCTTTTTAAGTTGCACAGAGGATGTGTTAAGAGCTCTTTGTATGACACAGGAAGCTGAGAGGAAGATGAGGAATGAGGCACAAGTTAGAGAGAGCGAACATGGGGCACAAAGTCATGACCGTATCAAGATGATGGCAACAAGGAATTCATAATTTCTAGTCCTCTTCACACACACACACACACACACACGCACACGCACACGCACACACACACACACACACACACACACACACTCACTCACTCACTCACTCACTCACTCACACACTCACTGACTCACTGCAATAGGTGTAACATCATTATTAGGCAAACAGTTTGAGCCTATGTAAATATATCTAGTGCCTGCATCTGAATAAACCAGATGCTTGAAGCATTTTGACAAAGTTGAGAGGTCAGTTAGTGTTAATGGACTGAGTGAAAGTCAGTAGATTCAGTGTGATCAGTTAGCATATCATCTCCAGTGTCTTAGACACCGGTGACATTTGATGAAATGCTACTCCTCTTGAGTGCACAGCTCACTGATCTTCGAAGCAGACTGGCTAAAATAGACGAGTATATGTTGGATGACACTCATGTAAGCTAAGAGCTTACATCACTTCTTGTTTTGAAACACTTTCGCAGCTTTGGGAAGCTGCTTTTAGGCATATCCATGTGTAAGCTAAATGCTACGAGTTATCATGAAATAAATGGCTTCGCAAAGATGCAGATGAGCACACATGGTATACACTTAACCATTTTCATAAAGTTAGTATAACATGCTAATTTGACAAATGACAGGGGGCCAGTGGGGTTAAGTGTTTCGGTTTTTTTTCATCCTAATAAGTGAAATGTGATTATCACAATTATTGTAACAACTATGCATCAAAGCTTAATGTTAATACGGAGTTGCAGAATTTCTTGGAGCTCAGTTTGTCATTATCAGAAATCACGTCTGTGGATCAGGAGTCCTTTCCAGAGCAAGCTGTTTAAATGCAAATTTGTTTTCCCCCTCCTCTCGTGTGCTTCCTTTGGTCAATAAATTCTCTCCTAGATTTGTTGAGATGAAAAGGCCTGTAATTTTCCACTGCTGTGAATCACACTTTTTTTAAATTTGATGTGCGTACAACTGTAAAAAAAAAAAAAAAAAAAAAAAAAAACACATGACATGCAGGCTGCCTGTAATTTCTCTTGCATGCAAACGTAGTGAGGGGACATATAGGAAAGGGTTGTATCTTGAAGCGCTCTGGTGCTTTCTTACACCTCTTTTACACACAAGTCTGACATCGTAATTGGTGCTTGTGTTTAAACTATTGTGCTATGGAGACAATCTGTTACTCCAGATAAGTGAGCACTAGTATTAAGTAGGCCATAGACAGCCTCCTTTAGCTTGGGCGGCAGAATAAAACTGCAGGTGATATGAGCAAATAGGTTTTAATATTGGGTAAAAAAAAGAAGGTTTAAGGAATGTTTATCATTCATTATTTTAGCTCAAATTCACAACCGATTCAATGCCTTAACAAAAATGTGCTTGTTTTCACACGAATGGTCGAGGTATTATTTTTGTCATGTACTTCTCAAAGCTTTTAGCTATCAACTCTTCGTGGAAACATGTTTCCAAATTGTTCTTCTTTCCATTTTTCTGACATAACTTGACAGCCTTCAGCTGCAATTATTCAGCCATATAAAATCTCACAGAGCACAAGCTTTTTCTCCACTTTCATTTCACAGTCAGTACAATACTGACAACTGCTCAATAAAGAAATGATGTCCTTTGTTGTTCTCTCATTTGTTCTGCTATTGCTCTAATTAAACCCCAACCACTTCAAAAGTCGCCCTATCTATAGTCTCAGTGTTTTAATGTACCTGTCTTTAGCTCTCTTTTCTATTTTCCTTGTCTTCACACACACACACACACACACACACACACACACACACACACACACACACACACACACACACACACATACAGATTACACAATGTGAGCCTGTGTGTATATCTGTCTTTTTGAATAAATGTGTCTTTGCCCCATCTGCTCCTGGGGGAAAGTAGCACAAACGTCTTGTCAAGACAAGCATCTAAGGTCATTAGATTGACAGACGGACAGAAGGTCAAGCTGCCAAGCGGTGACAGGTTTATACGGCTCAGGTGTGCTGTGTGCAGGTCAAAGGCCTGAGCCCCTGATATGATGAAACCTGATGAAAGTTGTAACCGTATCAATGTCTGCAAAACTTTCATTTAATAACTGTTGTGACCTATGTGATTGTGGATCATGATATATCATTTAAATGTCATTTTTTCTTGTTTACAAGTACAATTACATCATATTCCCACTTAAAATTATTCTTTTATCTTGTTGATGTTATTTCATTGTGTTTTTTGCTTTTTTCTCTTTTAATGATTCTCATTAGTCAAATACATTTAAATAGATTAACCTCTAAGTTGAAAAAAACCCAGAAAAATATGTATAATTAAAAAGATGGTAAATGAGTCTTGTTATGTGATTTAAAAAGCAGACACTAATTCATAATGTGTAATACGAGGATTCATAAATGAACCTGAAACACCTTTAAAAAAGTCCTTTAAATGTCACCAAGGTTTAGGGGGAAATGAACGCATTTAAAAACAGGACATCATGCAGCACAAAGAAGAAGGGCTTCTCTGTGTGCACTTCTATTGTGGTTTAATAATTTGTCTGCTCAATACTCTTTGGAGAGCACTTTTTCAGCCTTTTAGCATACTGTAGGTCTTATCAGTGTGATGACGACAGTGTAAATGTGCTAGCATGTAGATTCATACTCCATCAAATAGAGCCACATAATGGATGGTAGCCTAAATGTATGATTTTAAGCAGCTCAGCTAATGCATTAGAAAGTGGCTAAAAAATGATTTAAAAACATGTTTTTTTCACCAAACATGGCTGTCAATCAGCCATTAAGTGGGTCCGAATAGTTATTCGGCAAATTAAAGTCATTTCCATCGTTATAATCGTATCAGTTAAGTAGTTAAAGGGTGTGTAATGTTGTATTTGTGTGGGTGCTAGCTGTTACACACAAGAACATGCTCACAAGTAGCACGCTAAGCTTTCACACTGAAGAAGCATCTGCATTTGTTTCTTTTTAAGAAATCGCTCCAAAGGGCTCAAACTTGTTTTCGATTAGACATTTTTACTTTGTTCATTCATAGCAGCCTGGCCTTATAGTGTTTTTATTTCTTAATTAATTAATTTTTAAACATTTGACATTCAACATACATAGCTAGAAAGAGAAGTTAAAAAAGGAAATAAATTATGACAAGGTAAAGGAAGAAAGAATACTAAATATTTATAGCTAAAATAATTAGTGAATAAATAAAGAGCTCTCCTAGTTACAGTTCATTACGCATGTGGAGTTACTCTTTTATAGGGTGGACAGATACTTAAGAATCATCAAGTATTTATGATCTTATGCGCTCTATTTGTGAGTGTATATTTAAGTGAATGTGTGCTTGTGTTTAAACACACCTTTGCTGAACACTAGTTAATCAAGCTGCATGGTTTCCTTTCTTTCACTGTGCTTTGTAAAAAAAAACAACTCACAATCCCTCCTCCTCCCAGAGTCTGCCGACTCACGAGAGGATCAAGCCTTTATGAAATCTCAGCACTGTCAAAGTCCTACTGTTAGAACCACAAAAGGATCACAAATCACACATACACTCCCTCACACAGTCCAGTGAGTCAGAGTCGTATAGGAGTTTGTGATGGGTTTTTGTTCTTGGAAAAAGAACAAGCTGTAGTTTTAAATCAAATTTGTCCTACATAGGATCAGACTGATTGTTCTTATAATAAAATGATATTTGAGGGGAAAAGAAAAGCATTGAATAGAAAATGTGGGTTAATCTTTGGAGGATGCTTATATCAGATCGAACAACAGATGCCTACCTATATCAACCTAATAGTTTTAAGGCAGTCACTGACTCCCCATTAACTCTGATAGTGGACTCCACTCTCCCAGGTAAACATGATGCTCTTTCGGGAGCTAGATTCAATGCCATGATAAGTAGCTAGCTGCAACATGTTTCCTCTATACCATGAAAGGTAGGCATGTGTACGCTGATATGAAGTGCATTTGGCTCATTATGGGTCATAGGTGGTATGAGTGCACCAAAGAGAAACAACGAAAACTGTAGGCTCAAATATGCAAGAATTTGTCTTTGAATTAAACAAAATAACCAAAACAATATGCTACAATATGCTAAAAGACTGTGAACAAAAACAAACAGCCACATCTTATAGCTGCTAGATGCTCAAATACTCTGTGAGCAAACCAAACGATAAGCTAAACAATGCTAAAAGCTCTTTGAATGAAACACAATTACAGATCTAATATGATAAGCAAAAATAAATGATCTGTGAACAAATAAACCCCACCAACACTTTATGCTAAAAGATGCTAAGTCATCTGTGAATGAAACAAAATACCTAAAACCTTCCTGCTAACTTTTTTTTTCTGAACAAAAACAGAAGGTACAATATGTCAAAATGCTCAGTGAAATGAAATCAACTATAATGTCAAGGTTGAATATGTTTAAATGCTCTATGACCAGAACAAAGCGACCAGAAAGGTGAGCTAAAATGAGCTAAGACGTTCAGTAAAACTAAGGGTAGAAAAAAAAAGAGCTCAGTTTTACTGAAACAAGAAATTTTATATTCACAGACAATTGTTTTATACAGATCCAAAGCTTTACAGGTATCGTGCATTGTCACTGATGCATGTAAAAAAAAAAAAAAAGGTTTTGTGACTTTCAGCTTTATTTTCCTTTTTGCATGCTAGCTTGTTGGCCGTTCTGAGTGATTTGTCCCTGTCAGTCTGTTGTGCCTCTCTGCACCTCTGACTTTTTCTTATTTCTCTCTGTCTGTGGGGAAATCAGCAGACGGTGTTCACTGGGGTAATTAAGTGTTTCCTTGTGCAGTAATTGCCAGTTTAATTCTGTATTCGTACCCTTATTTGTAGAGTTTTGTCTTTCAGTCAAGCTGGCCGGGGTTTCCATGGAGATAAGGGAAGTGTAGTAGTTATTCCCTTCAACCAAATGTCCGAAGTAAATCACCTGTAGAGTCCTAAATGCGGTTGCTATGGGGAGGCAATTATCTTAAATTGTAATTGTGCCACACTAATGTGTCAGACCTTTACATCTTAGATTAATTGGGTTTTTCTTTGTGAGAAAAAATGTCCACGCGTACACAGTGGAAACAGGTCAAGTATTTTGTTTAAATGGTCGGTTCTACCATTCAACAAAGCCATTCTATGAAGCGAAGGGGAGAAACCTGATAGGTTAAGAGCATGTATGCAGCTGTGAATGTGTATGTGTGACACCATGATCATCGAAGATACACACTTAATCTGAAGTGTTAGCTTTCAGATGGGATCCATTCCACTTGTTTCCTCCTCAGGACTCGGCTGAGAGGACCCAGGTGCACCCATACCGTCTTTGTGACGCAGCCTCACATTCTTTGACTCATGACCACCTGTTCAGCTCCCTTAAACACACACATTCAAAAACACCACGTTCCCCGCAGGTGATGCTTACAATACAGCACAGGTGACTTGAGCAGAACTGACCAGCACCAGTGTAGTCACCGATTCAGTTTCACTTCCCATTCTCACAGTAGCATTATTTGAGTGGGTGTGAATCCTCATTAAGATTCCTGTTAATTTTGTTTCTGGTTTGAAAGTGGGCCGCCAGTGAATAAACAAAATAAAAAAACCTGCTTCGGTCTCCATTCACTGCATGGATTAAATCAGCTCTCATCACTGCTGATCTGCCGTGATGAATGGGATTAATCAATCGTAGACAGTACATCAATCTGTAAATTAAAAGCAGGGCTCATTGCTGAACACGTAGCTCCATGGTTCTGTTGTTATTTTGGCAACATGTTGAGTGGGTGGATTTCTCTTGGTAAGAAAAAAAAAATCCATCATAGGGACATCCGAAGCATAAAACTGACCAGTTTATGGAACAAATATCAAGAGGAAAATTTAAATCATTGCAAAAAAAACCTGCAGTTAATCAGAGGAGAAATTGGTTGTGGTAAATCAAGTATGACTCATTCAACGTATTCAACCTAAAAATTCTAATGATAATGAGGATTTTTTATTTCAATTATAAATAAAGAAAAATGTCCTTTGAAGTCTTTCTTTAAATGAATTCGGGCTTTCACAAAATGTCTCCAGGTTTTATGTTCTAAGTTAACAAAAAGCTGTGTCAATTTGTAAATATGGATCATTATAGTAAGGCTTCCTATTGCTTCCCACACTCAAACCTCTGTTTGTATCAATGCATTGTCAGTTGACTGATAGTCATGAGGTGGGATTTAATCTCTACTGTTGCTGACAGTTGAACATCCCACAATGTCACGACACAGACAAAGACTGTATCTGTACCAAAAAGAAGACACTTTATTTGGGTAAGAATATTGGACAAGTAAATGTGACTGATCAGATATGTGAAGTTTACTTGAGACGTTGATTCTCCGCTAATGTTGCATTTTAATGATTGTGGTTTCCTTTCTTACAGTTTAAAGTGCGGCTGTTTGTAACAGACGGTTCTTTGATCCTCGATCCTGAGCATCTCTGCTGGCAGACATCCTCCCTGCCTTGATCTGAAAAAGATGCAGCAGCAATTATGAAAATGAAGTTTGATGTGTTCCAGTCAGCGGTGGGTGTTTTGAACCTCACGTGTGTGAACCATAATTCACCATACCAGGATCTTTTTTCACTCATAATGTTCAAAGTGATGGCTTATAGGTTTTGAAATGCAAATCTGACTTCAGTGATAGACGTTACTCTTTACTTAGTAGCATGGGGTGCATTAAGTTAATGCTACATTGTGAAGCAATCCGTCATAACTATATTAATTAAAATCATCCATAATTAACTTCAGAAAATGAATTTAAAAAATTTGATTTATTTTGCTCTTTTGATCATAAATTTCCGATGACGGCTTGAGGGGCGAGGGACGTCGGATAGCCTAGTGGTTATGTTCCATGCTCCATGTACAGAGGCTGTAGTCCTCAGTGCAACGTCTTTGGGTTTCAATCCAGCTCTGGCCTTTTGCTACAATCTGTCCTCCAAACATTTACTGTCTTCAGCTTCACTATCTACTATCTAGGCCCCAAAAAGAACTTTAAAAAATGAACAAAACTTCACATGTACAAGATTTCACAAGCATTTCCAAACACCTCCAAATACTTATTAATGAATGTTATTCTTAATGAAAAATAAAGCTTCATGGTATAAAACTTTTGCATTAATAAAGGCATCTTATAATGAAGAGAAAATGATGCTGTGTATTTTAAACAAAAGAAAATTAATCTCAGTATATCCTGCTTATTAAGCAAGGTGGCTTTTTTTTTTTTTTTTAAATCTCCCACATCCCTCGTACAAACACAGTCTGTGTGAATAATCCCTGTGGGGATAAAATCTAAGGTGTATTGTAGGAGTAATATTGAGTATTTTACTTCTCTTTTCAACAACAACAATGCTGCAGATGAGTTCATTCACCGCTGACGCTGTGCTGCTCTTTGCTGCCCTCACGTGCCTCTTAATGGAACTTCCTTTACCTTTAGTAAAACGTCTTCAAACACACCTCCACACTTCTAAAAAAGCTGATTCACCAAAACAATGACTCTATTCATCAGAGAAAGTCTACACTCTAGAAATCCTTTGATGCATAGAGTCAGTGTTGTGACAATGAAAACAGTTTGTGTTCATTCTTGATGCGATCTAATGTTTTGTCTCTTCACTGGTCAATAAAGCACTCTATATTGATGTAGTGAAATTGATGTTTCACAAGCAAGGCATGTAGGGATATTATACATTGCATTTTGTGGATTTTCATGGTATAAAGGAACTTGTACGGCAGATCTACAGAAGTATGAAGACATGATGGTTGGATAGGTAAGCCAATTGTTTTCTAATAATACATAACCATTGAAGTAGGGAAATAAGGTTCTGTCATATGTAGACTAACACAGTGTTGGAACTTACTTTGCTGAGAAGAAAAACTTGATATCATACGTTAAACAAACATGGTAGATTACAGAAAACGTGGCTCCTTAGCAACATTTGAGTGCGTAACATATTGCATAATGTTTTGCTAATGTCTAATTTATAATGAGGGAAAAAAGGTTGAGACCATTAGCTGCTGTCCATCTGGAATGATTTAGATTAGTATGAAGAGTAACACATAACATATTTTTATAGCATCTTTTTTTCCACGATAAAGAACATACAAAGTTAGAAACACAACTTCCTAACTCAAGACATGGACAAACTCAGGAGCATGTGAAGTCCTATCCTCTCGTACTGGGCAGGAAGCAGGAGTTTCAACACTTGCATAATAATCCTAATTGCGACAACTTTCTTTACTGGTTAGGGTTAGGGATTCACGAGCAGTTCTCACCTGAGTTATTTGTCTCCAAAGCAAGGTAGCCATCAAGCATAGAACTGAAGCAAGTCAGCCCCCCCATGGCAGCGTAGGGAACATCCCTGCCTGTTGGCTGACCGCGTGCCTCCCTCTCTAGTTTAGTTTCAACCTAACAGAAAATAATGTTATTTGAATTCAAATCATGGAAGAAAACTCTATGCCTGGGTATAAGTGGAAGACGTATCATACAATTGGCTTTTTTGATTTTCAACTACACTCACCAGGGTTTGGTGGGCAGAGATGGGCTGACCACAACCACAAATGTAGGGGCTTTGATACCCAGAACAGGAACTGCCTGGAAAATGTTTGATAATAAAACATAAACATCTTAAACTAATACGCTCTCATCTGGGGTTAATTTGGGCTCAAGTGACTACTATCTTTTCAGAAGAGGGGCTTTCTGACTCACACTTTTTGCACAAGTGTCCAGCAGCTTCGTTATGGTCTTCAGGTAAGTGTTTACACCTGCAGCGGACAGGGTTTTGCCCAATCCGGGGAACATACTGATAGGCAACACAATTACATCTTCTGACCTGGCAAGGTAGAGCCAGGGGACGCTCAGTTGGAACCACTTCAAATTCTGTCCTATGTTCCTTGTACCTGCACAAAACCAAACATTAGTCCCATATGTTTATTTATTTATGCATGTGTATCTGTGTCGTAAAATGCAATGAGAGAAAATATATATATTTAGTTTTTACCTGTGGTTACAAAAGCACTGTGTTTCAGGGCCGATTAGTTTGCAGTCAATACCTCCTGGCACCCCAGAGCTTACATAAAGCCTGTTCTTCATTCGCTGAGGGATCACTTTCCTCTTGTACTCCTCATATTGATCTGGAGTGAACAGTTTTCCTCCATCATCATCCCCCACAATCCTTAAAAACACCACAAGAACTTACTTACCTACAGGACATAAAATGAACTGGCATGCATTAAACACAGCATCCTCTAGCATTATAACAGTTCCTCTGTAGCTAGCGTTAGCATCTGGTGTCACTTGCCGGTTGTTTGCTTCGAGACAGGTATAGACAGGGGTATAGATATACATACAGGTGTATAAACAAACTCTCGAGATCATCTTAAATCGGGATCCAAAAGCATGAGACGAACCGTCTGTACTCCCAGTAGTCATCCACTGCTTCTAAAGCTGATTTATTGAGACGTATTTTCTCCATTGTGTTGAAGTGATAGCACTTAGCTGTGAGCTTCTTGTCTTGGAAAGCAAACACAATGTTTAGACGTTTTGGAGTTGTCATGGAAATGGTTGTAGATCGCCCTCTAACGGCTGCAGAGTGATGCACAACCACAAGACAGAGAGTTATACTAAAACACACGTTATTGTTTGGATTAAAATCGACCAACCGTGTTTTAAAGGTTATTGATTTGATGTGTTCATTTATTCTGAACATGTAACATAAGACAAAGGTGAACATAATAATATTAATAATACAAATATTATAATACAAAGCAAAAAGTGTAAAGTATAATTCAGAAGAAAATTACATGTCGGCAAAAGAGTTGGAAGAAGTAAAACTTTACCAGTAATTAGTAACTGTTAGATAAAATAAAATAAAAAGCTGGGATATTACCACTCTTTTATTTAGCCGTTAACAAGTAATATTACTACATTTCCCACAATTCCGGGGTGCTGACGTTGATGCACGCAGTAAGGTACGTACAGAAGGAACCATGACAGTCAGCAGAATTGCATGCTTGGAATCCTAGCGCCCGACTTTTGCTTGGAAGGACCCTCGTCGGTGTTGAGACCATTGGGAGAGAAGCTGAGAAGACTTCCTGGGCACACAGGAACCTCAAAACTAAACTCAACTGCTCTTTATTTGTTTACAGTCTGCGGGGTGCTCGGTAAATTATCGTCAGCGACAGGAACTACAGCCCGGGGTTGCCAAACAACAAGCATCCTTCAGTGTCAGCAGCCAGAGGTAGCAGCTGGAGCTCTCTGTAAAGGCTCCTCGACCCTGTTCACTCCTGCCCAACCTCAAAGTAGCTTTCCAGACAACACACTGGGGGTAATGTGTACGTTGTTAGCCATTTTCATCATATTCGAAATTATTGTTGTCGCGTCTTTTTTTGCCACGCAAAGTTAACACGAGAAGCTAACATGACTGATCGCCGATATTTTAGAAACTGTCTCAAGTTGTAAACGTCGTGTCCTTTTATCTTCAATCCTCCTCTTGATTTTTGATTTTTTTTTTTGCATTACACTGTGCGTTATTTGCTTCAAGCTTTAGCACGCACCTGTCAGAAACGTCTACGCTCAGGGTCATTTACTGTCAAGGTCTCATATCACAACTCTTGAAACTTGGCATCCGGTGTTAGTATTGTCTTTGTAACTCGTTTTCTGCTGGGTGTAACCTAACGAGATATGGTGTAACCCCATCCTGACGAGTTTTGCGAGTTAAAATTGGCCAGGTTCCACTCTTCACACTACTGACATTTCTGTTTATACTCCACGGGTCAGACGATCAACTCTTTTGCTGTGCCCACAAGCTGTTGAATAACAGATGGCAGCTGCCTGTGGTCAATATTTAACCATTAGGTTTGATATTTTAAATTAAATAAATAAAGACTTACTTACTATTTTAACCAGAGCCTTATCTCTCTCAATTATCCTAGTAGGTACTCTACATTTGACCTCTCTCTAAGCGAATGGCACAGTCGCATTGTTTGCAGCTGTGGCCTAAATAGTGTGCCTTTCCCAGGAACAATGGTCAGGCCGGAGTAGCCTGACAGTTAGGTTGTCTTCAAGTGTCACTGCTGTGATCAAGCAGTATTGATATGATCTGTAGACATATGCAAGGCACAGAAAAAGGTTTATTTGTTGTGCTTGAGGTCTGGAACAACCATTAACGGCATTAACTGCGAGTGCAAGCAAGCAAGTTTTCACTGCCTTATGTCCTTCTGTATCACATAGTGTGTGTTCTGTTTGTTGTTTGGAATATGACGCCAACACATTTTAGCTTCCTATTGAGGCTAGAAGATAAACATTTGGCCTAACAGCGCATGACAGAGCCTCCATGCCACATCTGGTGTGTTGTTAAAATTTGCCAAACACAAACCGTTTTTCTTTCTGACTGATTTTGACTCTATTTGTTATCAAGTCTTTGCACCTTGCTTTCGCTTTTCTCCCTCATTCTTGCCTGCTGATGTGCAGTGCTGCCCCAGGTCAGAGAAAGGACATGTTTGTGTGTGTGTGTCTTTGTGTGTGTGTGTGTGTGTGTGTGTGTGTGTGGATAGAGATAGGAAAGCATAGCTTAACGGATTCTCTTACCGTTCTTTTCATAATTTACTCTCTCTGTCAGTGCCCTCGCTCTGACCTCAATAGGAATTGACACTCACATCACCCAAGAGAGAGAGAGCAGAGAATGAACTTGGTGACAAAGTTCTGAATACAAAAAAAAAAATCATAGCCTAATTTCCTGCTACATGTGCACGGTGCATTCTAAGGGCTATTTGTCAGTCAAATAGCCCTTGTGGAGTTGGGATTAGAAATGATCATGAATGCTCTCTGTCCTGTCTTTTGTTCTGGGTCTCCTATCTGGATCTGCAAAGTGGGTTCTAATGAAATCTAAACTGTTAATCATCAGGCTTCTGGGATTAAAAACAAAAAAACATGTGATGATCATCAGCGGGTTTTGTGCAACTTTAGCAAAATGTCTGAATAATAGCTTACCTTCCAGGCAGCCACTTTGATGAAGCCACCAGCTCCGAGCAAGTAACAATGAGATAGATTGTGTTCTTCATCCAGCACATGCAGTGGTGTTTGTGTGAAAATCTTTATGCATTTATCTACCTTGAAATCCTCAGTCAGTATGAATAGAAACCAGCTCTGAGTCCAGAATGAATTAACAAAGATTTCCCTTGCAGTGTTTTTGGTAGACAGCAGAATGGTATCTCTGCACTGTCTAAAAGATATCTACAAAATTAATCTTCATATTCTGACAATGAAATGCCTCAATGAGTTTTCTTCTTTTTGTTCATTTTATCCTCTCTATCTTGTCTTCTTCTCGAACAGTCAACAATGTCTGCAGATTCCCTTCCTGAAAACCAAGTCAACATCTGTGGTATCGACTTGAATTTCTTAACAGGAAAGCACCTTTTCCAAAGCCCTTGACTGCCGGTGTCTGTTGCTGTCAGCTTCCTTCCACTACAACTTCCTGGCCACTGCTTTTGCTCAATGTTTTTTCACCTCCTCGTAGGGCTTACAGGATGCCATAGTGGTTAAAGAAACAATTTGGGCTGTATGGGTTTTGGGAAAGCACATGTCCTGCTGGAGATAACGTGAAGGAATCCATGCCGAACAAGGAATGCTTTGTAGTCGACTAAACCGTTAACTTTTTCCAGGGACACAGACAGAAAGGAGATTTCCCTGAAGGAATAAAAGAAACTATTAAATCCACCTTCTAGAAAAGAACATTGCCCCTCCAGTTCCCGCCCCCCCCCCCTAGCCAGCCCCCAGTACCATGCTGGGTGCACTCCTGCGAAGGAACATGTCACAGAAGTTGAGTGTGCTGCTGATGGTATTCGGCCTGGCATGGGGACTTATGCTGCTGCGTTACACCGTGCAGCAGCCTCGCCATCAGAGCAGCTCTGAGCTACGGGAGCAGATACTGGAGCTCAGCAGGCGATACGTCAAAGTCCTGACAGAGGAGAACCAGAATTTACCAGGTGGGCCGCAGGGAACATCCATGGCTGGATATGGTGAGCATTTCAGAAGAAGTTTGGAATCCATTCATGTGCACTTCCTGTACTGAAACGTGTTCCTTTAACGCAACCATTGACTTTTTCTACTTTCTGTTTCCCTTTGCTCTTAGCTGATCTGAAGAGGACTATAGCTGTGCTGCTGGACGATATTCTGACACGGCTGGTCAAACTGGAGGGGAAAATCGAGCTTGTTGTTAATGCCTCTTCTACTAACACCTCCCACGCAGCAGGGGGCGTCCTTGCTTCTGCCCCCGCTGACCTACAGAAATCCTCAAAGCATGAGACAACTGGCAGCCACCCAGGGACGTCTCGCCTGCACCCACACATCCCTAATAGGCCTCGGCCACGTCAAAGAATATAGTCCTGATAGAATTCTTTATTTTTTTTTCTTTTCGGCACATCACATTTTCCAGCATCTATCACTGATGTAAGCACATCAAGATAGTGAAAAGCAATATTGAGATTTTTGGACATCGATCAACTTGAAAACGTGGACACTTCGAAGAAGTGTTCTACACTGTCAGAGGGAAGACAAAGACTTCTACATGCTCTCTTCTGTCACATGCTGATATCTATTTATTTTTTACCAGGACTATCCAGCATATTTTTTTATATTCAAATTGCTCATTGTGTTTTGCTTGAATTTCCATTCAAATCTTATGTTATGACTGTTTCGGCAAAAGCAAAGAAGTATAAACACTGGTTTGCATAGATTTCATAAGTCTCACCTATGAACAAGGTAAACTATGTACAGAACGTCAACATGTCATAATGCTGACTAAACCAATATACTCCTAGCTAAGTAAAGCTAAATATCACTTTTAGCTGTTGCAGCTTCTCAGTACTATAAAATGATTCTATTTTTAGCTTACACATACAGTGTACGTAGTATGAAGGACAGTTAAGACAGAATCCAAAGAATGTTATTTGCACTTCATCCGGAGGAAGTAAAAATTTGTATTTATAATTTTCCAGACTGTTGATAGGCTGATGCCTTTTTGCCACTAAACAAGGGGGTGTGCTTTGTCTTAGTAAAGATCTAACGTTTCCTCGGCCAGCTGTCCAGAAATGTTTAATTTAGGATTGGAACAGATTGAATGTACTGTGTAGTCAGTCTTTAGCCTTGTAATGCTGTTAAGTAGACTGACCTACTGCTTACTCATGTTCAGGGTTCATCTTGCACTGTGACTCTATAGAGAGTGTCTAAAAATACTGGACACATCCATCTTTGACTATAAGGATATTTGAAGGGTGTGGACATGGGGGGGCTTTGGGGTATTCACTCTGCACACCCTTATCCTGATCCTAAATATAGTCCCTGCAGCAAGAAAGATGGACATTATTGTCATGAAAAGTGCTCGGGGAATGTAGGTGTTCTACTGAAATATGAGGAAATGACTTCATATTTTAGTTACAAACACAAACTAAAATGAATGTGAAGGCCTTAAGTCTTAATAATCTCACTGTGGGTTAACTGTCTCTATATTGAGTGAAGCCATAAATGTACTTAGCTGTATAAGGTAGATGAGATGGTGACCACTCCTGTCAGATAGATTTACTAATGAATAGACAATGGATATTTAAACCCACCCACCCAACATTTAAGAGCTGTTTTGTATCAGGTCACTTTCTTAATTTCCATGAATTAAAGCAACTTAAAAAAAACCATTCAGGCGATTTCAGTTGGCTCTTTATGTGTATTACTAGACAACAAATTAAATTTGATTTGCCATCATCAGATGTTCATTAGGTCTAGTAAAAAGATGCCATTTTTGTGTAAAGGTAACATTTAAAATAGATTTACTTACTTCATACAAATCCCTCAACTACATGATAACATTTTCCAGTCAAATCATGTCTTACCATGGACGAAGGTGAATTTTAACTACTTAAGATTTCAGACTACTCCTCTATAATTACTTCCAATTTTGTGCAAGTGCCCAAATCCTTCTAAGCTACATTTACCTGGCTTCTGCCAAAATGAAGATAATTTACATTTAAAACAATTGTCAACTTATATATTAATTACAGGGACACTATCAAGTCACTCAACCTTATCGTTTGTGGTTGATATAAGCTCATCCAGCTTCAACCATACAATGCTACTTACAGAATAAAGTTCACAAAGCATTTATAGAGTATGGCAACAAATGGGGTCATTTAGGCTACAACTAAATGTTCAACTCCTGCAGTTTGTAAACCCTGTACTTTACACTTAAGTTTGTTTTAGTTATGTGTTATGGGGTAATCATTTAAAATGTTTGAAGTTATCGAGTGTGTTATATTTATACGTTCAAATTTAATGGTTCTTTTTTTTTTCTTACGCAATACGGTTATTTTTTTTTTCTTGTGAAGACGGGACGTGACGTCACACTGCTGTTAATAAATATACCACCCACCTCACGCGCCATCTTCTCCTTGGTAACTGGCCAGAGGCAAACACTGTGAAAACCTCTCTCGGTGCAGTGAAATATCTGTCTAAAAGCTCGGCTGTTTAAGCTTTACAGATACAACAATGAGTGATACAGAGGATGGAAATTACGAAGGGCGGGTAAGTCATGTAATGGAGTGGTGTTTTATATCTCCCTCTCGTTCCTTTTCTTCCGTGTGGCTGAGCCTTTCACAATACGCTAGCTAACGTCACAGCAGCTACACATCAGCACATGCTAAACGATTAGCCTCACGCTGACGCTGTGTGCGTTGTGTTAATAACATTACCTGTGTAAGAAAGGCAGGTAATGTGTATATTTTTCCCCAGGCTGTCCATGGTAATTAAAGTTCATTGATACATATGGACGGCTGACAATAAAAAGTCCTTTATGGTAGCACTGGATAGACCTGTTTCTGTTTCTGTTTGATGACATTAATGCACATGACTTATTCAAGTCTAAAATTAATGGCAAGCTACCTGCCACGTTTGCGTTCAATGTCCAGCCATCGTGACACTTTGGCTAACCTTACCTGACTATTTTTTCTGATTTCATTATTTCGAGAACAATTCAAATCCTAAGCTACTCTTCGTTCTCTGCTTTCTTGTTCTTTCCCTCCCCCCACATTGAAACAAAACATTTAAGACCTTTAACTGTAACCATGATGTGATTATCCTCCTTTGCCTACTTCCTGGACAATTCAAACTTACTGTAGAAACCATGTACTTGTACTGCATTCAGTGTTCATTTCATTGAAGATATTCTCTTCCTAAACCTATGATTTTAATTTCATTGAATGTTCTTTTTTCATTAAGGTTATTGATCGTGAAGGATTTGAAGAGTTTTATCCAAGAGTGCTGAAGACAAAATTTCAAGATAAAAGAAGGCTAATGAAAACATGTACAGAGCAGAACATAGAAGTGGAAAGGGAGAAAATGTGACGGAAGACTGGTGTCAGATAGACGCGCTCGCGGTGTAATGGCTAAAATGAAACTGGTGTCAGTTTGGGTGAAGAGATGAAAAAAAGTCCTGGAATCAGAACATGAGAAAACTGAAAAAAGAAGAACGAAGAAGGATAGAAAACCTGAGAGAAGGGAGTAGCGTGTAAAGAATCTGGAAGAATGAATGTGTCCTTCGGTTAAGTAAATACACTGTTTGTGTCTCAAATGTCTTTTTTTTTTTTTTAAACTGCATGTATCATTGTTTTTCCCCTTTTATGGACCAGGTGGACATGAATATAGACCTGTCATATACATACTTGATATTATGTAAATTAATGTAAACCAAAGATTTACTCATTGAAATGATTAAGTTACTAACCCTTTTCTTTACAGTACATGTGCTGTGCATTTTTAGACACATGATCTGTGTATAACATTTTCTACCACATTTTACTACTCTGTGTTTTATATATTTTTTCATTATAAGGAAATGCATGTATTTGTCCATGTGAAGTTGTTAACATGCTGTCTTGATAACAGGGGTCACGCTCCCCGTCTAACTCTGATCATGGGAGTCCAGTTCGAGTGAAGTCTGAGAGCAGATCTGGCACCCCGAGTCCATCCCGGGCTTCCAAACACTCTGAGTCGAGATCCCACTCAGGCTCAAAATCCAGGTATGTTTTTTATTTTTTGCAATTTTATTATCCTGTGTAGAACACGTGATGTGGATACGTGACTTTAGCGTCATTTGATACTTTTGTCTTGCATTCAATTTCTCCTCCTTTGCTGTGTGTCTTTCAGGTCTCGCACACGGCGGTACTCAAACCGGCGCTATAGCCGTTCACGCTCTCGTTCTTCTTCCCATCGAAGGCAGTCCCGCTCTCGTTCCTATAGCCCCGAATCCCGACGCAAAAAGAGCCAGAGCAATTCCCCGACATCAAGCCGGCGCCGTCACACCGGCAGCAGGGTGAGTTGGATGAAGAAAAAGGCAGGCGTCAACGAACGTTGTCCAATTCTTTATGAATATTGTGATTTCTACCCTTTGTGTTTTTATTTAGAAAAATCCCAGCGCCTAAAGCATTAAATATGTTTGAAATGGGTATATATTGATTTGAAGTTGTGTATTTAAACCATCCTCCAAAGGAGTCGGTATGCTTTGCAACACTTTGAGAAGATAGCAAGTAAATCTCTGTTTCTTTAATACATGCGGAAATGTTCTTATTTATTATCACACACTGAAACTTGTGCGCTGGGAAGCCACTCTGAAATGACATTTAATAACCCCTTTTTTATTAACCACCCCTCCTCTCATTATATCAACAGAACCATGACGACACTAAAGAAGCACACAGTCATGGTGCTGATGCTGATGTTAGGGTATGTGGACCTTCTGAAGTATTTTGGGACTGAGCGATGAAATGTTTGTTTGTGGGTCAACGGTGCTGCTCCCCCTCTAGTGCTGGATAGAGTGAATAGATGCGTTATTATAACTCGGTGATCCAGCTATATGAAGACAGTGAATGCATCCACTTCACCATTACCAGAAGCATCTAAACAGAAGAATTCACTACAATATTAAATGTGTACTTTTTATTGTACTGCATTCTTAGACTTCCCCATGAAACTCAGTTTGTGTATGCTCATAATGTCTAACATGCACTGCTGTGAAAATGCTGAGAAAGTCATTCCCGGTGATTTCTGATTACAGCAGGAGGCAAGCGAAGTGATTTAGTACATTCTGTAGTCCTCCCATCTGTTTGAAAGCTCTTTACGGGGTTATTAAATGGTAAATGGACTTTTCTAGCCTTCTGACTGCCGCAGGTCACACCTGTGGCAGAAGCTGCTTTGTAAAGTGTCCATCCACTAATCCATTCATAAACATTCACACGCCGCTGACGTAGAAGCGGGAACAACTTGTGGTTAAGTGTCTCGCACAAGAACACGTGGACATTAGGCATTTAATGTTGTTTTGTACTCCTACTAAAACTGTAAAAAGATTCCAATGTAGTACTTGCACCTTTGTTAGTACTACACTGAATACTGCTGTAGTTAAAAGCCATTATTTATTATGTGAGAGCTGTCCCATGTATTTTGAGTACGGCCATCTTTATATGAATTGTCCAATACGTAACATGGAAGAAATTTAAAGATCCACCTGAAAACATGAAAGGTATGTTTGATGCTGTGTTTGGTGAATTACTTCATTTGTCTTTTTGCACAATGCTTTCATGATTTCCAATGCTGCTATGTGGATGAAGATGAATCTTCTTTGATATAATTCATTACATGGGTACAAGTGGCAAACCAATCAATCAACTCTGACCCTTATTGTTGACTGTTCCAGGCGAACCCTGACCCAAGCAGATGTTTGGGGGTGTTTGGCTTGAGCCTGTACACCACAGAGCGGGACCTGAGGGAGGTGTTTTCACGTTACGGTCCTCTGGCAGGAGTCAATGTGGTGTACGACCAGCGTACAGGCCGCTCCCGTGGCTTTGCCTTTGTTTACTTTGAGAGAATAGAGGATTCTAAAGAGGTATGGAAAATGTTGTGGGTTTAAATCACGTAATCTTCACTGCTGTTTTTTTTTTTTAGACTCATCTGTGTTCTGCCTTTTGCTAAATGCCCTCGTCTGTCATTTAAAAGAGTCATATTTTAATAGATGAAACGCTTATGAAGAAAGATATATTTCTGAAGGTCCAGAAAAGCATATTTTTGTAATTTAATGTGTGAAGTCCAGTCATTGCCTCAAATATTTCTGATCATCTAAATACATTCAAACATGAGACATAGGAGCAGATGAAAGACAGGGCATTTAAATAATGATGGTGTCACTTAACTGATTTAAAACTATTAAATATTAAAGGCTATGAAAAGCATGCTGTTTTGCACTCTGTTTTCCAAGCTTGCATGTCGGTCCAAAGGTCGCCGTTTGACACTTTCCTCTCAATTAAAAAGAATTGTAATTGCACACATTCAACACTAGATGGCTGCCTTACCACAAACTCCCTCCGCTTTTCTAACGTCTCTCTCGGAGCAAGTGATGTGATATAGGTGGGCCGAAGTGATTCAAACACTATTTGTGTAAAAGCCTTTGATGATTTGATAACATCCTTCTTTTGTGTTCTTCAGGCAATGGAGCGAGCCAATGGCATGGAGCTGGACGGGCGGCGCATCAGAGTGGATTTTTCTATCACCAAACGTGCACATACACCAACGCCTGGAATTTACATGGGCAGACCAACTCAGTAAGATCAGCACAAATGTCAAAGTTTTTAATTATGCATCATATCCTTAATAATTTGTTACATTATGTTTGACATGCCATTTATTTTTTTAAGAGATAAGACACCTGGAAGTCAAAGCCTTGTCTTTCTTATTTTAACAGTAACGGTGGTGGGGGTGGCGGAGGTGGAGGAGGCGGTAGCAGCAGGCGTGGGAGAGACTCGCATTACGACCGTGGCTATGACCGCTATGACAGATATGATGACTGTGAATATAGATATAGGTGAGTAAAATAATTTGAACAATAGTCGGGGTATGGCCATTGAAAAGATAATAGATGTATAACTCTTTCTCCGCATGCTTACAGTCGCAGACGCTCCCCATCACCGTACTACAGTCGATACAGGTCTCGCTCGCGGTCCCGCTCCTACAGCCCACGTAAGTTTGAAAAGATATGCGAACGATAAAAGCTGCATCTGTTGTTTCAGCTTCAGACATGAAACCAGACTGATGATAGTATGCATAATCAAACAGATTGACGTTCTTTTATCACTGGTAAAAGCTGATTTTTTTTTTTTTTTTCATTATTTCTTTTCGGGATCAAATTACACCTGCACTAACACTAAAATGTCATTTTCTCTTCTTGCAGGGCGATACTAAGCTGCTCCTTGGTGTGTGCAGCTTCCCTCCAATAACATTGATGGTGTGTGATTCATCAAGGTGTTTCTGTTGGAGACACCTTCAATCAGCATGTGTTTGTCAGCAGATTAGGTCCTACATTTGAGATAGCTCTTGTTTACATGCAGTAGATTTCTTTTCTTTCTTTTTTTAACCTGTTGATGCATCTTTGACGGTGTGAGCAAAGAACCCAGAAACTGTTGGATACCGTTACTCGATCCCCCCTTCATTGTCTCCAACAAAACTGCCTTTTTTTCTTTCAGGTTATTGTTTATAGGATGTGTTGCTGAGATCACTGTTGTCAGTACAGTAAATGTCAGCAAATAACTTCTAAATAAATATCGACAATTGGAGTTGGTTGATAGCCTGATGGTAAGTAATTTAAAGGCAGGGTTGGTAACTTTCTAAAACTATCATGATTTTGAAAGTAGCATCCTCTCCGTATTCACCCACTCCCTCCCACTCTGTGCTCCCTCAAAAGCCGCGCCCCTCACTTCCATGCACTAGCGCCATTGCTCTAGAAGTGGATTTCAGCTCATGCTTTGAGTGTGGGCTCATGCATGCATGGTGCAAAGAGGCTTGATTGGTATATAATGTACAAACCGTCATCCGACATTGATTAAAGTTTTTATAGGCTTACAGCTGCTACAGAAGACGCATTTTCTTTGTTCCTTTTTCAGAGGACACAAGATCTTAATGATCTTAATTGGTTAAATAAATTTCAACCAAAAACTGTATCTGAAGGAAATTAGCTACCCTGCCTTTAATCTCAAAGATTAAAGTCAAAAATATGACTGACAAACGTAAAATAGGAAAGACTCTTTCCACACAGGAATCCCTCACGTCACTTTAGTGTGTTTGCTGGTGAATCTACAGCTACACAATCCTCAACCAGAAAATTCGAAAAACAACCCGACTCTTCACTCATGTTCTTTCAGGATGCTTGTTTCCCAATACAAGACTCACACTGACAGAGAGATAGCTTACCATGCCCAACCAAAGCCTATGTATGAATCATCTAGAGTCAACAAGGAATGATTTTGTCTGAAGTCGGCTTAAAAACATCTCTTTGAAAGTCTATATTGTAAACGTCTTTCAGCTGTGGACCTGCTTTATTCATTACCCTTACACATGAATCTATTGCAAACTAAGTATATGTTGAGAGGGTCATTGTATCATCATTCATGGCTAGCACCAACATTTGTGGAGCGTTGAGGTTGAGCCAACCTCGCAAAATGGTTCCTTTTGTTGAAAACGAAACAAAAAGAACTTCCTGCTGAATGAATCTGACTACTAATGTACACTCAGAAAATGTTCAATGCTTATTTCCTCTTTCTTCTGGCTCTCATAAGACGTCTTCATGTCCATATATGTCATGATATAAAAAGATCCATGTTTAGTAAAGTATAGTAACTCTCTATTACAGCCTGTCTTCAATAAGGCTAAAAACTTGTTTATGCGCTCAAACTATTGAATTAAAACTGACGGACTCAGTTTTTTTTTTTTTAAAGGTTGATTCTCAGCTCACAGTCCACTTTTGTCAAAGTAGTCAAGTTTGAGTTTCTCCACAGACTTTTATTATCATGTATAACGTTTTTTTTATGATTGTTTCTTTATATGGTAATACAAAAACATGAAAACTCCAGTCTGTTGTGTGTCGTCTAACCTTTTTGTTCATGAAAAGAGGAGTGCTACAGGTTGAGTGGGTAAGGTGAGAAAACAAGAAGTGTCACAGAAGACGTGCATTACACGTTCACGTTCACAAATCAAAGTATTTCATACGGAACAACAAAAGATCTCCAAAAGTGACATGTTTCTGTCGTGATGGTTAAACCAATGAGAACTCGGAAGACTTTTAACAAACTTTATTGGGTGAATTTGAATGACATTACATACGAAGTTGCACGTAAAATGACAGATAATCCGAGAATTATGTATTTTGATATCAAAACTTGTACATATTTGTGGCTACAGCCAAAAGTTGAAACAATTTTCAGTCCCATGGTACAAATACAATAAAGTGATGTTTTATCTGACATTGCTGAACAATGACTTAACAAGAACATTTTTATTAAACAGAAACCAGTGTATTCTTTACATTATATGAAGTCTGAACAAAGGTTTGTGCAAGACGTAAAGTAAATGGCAACCCTGAACTGTGCAGGTTGCGTCAACCAAACATGTTCAGCTCTCCGTAGACCTTAACCCCAATAATAAAGCCCCTCATTCAAAGAGGGTTAATAATCAGTGCTGACATGTCATGGGGGCCCCTCAGAGTTATGCATTTATTCACACCGACTCAGATAATTCTTCAGGTTCCAAGATAACCATTCACTGGAGAGATACAAGAGTCAAAGTTTGAGCACATTCTCTCCAAACAACACTCAAAGTCAGATTTGGATTCTAGTTGACTTCAGTACCTATTTGTTTTTCTTTCGAGGTTTGTATGAAACAATAACACTAGTTTTTATCCACTCATTTATCAGAGATAGAAGCAACTTCTTTTTAGAAGAATTTAATGAGGTGACAGGTGCAGATTCAAGAAAGGACAGTTAATTCACTTTATTTAAAGGTTGAAAGGGAGGGTTAGTAAGTGAAACTTCACAGATGATAAGGGTCTAATGGTGAGTCAACCACCAGGGCAGAAAAATGGAAGATCACTTTCATATCTAGATATAGACAGAACAGCAGATTAAAGTATTCAAATTAAGTTCTGGTCTACAAAAATGACTCAAGATCTTAGGAAGCAACAACTGGAAAGACAAAGAAACATCTTGCTCCTAACAACTGATGTATCAACCTCCCCTTCTTCTACTGTTTAACTTGAACTTAATGTTATAGTTGTACTTTGGAGGTCGTATATACCTTTTATGATGGTAAATGTCAAACATTCAATGTGTACAACATTATGCAACTAGTAGCTTTGACATGATGGGATTGAGTAAAACTAGGAAGATAAACTGTTAGCGTACAGGACAATGTCTGAAGGTTAACAAGCAGCATGCTCATGTTTTCTATATGGTTTGAACACATGGGGATATGCAGCGGAGGGAGGAGAGAGGACCTAAAAAACCTTACATCTGAGCCCTAAACATGAGGCTCCAGTTGGAACAAACTAAAACACTGTTTGCTTTGTCAGCATGCACATGGTTATCTTAATTATCAGTCATACAAAAAGAAAGGCAATTAAACCCCCTATTTTTTTTAAATAAACTATGTAATGCTTTTGAGCACAAATCAAGCTAAACGTATTTTCAGAAATTGACATTTTAGGGCTTTATTGCATTTATCTGTTTAAAGCTTGAGGAAATCTGCACAAACTATCACTAAAACAAGTCTTTACAGTTACAGAAACCTGTTAAGAATTGTTTTTTTTTTTTTACTGTAGGCTTCTAGCTATACATTAAAGGTGTTAATGGTGAATTTAAAAAGAAAAGGTCTGATTTGTGTTTTGCACATGTAAACGTGAGATTAAAATGGATGACACAATCAACCATTTATTGTGTTCAGAGGTTGCACACTGAACTCCACCACAAATAATACGTTTTTCTTAGGTCAAAGTTTGAAATCATCAAGTTGCTGAAGTATATAACTCTTAACAACATATAACATCTTTTGTATCAATTAACTATTAACATGCTCTAACAGCTACATTTTAAACCACATTTAAATGTGGGTCAAATTATAATTGTTTCAGAATAATAAGCAAACCATATACTTTATTTCAATTTGAACAGTGTGAAGCACAAAAAGCAACAACCCATGTTTATCTGCTCTTTTAGAAAACAAGATATGGAAGAAATGAATTGCTTTTGGGTTCGTTTTAAGACATTCTTCCTCAACACAGATCACAGTGTCACTAATGAATTAAGGTGCTGTAACAGTAAACAGCAGTAACCACAGAGAGAGCATTTCCCTAAAAACACAGACACATGACGATACAAGATGCACAGTGTGGAAACATCTTTAAATATTCTTGTAACTCTCCCTTTCATCAGACTTGTTGTCCTGCATGAACACATGGTGTAAACCAGTTTTTTTTTTTAACAACTCAAAAATAAATGTAAAGACAAAAACTACAAATATGATTATTATTTAAAGAAACATGTACTTTTGTTGAAATAATTTACAAACACTTTGAAATCTGATTGTTTTCCTTTGACACATTACAAAGTGTAAAAAGCCTTGTCTGTAGGATTATAATTACCTGTTATTTTACCTGTAAAAATAATATTTATTTTACAAAACAAAAGGATCATTGCTGCCACTTGTGGATCAGAACATTGGGGGCAACTACGTCTGCCTGCAACTTGTAGATTTGAAGTTTATTTGAACCAGAAAATGGCCTTTTCCCCAGAAAAAAAATGTCCGAACAATTAAATAACCATTTGGAATACTTTGGGTCTATTTTTTATTCTTATTCCCAGGATTTTACTTTTGTTTTAGGAAAATGGTTGCAAGTGACGACAAAATGAGGAAAAACGACTGTGTCTTACACGGTATTATTCTGTTTAAAGTAAAAGAGAGGTATACTTAAATATGTTTGTCTTCAAAATAATTTGCCAATAAGCAATGACTCGTAAGGTGCTGTTGAAAAGAAATCTTTCTGGCATGTGTTTTGAGGGGGCACAAACCGCCATTTTCTAATGAGATGGAGGGTGTCATCCTTCAGGAGAGTCAGAGAGGAAACCCATCCAGTGTGTGTTTTTGAGTCTGCATGATTCAGTTTGATATTGATAAAAAGCATGTGTCGTTTCCCCCCCCCAACCCCCACCCAAAAGTCTTGTATTAGTGTCGATGGGGAGATCCTTCCCAGATCAGTTAATGTTAATGGAGGCTCCAGATTCTCCTCAACATGGCGCACACCACACTGCTCCCTGACTGTCCGAAGCGGTCAGTAAGTGGATTTACTACTAACAACCCAAGTGGAAAGAAAACATTGTGATAGAATAGAATCGGCTGCGAATAAATAAAAAAATAAAAAAAATCTCACCGGAAACCAGGATTCCTTGATTCAGTGTAGCTTTAGGGCTTTGTAAAAGAGCCTCGCGCCTGGCGACGTAGACTATGTACATCTTGGAGTGAGGCCAACAGCTCAAAGTTGGGCTATAAGCTGCGTTTTACTTAAACAATCTGCCTCCCCTCTCCTCTTTCTGCCTCTCTCTTTCTAGAAATATCCCAGACTGATCGATTTTTGTCAGTTCTTGTTCCTGCACTGACATTAACCGCAGCAATCTTCCCACATATAGGATGCAGTCTAGTCTGAAACTTTATGTCAGTTTTTTTTGCCCCCTATGGAATTTGTCCATAGCGAGGACTCCTGAAACTGGGGGCGGGGAGTCTTTTCTGTACATTCCTCAGCGATACATTCACTACTCCTCCAGCAGAGCCTGCAACCACACACACAGACAGGCTGCAGCCATGCATCAGTTCATTCAAAGCGACGAGAGGAGGCGAGCACTCCAAACACTGCTTTCTGCATCCATACATTAGGAAATGGCTTTTCTTTTTTTTATTCAGGCTACATAATCCAATACAACCAATTAAATTAGGTTATAAAAAATGTGTGAGTCTAACTAGGCCACCGGAAGCTGCTTAGGTTTGATAATAATGTATACTCGTCCTTACGGACAGAAAACGTGACAGATCTAAACTCAGCCTGAAAGCTGTAAAGAAACTTTTCAGGAGTTGAAACTTGAAACAAATTAAAATACAATTTAAAACTACCAGAAAGTGCATTGAAAGCTGATTTTAAACGCTCCCTTTTAGTCTTATAAACGTGAGTAGCCTGCATTGTTCCATGATGTAGCCTAAACAGTACCTAAACTTTCAGAATAGTTGAGAAAAGTTGTAAAAACTGCCGCGGATTTGGCCTCAGGCTCGGGCTTCGTTAGATCTTTATGGCTTATGACAAAGCCCAACAGGGGTGACACGGGGAGAAACGCATAATTGGCGCGCTGATTCATATAGAATAGTCGATCTGAGGAGCCAATGAATGAGCGCGTTGAGGCCGAGCCAGAAACACTAGTAGGAGCAGGTCTGAAGCCCTCTGATTGGCCGCTCGCCTCGGCCAATCAGAGGGCTCTATGTGTTTGTTCAGCAACAGAGAAGAAAACCCACTGAGACAGCCATGGCCTCAGTGTGAGAGAGTGACTGAAGGGCCCCCTAAACTAACTTGCTAAATCAAACCTGCTTTACTTTTGTGTTCACACAGTATTATCATGTGAGTTCAAAGATGGTAGCTTTACTTTGGAAATAACAGGACACCTAAACGTCTACAAGTGAAATAGCTTATGCCTATAAGCAACTTCAGAGTCAATGCTATAGGTTGAATCAATCAGCAAAACTGAGCTTATATCTCATTGAGATAGCAAATATAAGTTACAATGAAAACAGAGGCTACTGGAGAGGTAAATATCTATGTTTCAATGTAGCCTACCTTTTTTCTGGTTCATACTTGATTTTTAAATATAGCTTAATTTACAAAAGACAGCACTTATAGCATAATAATATAGGAACTAAAACTATCTGTAAAGCCTATTGTAAATCTCAGAGACAAATTTTACTCGTACATGTAATGTGTATTGAGCATATACACTCATAGAGCACTCTTCTTCTGAATAGGTTTAGAATAAAGTAGTAAAAACCCCAATATAATTAGGATTATGCTATTGTGTAATTACATACACTCTGACACACAAAACTAAATGCACCAGATCACATTAGTATTGCAGTACATCTTTGTAACAACTTTTCAAGTTTGTCATTGTATAACCTGTTTTTAGAACTCAAGAAAACTTTATACTTCATCAGCACGAAAAATAACCGCCTCATTTGCATAAGGTTAAAAGGGGAAAAAAGCAGCATTGTTACATTGATGCAGTTATTGTTTTAGACTAATTTTAGATTAATGCATCTCATTATAGATACATACATACACGGATAGATACATGCATGCACAGTTTATACATGTACATACAGATACATACACAGATAGATATATACGCACGCACGCGCACACACACACACACAGACACACACACACACATACATACATGCATACATGCACACACACATACACATACATACATACATACATACATACATACATACATACATAGCCTAGAACAGTCTTGTAAACGTGGCGACTCTGCTTACTGCCTTTTGCGCACACAATCGGCCTTTGGCCGTGATTTAGGCTTCATATACACAATTGTGTTGTAATATTTTATACATGTATTCCACACGTGTTTGAATCTGGCTGTGTTACATGGGACGCTAAGGGTACTATAGTGTAGAAGACCCCTCCCTCTGAACGGAAGTCCACGCACGGGGTTTAGTGAAAGCGGATTCGCCATGTTCACTCAGACCACATGGTGGAAGGTGTCTGTTTTTTCGACGGTTTTGGCTTCAAACTTGGATCAATCCAAATGGCGTGGCGGCGCTTGTCTCGACTAAACATACCCCAATAGCCATTTTAGTGAATAAATTGGGCCTGCTGTTGGACTTTGAGTTGTGGATTAGGGAGGGCATGGCTCCACTCAAGCTGTAGAAGATGGATGCCGTCATGTGGATCGTAGTAGGCCTACGTGTCATTCTCACATTGAGCGAGGGTCCACTGAGCAGGCACACAGCACTCCTTGGTCAACATTTCGTAAATTAAAAATATCCTGTATGCAATTTAACAATGTAGTGCAACATCAGTTATGACCGGCCCCACCCCCTTTTACTCCTTATGTGTCATCAGTACAGCGCACTTAACACAGCCGTGCGCACAAGCCCCCGCAATATCAGCGTCTCCCTGCTATGTGCGTGCGTGAGCGCACTGCCGCTTTACTATTCCTCAACCGACCAATGAGAATCAAGCCTTTGCAGCGAAAGGCACACGAATGTGATTCTAGTGAAGATACACTGGGTTCTCACGGAATCCCTTTACGCACATAGCTCGCCAGGTTTTTTCCCAACACCAATCCACTCTTCCCCTTTTTTCTCCACTCCCCTCTGCTGTCCCCACCCCAGATTCCCGTGCAATTTTCCCCTATCCCAAACACTTAATTGAGCAATTGGGATTCCTCACGTGTGGGCTGATTTGTAGTTTGAACACGTGGCTCATTCAAAAAAAAGCCGGAATAGCGGAGGATTTTTTTTCTCCCCCTTCTTCTTCTTCTTATTCTAGGCTCTAGACTTTGAGGCGGGCGCCAGCCTTACCGTGTGTGACATTCTCTGTCTCTTTGCCAAGGGGTTTAGAGGAAGACACAAAGTAGTTTCTCCTCCTTTTCACCCAACCCGCCATCGTTTGGAGACACCAGATTAATAATTGAGCATTTATTTATTGCGCGATAGAGACAGAGGGGCGAGTGAGAGCGAACGCACTGTGAGGCTGCCAGTTTAAATCTATCTGTGGCTTGAACGACCGGGAATCACGCCACAGCCACTCCGTAGTAGTAAAGGCGATTTAGGCTACTCCAAACACTGCACGTCCGTGAGTGCAAACAACTATCTCTCCCTCAGCGTAAAGATTGTCCCTTTTCGGCGCACAACATGAATAAGCTATACATTGGCAACGTGAGCGCCGAGGCAAGCGAGGAGGACTTCGAAACTATCTTTGAGCAGTGGAAGATTCCGCACAGTGGTCCATTTCTTGTCAAAACTGGCTATGCGTTTGTGGATTGCCCGGACGAGAAGGCTGCAATGAAGGCCATCGATATTCTTTCAGGTTGGTACAAAAAAAAGTGTCATTTGAAAAGACGCACGCACAGCAGATATTGTCTGGAGATTGCCTTTACTTGGGTCCCGGAGGGTGGGGGTGTAGCCAAGCGTTTCTTTCTCTCACACAACCTTTACTTGGCCTTTTGACACCGTGGGCTCAGGCGAATAGCTGCCCTGAGTTTCAGTGAATTCTGCTCTTATAATTTCACTGGAGTGTTCCTTAATAAGCTGTGATTGTAAACATTACCGTGAAGATGAGAATACTATAAGGCTTTTCCAAAAGCTAGTTATGCGCCGTTCAGGGCAGTGCGATGTGAACGCCGTGAAGTGAACCATATTGTGGGCTTTATCACACAGCCCACTTTGGCACAACATGGGCAGATGCTGTAGTGTGTTGGTTGGTTTTAACAGCCTTAGTTTGAACTCACACTCTTGTCCAGGTTTCAAACTACAGGCCGTCTGCTGTTATCACAACTCGCTACTTTGTGAAGCCATTTCGCCCATGCTGACACACCAGGTGGTTTAATTGTGTTGGTCAAATGTAGGCCAACTAACTGTACCACACGACACGGCAATTTGCTTCCTGTACTTTTCACTACTTTCCGTATATTCTTATGTTATAGTAAAGCGTGTTCATAAATTACAGTTTGCCTCTTGTAATTTTCACGTATTGGGTTAAAACCTCTTGTTTGTGTCCTTGTGCTATGAGTTGCTCGCACACTTGAGAAATACATATTGCAAACATCACACTACGTTTAAAGATATCCAAGACTAAGCCATGTGAATCTAAACACACTACATAAAATTAGCTGTAAACACTAACCCTAAATACACTCACTAGAAGCAAGAACGTTGGCATTTTGTAGGGGTTAATGGCGTAATAAAATTAATAGCTGTATTGTTTTTGTTTTTAGGTAAAGTTGACCTTCATGGGAAACTTCTGGAAGTGGAGTACTCTGTCCCTAAACGTCAAAGGTAAGTCGAGTTTTATTTTGTAGGCTCGTGCCTGCTTTAACTCATGGGAACTGTATGTTGCGGTGGGTTTTGTTTTAAAAAAAAATTCCTACAGGTTTTTTAATTTTTTTTTATAAACTAATGGTTGCCCAAAATATGTTTCCTGTTGCACTTGAACATTTAATTCAGGGATGTGAGGTTTTGTTTTTGTTGATTTGGTGAAATGTGTTTTCGTGAATGCTGTGGGGTCAAATGAAAGGGGCGTATGATGGTGTACTCCCTCCTCTCGCCATGTCTATGGGGTGCTCCTTAAACCGTCGTGCACATGCCTGTATCACGTTGCTCACCCCTTATGTCATGTATACGTTTTTATTGTGACCTTAAATGAGCTCAAACATTTAGGGCGATGACTTAAGAGCTGGTCGAAATGTGTGCAGACGTAGAGGCCTTTTGGAGTCGTCCATTTGAGAAGGATTCTCCCTGCTTGTCCTGCGCTTCCGCCCTCTTCTGCACACTCTGCTGCTGTTGCATGAGATGGACTCCCAAACGCGACTGGAATGGGAGGTTTGGGGCCCATGTGTCGGCAAACCTGAGCTCCCAAGTAAGCAACCCGGTAAACACACCGGGCTGTGGTGTATCACTCTAGGGTTTACGTCAAGTATAGCCTAAATGTGATTTATTTATTTTTTTTAGGTCTACGTAACGCGATATGGCTTTGTGGCTGCCCCTTTTTGGTGGTAGCCTAATGCATTCTGCTCACAAATAATCCTTTGTGAATTAAATAAAAATGTCTCACTCTTGACAATTGGTGTAGGCTAATGATTTATGAGGCATTACAGGTAATATGCAATGACTTGTCTGGAGTTAGATTAAATTATCTTCTTATTTTAAGGAAAGTAAAATATCTTATTTTAAATGTCGAGGTGAAACGTGGGCTTCAAATTGTTATTTTGAAGGTACGCCTACTGTAATCTGAATTTAGGCGAAGCTGTAGGGTTGTGTTTTTTTTTACCATCTTTACATGGGTGTGTTTTCCACTTGAAGGTCATGAAGCTTCCTCTGTTAAGCGTGTAAGGCTGTTTGTTTAAATTTGAAGTTTACAAAATAACCCAGGTGAGCTACGTATGGAATTTTGCGTCAAAACTATACTCCTTCCTCCGAATTTTCCTCATCACGAAAAGCTGGTGACGTTGCTGTATGATTTTAATGTAGCCCGCTATGTGGCTATGGCAGCAACAGAGTCGAGTTTCAGCCACACTTAAAAAAAAAAAAAGTAAAACGTGCCCTCCCTGTTCTCCATGGAACATAGCATTAGTCAATGGGAACAGTATTCTGGGTATATGCTAGGCTACACACTAGTACACTGGTGCCCCTCTTTGAATTCCAACTGCAAATATCAACTGGGGGCTGGGGCCAATCATTCTGGCTTAACCTTTGAACCCTCCAGGAAGGGGAAGTGCTATAGCTGACGGAGATCAAGGTGAGCTGGCTGTAGTTCTGGGGCTCTTGAAGACAGAGCTGTACAGGGTGGCTTTCTATTGGGTGTTGTGCTTCGCTTTGTCAAAAACACTTCCTGATATAGATGGTCGTGGCCCAAAGCCTACTAAAATAATCCGTGGTGTATTTGCAAAACATCTGCTGCGTTTTGTGGTTTCTTCTTAAAAAAAAATGCCACAATACAATTCAGTTTAATTAGCCATTTGTGACTGTATATATTTTTTTAATGGTTATGAAATCTTTCAGCCAAAGTTCTGGAAGTGTACGTTTCACTTTGCATTACTTCTGAAAATGTTACAAGCTCAGTTTGAATTAAAGTCTGGCTTTTGAAGATCACACTTGTATTTTCTTGAAAGTGTCATGCAATTCTATTTTGTTTTTATTCTGAGAAGGCAAGCACATTTTAGAATAAGAAATGCAGTATGTCACTCTTACAGGTGCATTTGCATTAAAAATGCTTAATTTGTTCAATTTAGTGAACTGATTTTAAAATGCAGTTTTTTATTTGACCCAAATTAAACAGAAGTTCACAGTGGCTCCATGAATGTATTATTAGGAGCAGTACTTTTACTAAGCAGATTTTTTTTTTTTTTTTAAATGATTAATTTAATTACAAATGTTTCAGACGTGCCATTTTTGTGTAGACTGTGACTTGACTTCCCAGGTCGGATTATGTTCCCCTCGTTAGATAAAATATACAAAGGCCGTAGCCTGCCCTTCCCCACATGCATTTACTCGTGTAGTCACATGTACGGAAAGAGAGAAAAAGGCATGGCTATAGGAGGGGTGGCCTCAAGCCTGTCTGTGTTTGAGAGCAATGTGTAAATGGACATTGAACATGTGTGCACGACACACTTTATTATTATTATTTTTTTTAACAGCATAAAGAATACATACTATTTTCAGTAAGTTTTGTGAAGTCACACTCATTTTTGCATTTTTTTTTTTTTTTAAGCAAGCACCACAGAACACCTTTTAAATGCACACCATGATATATGGATGGTATCCAAGCTGTTTGTAAAACCAATTCCTGGCTCTTATTTCAAGAATGCTGGGGTCATGAGGTCACTGTGGGCCCCCACCTGCAAAAAAAATGTTTTAGTCAAATACTTTGGGGTGCTGGAGAATTATGAATGTGGCCCCTTGTTTAATCTGAAGTGCAAGCAAAGGGCTGAGGGTTCATTAGCTTTTCCTGCTGTTCGGCTCAAATCTGTGTCATGGTGTTACTATCTTACCTTAAATATGTATAGTTGTTCTTTGTGGTGGAGAATAGAGGCATGTTTTCTTTGCAGAGGTTCATACTGAAATTCCAAAATGTGTCTAATGTAACTTAAGTGAATTTAAGGGCTGTGAGAGGGCAGCGGAAACAAAATGTGTGGAGTTTAGTCATTGAGAACCTCTGCAGGCGGAATAGTCAATGAGTGTGGATAGAGGCATTGAGCACAGATCCCGAGTGTCCCACACTGTCCCTGATGGTAGAAGAGGGTTGACTACACGTGTGTTGTTAGACTTGTGCTCGTCTTGTGAGTCTTCTTGTCGCATGTAAAGCTTGCGTTCATGTCTAAACAGTAGCTTGTCTGTGCTCATGATGGAGGGCCGTATAGGTGTCATCTGAGCTGTGCGAGATGGGGGCGAATATGTAAAAGATTTGGTCCATTCTTAAAAGTAAATAAGTATCCGGGCCTCCTCCTGGCCATCACATGACGAGCCAACCCTTGTCACTCCTGGCCCTCCCCTCCTTTCCTCCCCCTCCCACTTTTAACCCCCGCTCTGCATGTTCCTGTCAGTGGACTTGTCCGTGTCCATAGCAACAGGGCCCCACCCCCACAGGGCAGAGAGGGCCCTTGTTACCCTTGCCTGAAACCAGGGCTAGCAGGACTAGTCGCCACCCCCTTCCCTAAATCAAAGGCTGTGACTGGGGAATGTATACCACCCCCACCCTGCCCCACAGCCTGGCTGACTTGTTCTGTGTGTGGAGCTATAGGTTAATCCGACTGGAAGTGCTCGGTGCATTTGCACATTTCGCATGGCGCTCCCACCGCAATGCAGAGCATACAGAAGTGGGGGGGGGGGGCTTGGATCAGTCGGGAATGGCATAGTGGGCCAGAAAGGGCTGGAATTCCTTTTGAAAGTTATTTGGGAATTTTCTGTAGAATTTGCCCATTTAGAATCAAGTAGTTCCTTAATGTCACAAATGAAGTAGATTGTTGAGCTTCTGTTGGCTTGATTACGGTTGTAGTGGTGAAATAGAGGAATATCAACTGCTGCAACAAACCTTGTTGGACATGTTCAGTGTTTCAATATGTATAGAGACCTGGGTGCGCGTTTAAATAACCTTTCTTTGATCAATTTAGGTTCATGGTATAAATAGTTAATAAATTCTGCACGTTGTAAGGTGTTATCTTCTACACAGCCGATTACAAAACAACCATTACAAGTGGAGCCAGTAGATGAGCTGCATTTTTAGAAATCATTTAACAGCTCAGTGAAGCCTGAGGGAAAGAACAAGAGACGTGTGGAGTGTTAGCGGTGTATGTTTTTATACAGAAGACGGAATATTCTGTCCACAAACTGTATAACTTAAATCAGCTGTATTAGTATCAAGTAGCCGTCGTGCATGCATGTGGAAATGGGTTGGGGTCAGAGTTTGTGATTCCACATTGTGTTCACGCTTGAACTCTCGCTCAGTCATATGTACATTTTGTTCCTTTAGGTAGGTGTGTGTGTGTGTGTCGGTGTGCAAGGGACTTTGGAGTGGCCTCCGCTCTTCTCAGATTTTAAAAGAACGTCCACATGCAGACAGACACTTGTGAAACTCTGACTCATTGATCCACAAGTTCCATTGTCTGCATGACCTCCAAAACGGAGCCAGTATACTTGTACACATTCATAACATCCCACTGTACACAAACTTTAGTAAATGGGGAACCTTCAAGCTGAAACGGATGAATTGGGGACATTTGTCCTGCTTGTGTTTTTGCACAGCAGCACCATTGTGAATGCTGGTCTCCACTTGTTTCTGCTGTGCGCTCACACTCTGCAAACAAACGCACAATTAGGATGCTTCATATTTAGTGTGACACTGTTAGTCTCCCCCCCCCCCCCCCCCCCTTCCCCCCTCCCAAACACCCATTTTGATACAACAGCTGGGTGATCCTGGATAAGTTTCTACATTTGATTTATAAAAAAGAAAAATGGGGGCTTGAGCCTGGCATTGGTTGAATCCTCATGACACAATGCTACAGGGCTCATCCTTGACTCAAAGTGTGGAAACAAACATTCTGAAACAGCATATCTTGTCAGCCCCCCCCCCCCCCTGGCTCTCTTGCCTCTACTTTCTCTGTCCCATTTCCTGCTTATCTTGGTATTCTTGCCGTGTTTGACATCATTTGTGATTTTGGATAAAAGTTGGGGTGTATTTCAATTAGTAGAACAATCAACTCAATTTCGGCCACCCAGGGGTGATTCCAAATCGACCCTTCACCTGCTTTTTTTTCTCCCCATCACTTCCTCTAACGTTTTACCCATAGTGCCTCAGTGCACCTGCTGGGTTGGGAATGGAATTAAAGCAGAAGTCGTATCTGCGGCTTTCCCACCCTGATTTGTTTCACTGAAAAAGCGGAGAAGAAAGAACTGCCTTTTTTTTTTTTTTGGCACTTTAAAAAGACACCTTTTACTGTCATGTGTATCACTGTGCCTTTTGGTATTGTCAGCTACTAACTCTTTCTCCCCTCTTTTTTTTTTTCTTCTTCTTTATCCTATCTACCTTCATCAATTCCTTTTTGTCGCCCTCCTCCTTCATCCTTCCCCCACTGTCCTTCTCCTCGCTTGTTCTCCCTCCAGGAGCTGTAAGCTGCAGATCAGGAACATCCCGCCTCACATGCAGTGGGAGGTGAGTGCTAACAGGCCTTTGACTGCTTCCAGGGTGTGGCAGCCCAATCGAGCTCTCCTTTAGCAGCCACTGGAGTCACCTTTCCTCCATTTGGGATTCAGTTGAGCAAAAGTTGTGGATAGTTGAACAATGCTACAGGCAGGTGTACCACACCCACCATTGGGGGAAACTGATTGGTCGACCTGAGCTTTTTACGAAACCAAATGGGTAAATTTGATAATGAAGAAAGTAGGGCTTCATCTAAAAGCGTTGTGCCGCAGCAGATTGGGGGGGGGGGGGGTCTAGGATAGACAGACATCTGAGGAATTAGGAAGATAGACAAGAAAGGAGTCTCAAGTGAAATAGCTTAAGTAGTCACATGGTCTTTGGGAACTAAGGTAGCTACATGCGTAGCTACGGTAAGTCTGTTGAAATTGAAACTTGGTCTATACAGGATTTGTTTGATGCAAAAGGGTCGGGGTGTTTTTCAACACGGTTTTATCAGGACTTCATACTGAGCCCAGCGTGTAGAGATCTGTTTTCTTGCTGAAGTCATATTTAAATGGGAAAAAAAGGATTTGTAAAAACATCTGAGACCGGAGGTTTAATGTCACTCCTCAGCCTTTAAATCTAATTTATAATACCAATGTCTATTTTTTAATTAGCAGAATATTTAGTTAGTGTACATGAGGTTGCTTCAGTTTTTGTTACTTTTGTAAAATGTATCTTAAAATGACTTTTTTATATATATATATATATATATATATATATATATATATATATATATATATATATACTGATCAATGGTTCATACGTGTCACTGTCGTATGCAAAATAAAATGTCTGCTAGGCCTGCACAATATGAAGGAATATGTGCAGTAATTGTAAATTGTTGCAATAACACTGAATGCGATAAATGCTAAAAAAAATGAAGAGAGCATATATTAGCTTTAACTGTTTGTCTGCTGATCATGTTTTACAGAGCAGTGTTTGAAATCTGTTCCTTCTGAAACCTAAATGAAAAATAGTTTTTTTTCTCTCCATTAAGCACGAGTTAATCATAGAGTAGCTGGTGGTTAGCGTTAGCTTCATCTGACTACATCAAAATGGTGTGAAAGCATAGCCACTAAACGCAGGCTACTGTAAAATGTACACATGCCGAATGAGAGCTATGATTGGTTACATTAAGTTAGTTTTTTTTCATTGCGATGACATTTACTTTCCCAATGTGTTTGTGGCAAATGCTCATGTTGTGATAACAAAAAAAAACTGAGAATCGTTGCCCACTCCTTGTCAGAGTTTTTATTTTTCATGAAATCCAATCACTTGCCATGCAAAAATAGCTCAATGTTTGAAGATGAAATAGTTCATATTCTGTCACTTTCTTTAAAAGTTCATCTTTTGGAAGCTAGTTTATAGTGTCTGGAGGTAATGAGAAAATAAAGCCAAATGACTGGGAAAAAAGTCTCAAAAGATGCATACACACTTTACTCAATCCGATGTTTAATTTTAAACTGCAGGAATAATTAAACTTTTGGGATTTATCATGAAAGGGAACCTTTTTGTATTTTTGTTGGGGAAAAATCACACCTCCACATTTTCTGTGACAAATTCTTCAGAAAGCCACGTTTGAATTGATCATGTACACTGTCTGTGCTAAATGAATGGAATTCACTTGAGTTCAATGGATGCTTGAGGGTTTCCACTGGGGATGTAAGTTAAAGCACTAAAAGCGACTCAAGGTCACCGTTAAAGTCACATTCTGGCCACATTTAGCTTTTTCATGAAAGATTAAAGGGCAAAAAAATGTCTCATAAAGATTAACATTTTTAAAGAAATGTTGAGCTATAACACACTAATATTTCAAGGCCAATGTCTGATTAGGAAGAAATCAGTGTTGAGGCAACAGTAGTGTGTGTGTGTGTGTGTGTGCGCTTTGCATGTATTTTTTTTTCTGTGATAAGTCTGATTCAAAGCTCTTTAGTATTCAGCCGTAACCTCTTGTCTTATTTTCTCATCTGCTATTTTCACAGGAACGTATACACGCTCTTACAAAATTCACCAAATATGTATTTCAGAAATTATTTGTCAAACTTAAGATCCCATAGTTAACCTCCTCTTACGTGTCACCAACACAGCTTTATGTGACTTTTTTTTTTTTTTTTTTCCCTTCCTCGGCAGAGGTTTACCTCAGTAGCATGTGCTTGAAGGGTTACGGTTTGTTTTCTTCCCCTTAATAAGCATTGAAGCCTAATAGGAATAGTCTTCCTGAATTACAAACAATTGTGAACAGTATTATTGTAAATTTTGAGTTAAATACAAATCTTTCAGCCTAAAAACTCACTTGTTGTGACCAAATGGCTACAGACGGGCTCAGTGTTCTGTAATGGTGGACTCGCTATGCCTACGCATGTCCCTCAACTGCAGCTCCACATCCACCCATGATCGTAGTATGTTGCATGCAGGCTGTTTGCCTTTTCAAAAAGTGACATGGAGGTTTCTGCCTCTAAGGAGGGGGGAGGGCTTGAAAGAATTGAGGAATAGAGTAGAAAAGGCTGTTTGCATGCAAAGGCCTTGTATGTATCTTATCAGGTAGATAAGACAATGGGTTAGAGTGTGTGAAGCCCTGCAGCGAGAGAATAGTGGCGAGAGTAGTGCCGTGTTCACAAGCTGTAGTGGTGGGTGGGCCTGGACGGTTTCCCCTTCCCCTCCATGTGCGCCGATTCACAGAATGTGTAGCATGAGCTTGCACCCCTCCCCCAGCCCCTGCTTCCTGCTGGAATGCACCCCACCCTTTCCTGAATGGCCTGGATTCCCATTGGCCAGGCTTGGTCGATGGACGGACAGAAAATCTAGCAAGCAGCGGCCACTCTTGGCCTGAGGAAAGTCCTAGCTGTGGTGAGGCAGCCTATGATGGGAGAGGAGATGGCAGGGAGGCGGGATGTTGCTTGGTTGGTGGGTTGGTTGAGTTGGGGGGGCAGGAACACAGTCTTGTTGGCTAGAAAATGGGGTTGAGCTCTTGGGGGTGTGGCCTTGGACTGAGCATGGTCGGATGTAATAGCTTAGCTTAGAAGCCTCGCTCCCTCTCTCGCCTACATTTGATTACGTCTATGAATTAAAATCATGTGAAAAATTGCTTCCAGACATGGGCATTTGTCCAGCATAGTGGGAATTTTTGCATGCATTTTTCCATTTTAAATCCAACTTGTTTGGTCCTCTCCATTTAATAGGCTATGTATAATTCAACATGCTGGATGCTAAATTTGAGTTATTTCATCTTTTGCACTGTCTCAAATAAGAACACAAAGCAAAGGCTGAGGTGTTTCTTTCTTGAACACTTAATATATTTTAGAAGGATGTTCCTACTAGAATACGCAACACTTTTTAAAATAGACTTTTAAATAATTGGCTCAGCACTTAGGGCTGTAGGTTCCCATAGGAGACGCTCGTAATTTGAGGTAGAAAGGATTTTACACAAAGGCAGAAAATTTATCCTCGTATGTCAAAACTGAACTCTGGGGCTCAGAATTAATGGACCGTCCTGGCAGCGAGCAGGAGCTGGGTCCCACAGATGAGCTCTTAACAGGTTCTAGTCAAAATGCCCCATAATCATGGCTTTCTTCCTCTTGTCTCCCAGGTTTTGGATGGTATGCTTGCTCAGTATGGTGCAGTAGAGTGCTGTGAACAAGGTAAACTTTCTTAACTGTTAAAAAATAATTCCTCCACCTTGCAGTAATGTTCATTTTAAATGTACAGTATTTTAGCTTTATTTAAAAAATAATAATGTAGAATTAATAAAGCCAACTTTTAATTGTTTAACCATAGAAAATCAGCCCATGGTTAACAAATGTGTCCCGCACTGATTGTGTGTGAATTGACTGCTGTTTGATCTCCCGCAGTAAACACTGACACAGAGACTGCAGTAGTCAATGTTCGATATGCAGCCAAGGACCAGGCCAGGCTGTGAGTACAATCACATACACACGCACACATGCAGTGAATGCATGCCATAAACTCGTGCTCATCTCTCTGGCTGTCTTTGACGTGGATCTGCAGAAGTTTTTTTTGTTGTTTTTTTTTCCCTTTTACTCAGCATCTTCTGCTGGACTTAGCACCACCTTCCTCTGTCCACTGTTCTTGCACTGCACCTGATATCCTCCTTCCAAAAATCAGTCCAGTTAAATTTGACATGCAATGATGATGGGGAGGAGGGGGAACTGTGGGTGTGTGCCTTTTTTATTGGATAGGGAGGGGGTTAAATTAGCCATCTGGTGCCCCCTGGTGTAGATGAATCTTACTACAAAGTTCCTCTCTGCACGAGTTTTTGTCCTAGTCCCTGGGCAGACTTGATCGTTTCTGCACAATTCTAAACCCCCAAAGTTGACATGGCACACGTGTTTTAAGTTTGAATGCTCTTGAAGTTCGAGTGAATTTCTTCTAGCCCTTGAGAAGGGATCTTTGGATGATGCCCCTTTGCTTTATTGAGCATGTCAGCATTCGTGTGGCCATCGTTATGGACGTAATAACCTGTGTAAACTTGAACCAAACCCTCTTAATTTGTTTCAATGTTCGTTCACATTGAATATTCGCTCTTACAAGGGGCTTGGGCAGTAACCATCACATAAAGCTTCATTTCCTTTTCCGTAAAATCATTCTACATTTAATACGTCTTTGAGGGAGATCAACAGTTTATAAAACCTATCCTCTTTACTCTCTAGGGCGATGGAGAAGCTGAATGGCTCTATGATGGAGAACTATGCCTTGAAAGTATCTTATATCCCAGATGAGACGGCTGTCCAAGAAGGTCCTTCAGCAGGAGGCAGGAGAGGCTTTAATACTCGTGGACCCCCTCGTTCTGGCTCTCCAGGTCTAGGAGCCCGGCCCAAAGTGCAGTCAGACATCCCGCTGCGCATGCTCGTTCCCACGCAATTTGTGGGGGCAATCATCGGCAAGGAGGGCGCCACAATCCGCAACATCACCAAACAGACCCACTCAAAGTACGTAAGCAGAGGTCAGGATTGATGTCGAACATTGCGTGTTCCGTGTCCTTTTATTTTTCTGCACAGTTGATTTAATGCACTAACACTAGGAAATCCTCACTGTGCCCAAGAATGTTTAACCCCTAGAGGGGGGGGCTAGTGTACGTGCTCCGTGCCATGCTTAAGCACAGTACACGGGGAAAGGTGTGCTCCTGCACGGTATGGTTCCTCACGCACAAGTACAGGAAAGCAATGTAGAGATGACATAGAATCGCTCAACGTCTTGCCTATTCCAGGAGTGTAAAAGGCTCCTATCTGACCAAAATGACTCGCAATAAGTTACAGAGTTGGAAATGTTGCAGTTGTGTTCTCCATTAGAAAAGAGAAAATTCACTCACTATCACGCAGTCTGTTACTGCTATTTGACAGTTTCTCGAAGTGTTACAGTGGAGTCAGTGCATGAGTTAACATCATGAATCAGTCAAGCCAACTGTCAAAATTGTAACTGAGCATTGTTTGTTTTTGCATGTTTTTTTATTGATGGTCAAATCTTGAAGCACTCAAAAAAGTACATGAATTTTTACTGGATTATTTAAACTGCAAATTAAATTTCTTCACTTGGAGAATAACTGTCGGCACTACACGTATGTATGGTGATGATTTATGTTCAAGAGGTAACTGTACTTGGGTCCGTTGTGCTTCCGCACGGTATGGGACAACTATCCTTCGTGTAAGTGCGCCTTTAATATCCTACCTCCTACTAATAATGAAGGGAAGTCTTTGGAAAGCAAATGGCTGCATACAGATACTTCTGCCTGTTGAAATTGAAAAGCTCAATACAGCCCTAAAAAATCCAGTTGGTTGGCATGTGGTTTGCTGGTGATCTACTAGGAAAATGTGAGTGAATGATAACAGGTGCGAACCGTGTGGAGGTGGTGGTATTGACATTGGACTTTTGCTTGTTCTACTGGTTGACGTGATGGAGAGTTCGGACAGAAAGCAAGATGACTGTGAGCCCAAAATGGATGTTAGTGGAAGAGGCAAATAAATATACAGTAGTTGTATTGGTTAAAGCAGATAAATCTGAATATGGCCAAAATAACATTTTGCTTGTATTGGCAAGAGGTATTGAAGATGTGGTTACAAGCGGTGGTGAGGTCCCCCAATCCAAGCGCCCATCAGCCCCAGGGGGTTTGTAGAGGGAGGAGGCGAGCGCAATAAAAAGGAAAGGAAATCCCCAGTTCAACCAGCTTTGATGTCTATGGTCCAGAACTTGGACGCCAAAATTAGAAAATCGGCCCTAACTTACTGTATTATAGGGAGGCTGTGTCGTGTGAGTGAGTTACTCTGGTTCAGTGTACTCTGTGTCTCTGACTAAAACCCTGACCCAACCCCATTTCCTGCTTTTTTTTGTTGTCGGGAACTACACACTAAAGACAGGTCGTTGATCTGAACCAGTCAAAGCAAAGAAATAACGGTCAGTATTTCTGCACCACTTACCTGGACTAAACCCTCGGACACCCAGATGTCTGCTCAAACTGTTTGCATAAAATGGGGCTCTTAGCAGAAAATATGGGACATTTTATTATCTTAAATTGCACAAAGATGCAAGTTACAAATGTATGCATAGCTTTTACAATCACTTTTGTAAAGGATTGTATTGTAGTTGAAAGGTGCCATCATTGGCTTTGCTTTTGCTGCAGGATCGACATCCATAGAAAAGAGAACGCTGGTGCAGCGGAGAAGCCCATCACGATCCACTCGACCCCTGAAGGCTGTTCGAGCGCTTGCACAACCATCATGGAGATCATGCAGAAGGAGGCCGTCGACACAAAGTTGTGAGTTTGGGGCTCGAGACACGGGTGAAGATTATTGTTAGATTTTCAATGACTTTTTTTTTTTTGTCAGGCCTGTGGACACAAAAAGCACTAAACACTGGAAAGGGAGGTCTTATCTGAATGTCTGAACATTTAACTAACCCTCAGTTCTGTTTGGCTCAGTACTGAGGAAATCCCACTGAAGATACTTGCACACAACAACTTTGTTGGAAGATTAATTGGGAAGGAAGGACGCAACCTGAAGAAAATCGAGCAGGATACGGGATGCAAGATCACAATTTCACCGTAAGACTATTTTCCATTTACTGAAGGCTTATTTTAATTGACAGTTTGTAGCCCCTGCAGCAAATTTGCAAAAGTGACGCCTGGTACGCAATGAATATTTAATGAAGTCGCCAGAGCATAAATTCTGACATTTCTAATTTTTTTTTCTCCTCATTGTACTATCTAGTCTGCAGGACTTGACTCTGTACAACCCTGAGCGGACCATCACAGTGAAGGGCCCCATCGAGGCATGCGCAAGAGCCGAGGAGGAGGTGATGAAGAAGATCAGGGAATCGTATGATAGTGACATGGCTGCTATGAACGTAAGGACACTCGGCCTTTGCTCAAAAAGACACAATCATTCTGTTGCTTGATGGTGTTGTGTTGAGTGCTGCTACAGATCACCCACCCACTGTTCAGATCTGCAGATCAATGGGAAAATGTATCATCATTGTGCAAATTAAATTTACTGCAAATGCATTGCCTTGCAGTTTCAGTGAAAAGGAAGTAGTGCTTACAGTCAACCATGTAGATCCTCTGTACAAACATGTAGAATCATTTTGTGCAAGCTTTTCATAAACTTTCTCACAAAAAAGTAATGTTGTTGTTGGGGAAGTTGTATCAGACTGTGCCATTTGTTTATTTCTCCATTCACTGTGTTTTTCATGCAAGTATCAGCTGATTGTGTGTCACAGAAACCACTGTCTTCCCCCCCCCATCCTACTGTGGTCTCTAGCTGTACACACATATTTCATATTGTAAAACGTGTCTATGAAAAGAGGGAGTTCAGGTTTAACCGGCTGGTCATTGTAGTCGTGAAGGTGTAGTGAAGAAAGTTGACTGCCACTGAGATTTGTTGTGCTTCAGAATGCAAGAAAATCTTTTCACATGTTTAGCTGATGACAGGACTATGTTCTGAGTATATATTTTGACCAATCTAAGAAATGATCAAATCTGTAATCAAATCCAAACTATGAGAATTGTCTGTTACAAGAATAGTTTCCATTAATTGACAAGTTAAGAAACTTTGATGATATTCTGCTTAGAAAACGTATTTTATTAACGGCATTAATTGAAACATAAAACCATGCATTTCATCAGATAATGCTGAAATTCAAATCAGGAATCTGTGAACTCATCTGTCATGTCTGCACTTTCTTATCATGAGTTGTTGGTATATACAACTTAATAAATTGAGCAATTCTTTTTTTTTTTGCGCCATTGTTTGAAGAAAGTTGACCCCAGACTTCTGTGATATTTGAGTAAATTTTTAGTAAGTCTGAGCAGCAGCTTAAATTAGAAAGGAAAGTTCTGTTGGTGTGATATACGTTTATAAATTAGAACAGAGGCCTTTAATCTGAAGAAGAGAGGCTCACATTTTAAACGGGTTGGACTCCAAAAGGGTTTAAAGGCATGCTTTTTCATGCTCATTTCGGCATGATTTTTATTAAATGTCTCACTATCTGAAGTCCAGACTTGTGTGTGAATTCTGTTTGACAGACTTGAACCTGGCCTACCCACTGGGAGGACTACAGCCTCCGTACATGGGGCAGGACTATGACGGTGATAGAGAGCGAGTAGACGTCTTGTAGGAATATGAACTGCAGGGCTTTTCAACTTTAACCTGAAGTGACTCAGCAATATTGATGGTGGAACACAGGCTACAAAGAACACTTTGTTTGGCTACAGAGCTCCTACATTTGAAGAATAGGATTTTAAATACAACAGATACATGCCCTTTAGTCATGCATTCGTTTCTTTCATATTTTATATCAACTTTAAATGTCTTGAATTGTTGTTTGTTGAAGCTTGCAAAGAAAATGATGAAAATTCGTTCACCAAAATGTATTCCTTTGGTTGGAAATCTGGACAAAGTCTTTGTGGGGAAAACGCTGGATGTTGATAGTCTTAATATTTATCCTATTGCAGATGTAGGCTGTGTCTTGTAGTGTCACAGAAAATGTAAAACAAGCTGTATCCAGCTTGCACTTCACTCGTTCATAAAAAGCCTTGAGTATCACGTTAATAGAAATGTTCTCTTTTCCATGCAGCTCCAGTCCAACCTGATCCCAGGCTTGAATCTGAATGCTCTGGGTTTGTTTCCTGGTGGAGGACCAGGCATGGGGCCTTCCATGTCAAACGTTCCACCTCCTGGAGCCCACGGTGGATGCCCATCATTTGGAGTAAGTGGCAGTCTCATTATCATTCACGGCACAGTGGTGTGCCCTTAGAGATTACTATTTAAAATCCCAGGACTGGATGTATTTCTCAAATGAACCTTGGTTCTGCAACTTCTGGGTCGGGTTAGGAAACAAAAGCCGATTTTTAGCCCGTGGAACTCAGTTTGACGTCTCTTTTTCCCTTTAGTGCAGTCCTTATGGGGGTGAGGGGCCATTTTGGGCTTCTATGCTGTCGGCGAGCAGCCAGCCCCTCGCTGTAAGTCACCCGTCCCGAAGTGCTTTGCACGGCTTGTGGCTGCTCGCTGCGGGATTAGGGGGCAGTGTTTGCTACATAAAAGTTGTTCTCCAGCTGCCCCTCGGTCTGTGACCTTTTGAGGCCCTTATCTGTATGCAGTTCTGAATCTGGTGCATGGGAAGACAAAAAGACCAGGAGAGCACCAATGGTCTCATTTTATATCAGCTTCACCTGTCAAACGTATTGCACTATTTTATTTATTTTTCCAAGCTGAATGTTTTTCTAATGGCGAGTAATACATCCTCATTGCTGAGAGGCTTTGAGATTCAGAGGCTGCCAAAGTAAGATGTTAGTGTGCCCTCAGGTGACTCATTGATTGGATTATTGGGCTCCATCCAAAGTCAACATTGCTACTTGTCGGTCCTCTTTAACTATGCGACAGCCTTCCCTGACTGAGCTCAAGCCAATCACTCTCTAAAAACAAGTGTTTGTGTTTCTGCTTGGCAGGTATGCGTCTTCTAACCAGCTGATTTTAAATTGAGGGGCATGAGTTCTTGTGTAGTTCAAACATTAGAACAGCATTAGCTAGCTGTATTTTCCCAGTGGTGGCTTGAGTTTGAGCCTAGTCACAGCAGTTCTGACAATTTTTTTTGTTGTTTCCCAGCAGGGACACCAGGAGTCGGAAACGGTTCACCTTTTCATCCCTGCACTCGCAGTAGGAGCCATCATCGGAAAACAGGGTCAACACATCAAACAACTCTCACACTTTGCCGGCGCCTCAATCAAAGTGAGTGATGGAGAGAATGCCAACTTCTGCATCTCAGCGATAACGTTCTCCCAGTTGTCCACCTGCTTCAAGTTTGACTGAACAGTTTTTGTTTTCAATGCTCGATGTCTGCCTTCCTTCAGATTGCCCCTGCAGAAGGACTGGATCCCAAACAGAGGATGGTTATCATCGTTGGTCCACCAGAGGCTCAGTTTAAGGTGTTGTACTTCACCACAGCCATATAAACGTAAAGACTCAATAGGTAGAAAAAAGCCATATAGTCAAATAGGATTCCAGCCATAGAGTAGCTCTTGTGTTCCCTTTGCGGTCTGATTTTCCTTTTATTATTTATGGTTTTAATAAGGGTGTTTGACTCTTTACAGCCACTCCAGTAATGCATTTCTTCAGCTTCTTCTCTGGAAAGTCTGTCTCATTTCTTCTCTGCATCATGAGTAATATGTACTTTTCTGGTTGCAGGCTCAGTGTCGCCTCTTTGGCAAGCTGAAAGAGGAGAATTTCTTTGGACCCAAGGAGGAGGTGAAGCTGGAGGCACACATCAAGGTTCCCTCCTTTGCTGCTGGGCGAGTCATCGGGAAAGGTGGAAAAACGGTAAACGAGGACATGATTGATTAATCACTGCACAAGTCAGAATTGTGCAATGCTTAACTTGATCATAATACAAAGTTTTCTGAAATAATTAAAAAAGGTAAACTGGTGTTCATCTTTGTGTGGCTGCAGGTAAATGAACTGCAGAACCTTACCTGTGCAGAAGTGGTGGTGCCCAGAGACCAGACGCCCGATGAGAACGACCAAGTTATAGTAAAGATCAGTGGACACTTCTTTGCATGCCAGGTGGGTTTAAAAAAAAAGAGGCAAATTTTAAATTCTTGGTTTGACCTAGGACTGATTTTCTATTTAAGCCTGAAGACTCCAGCAGGATTTAAAATGTTTGTTTACTTCATGCGTGACTGCAGTGGGCAGTTATTGAGTCTTTCAGTCTCTCTTGCCTTTTCTCAGACACAAGGAGGAAGAGTTCAATCCAGCCGTGGATTGAATACAGTTCTTTCTAAATTTGTGATTAGAGCAATGTTCCTAGCTAGGACTGTTCTACACAAAACCCACCCCAATCTTGATGAACAAATGTTTTGAAGTTGAACATCTTTACAGTCCCTGACAAAAGTCTCGTCACTTATCCATTTTGTAGAAACAAAAGCTTATAACCTGACTTTTAATGAATCGGTTGGTTTTAGAAATGCATCATATGAAAGCTAAACATTCCCAAATTATGTTTAATATACTAAAATAAATTTGCTTCACTGAAGAAAGATTATACAAATACAAAATGTTGCATAACATCAGTGAATTAAGTAGTGTTGCTGTGAGATCCAGATCTAATATCTTGTGTGACTTCCATGAGCTTGAAGAACTGCATCCATGCGGTTTGACAATGATTCATTGTTTGGTGGTGGAAAAAAATCATGGTCTGTGGTTAGATCCAGTATGGGGGTGTGCGAGAGATTTGCAGGGTGGAATGCAATATCAATAGTCTAAAATATCAAGAAGAATTAGCTACTTCTTACATTCCCAACCATAAAGGGGTCAGATTTTGCAGCATGATGTTGCTCCATCGCATACTTCCATCTCTTAAGTCAAAGTTCCTCAAGGCGAAAAAGATCGAGGTGCTCCAGGACTGTTCAGCTCAGTCACCAGACATGAACATCATTTAGCATGACTGGGGTAGAATGAAAGAGGAAGCATGGAAGATGAAACCAAAGGGTTTTGATGAACTCTGGGGGGCATGTGGGACTGCTTTCTTTGCTTTTCCTGGTGACTTAATCAATGAATTGTACGAATCATTGTCGAACCGCATGGATTCAGTCCTTCAAGCTCATGGAAGTCTTACAAGTTATTAGATATGGATCTCACAGCAACACTACTTAATTCACTGTTATGCAACATATTTTTGTATTTGAAGTCAATGATTTGTTTAATTTTCACATTACTCTCTGTAGGCGACACAACTTTTGTCTTGCTAAAATCTGAATCTGACCTTTCTGTGTTCATTAAATGATCAATCTTTCTTCAGTGAAGCCAATTTATTTTAGTATATTAAACATAATTTGAGTGTTTTAGCTTTCATATGATGCATTTCTAAAACCAATTGATTAATTAAAAGTCAGGTTATAAGCTTTTGTTTAAACAAAATGGATAAGTGACAAGACGCGACTGCACTGTTTTACATTGTAACAATATGACTAGATGACTTTAAAGAGAACCAAAATCATCAACTCACTGATTGGATTTAAGATCACACACATGAAATCACAGGCTGCTGAAACTTGTGTAAATTCTATCACATCAACTCATGATGTGACTCTGTGCCTGTACTGTATGCACTCCCAACAAAGTCCGGGTATGCTTCTGATAAGTTGGCGGCTGGTGTCCTGGAGTATTTCCACCCAGATCTAGATCAGGGCCTCTGAGTTCCTGGACAGTCTAGTGGCATTTCAATGATAGACCTTCCAAGGCAGCATAGCATCTCAATCCTCTTTTACACCTCTAACACTTGCTCGGTGTGAACCTGCGCTGATCTGTGAAAAGAACAAGGTGCCAATGTCAGACTTCACAATTGTGGTCTTCTCTGGTAAATGCTAATTGACCAACTTGAGCTGAGCTTCCACTAGAGGGCGTGGGCAAACAGACATTTTCCACCAAAGCAAATAAGGTAATTTTACGATCCCCTGTGCTTAAAGGACATTGCTATCCCAGATGTTTAGTTGACTTGGTTGAAAGCTATGATGATTGTCCCCTTTTTTTTTTTTTTTTTTTTTTGAGAAGTGTATATAGCAGATCAAAGTGTTGTATTTAAGTGAAATCTACAAATAGCTCCTCGTGGGTAAAGGACTTTGTTGAATTTGACCTGTCTTCTAGTTGGCCCAGAGGAAGATTCAGGAGATACTGGCCCAAGTGAGAAGGCAGCAGCAGCCCAAGCCCTCATCTGGAGCCCAAACTCCAATCCCCCGCAGGAAGTAAAGATCCAGCGGACCTGGAGGAATGGTGACCGAATCTGCCAGAAGACTTGACAGATGAACAGATGCAGCGGAGTCCAAGGAGGGAGAACCAGAAGACGACAAGGGGATGTAGTGCTCATCTCAGGGGTCAAAGGTTATCAGAACCCAACAGAACACCTATCCCTCTTTGTCGTACATGAAGAACTTTGAAGTGGGGATGATGAGGGACCCTAGGCCTCTAAGCCCTCCACCCCATCTCACCTCTCTGCATCTCTGTGAGAATGTACTTCTGAGGGCTACTAACAACGTCACCAGCCCTCGCACATACACACCCCTCGACCGCTCTCCTCCTCCCTCCACCACGGGTGTGGTCAATTAATTGTTTGTTCTTTTTTGACACTACAAACAGAAGAAATAAGGATCCCCCCCTCCTATCACCTCCCTGGTGTGGTACTTCAAACCTGACAAGATTTTTTGGTTGACTTCAGATTTAGTTTAATTTCTTTTTAGTGTTTAATTGGTTGATGAAGCTTTCTCATGAGTTTTTTTTTCTGTGGAAAGGAAAAGGCATTGCTATCGAGGTCCTAGTTGGACCAACAGAGGTTTATTTTGGGGGAGGGTTGGCTCAGATTGGGTGGGCCAAGTTTAGGGGAAAGATTCTTGTTTCAGGACAGGACACCTACAAGGGTGGATTATATTGGGCGTCCTGCCCTTGTAATGATAATGGCATTTTATAAATTTGGATGCATTTTATAGATAGACCTATATACATAGATGAATATATATTTAGTGGTGAGGGCAGCGCCATGACTGACACTTGGGGAAATGGTGCCGAACTGCTGCTGCCCAGGAAAACCAATTTAATATGCATTTTACTTAACTACCTCAGGATCTAGTACCTCAGAAGAGAAAAGAAAATGATTATATATATATATGAAAAAAATGTTCCTTTCTTTTTTTATTTTGCTTTTGTGGTATTTTGTATACTTTATAAAGCTGATAGTCTTTGAACATTTTTATTTTTTTAAGAAAATTTAAAATTTGGTCAGCTGCCAACTGACCTTGCCTTCAACTCTGGTGCTTTAGGTGGCAATGTTTATGTGTATGTGACTTGAGATGACTCTGTACATAGTCTATTTGTACATAGCAGCCTCCGAAAGCACGAGTTGGCGCCCCCTCAGCTGGCGGCTGACAGGAGTATCTATAGAAAATCGCCTCAGTTTTTCCCCTGAGGTCCACCATCTTCTGAATATAAAAACTACAAAACAACCAAGACATGCAAATATTGCCAACCGTACATAATTGCAGCAATGCCATTTAGTTTTGGGATTGACATTGTTATAGGTAATGGTACTTTAAGTTGTCAGAAATAAATACTTAGTGACTTCCTGTGAGGGCTGTGGTCAGGGCAGTGGGGACTGTAACAGTCCTGCAGAGCATCTTTTTTTGTCTGTTTGTTCCCAGATCATCTGTTACCATCTTCACGATGGTTTCTATCAAGGTCCAGGCCTGAATAGGTTTATTTTCATTGAGCAAGCTATGTCAGCTTCACTGCATGGTGAGGGTAGGGGGAGTAACACTGATAGATGCAAGGTTTTGTTTTTTGCGCTATGGAAAAAAAAAAAATATTTAAACATTCTCTGAAACCCACAAATGCAATTTTATTTTCAAACAGGGATAATGAGCCGGAAAAGGCCCCCAAAATCCTGAATGAACCTCTCTCTGGGGCTAAGAAAGGAGGAAAAGAATCCAAAACTTAAATATAACATTTATTTCATTTTGTCTCTTCATGCCGAATGTAAATATGTTGATTGTGGTAAAAGTGCTTGAGTGTATCCATGCTTCCACAGTAGAACGCCGTCTACCTCAGCTGAGGGGGTGAGGGGTTGTTGTGGCACTAGGCACCCCACCCTGCTCCCACTGAGCTCCAGCGTGCACTGATACCTCAGTCCCCCCGAACACTTCTTTCTACGTGGGCGCGCCATCCCAAGACCGCGCTTAACTGAGGGGCACAAGTGATACTTAAATTCTCCCCAACACATCCTGATCCTCTGCCTCCTTCCTGCAAATCCCCCCCACCCCACGCTTCCCCCCCCAACTCCGCAGTTTGTTTTGATCTACCTCTTTAGACATGTATTTGAAGTAGAGGCATTCTTCTATTTGTTAGAATATAGCCCCCCCCTCCTTTATGACTCCCCATGCTTCCCCAGAAATGAATTAAAAAAATTAAGCTAAAATCATGTACTATTTAGAATTGAGAGAAAAATTGAAAAGTGATCAAAAACGTTATTTTTGCCAGTGTTTATATATACTCCTTTTGGCTTAATTGAAATCCTCAAACGATTTTTCTCTTCTGCTTTCTTTTCTTTTTTTTTTTTTTTTAAGTGGTGTGGCTTACATGTATTTGAACTTTTGCTTGGGTTTTTTTTTGTGTGGAAAAAAGCTCAAATCACGTGTTTGATTTTTGCATTCGGTAGTAAATGAGAAAAATACTTTTTCTTAAAACAGGGCCTGGCTTTTTTTCTGATTTTGTAAGGCTTCAAAATAGGTACAAGTCTTGTCTTTTTTTCCCCTTTCTCTCTCTCTCTTTCACTGCTCTACTCACTTGCTGATTTAATAGCTTGTTTCTTATGTTAGCATTTCTTGGCTGTGTAACGTGAAACATCCTCTTGGTATGAGACAGATTTGAGGGACTGTGTCTCTGAGTTTTGTTTCGTTTCTTTTTTTGGAAAAGTTATCTGACTTCAGCATGATATTCCCTCCTCCCCCTCTCTGCAACCATGCTTGTGCCCCATCACCTCCCCTTCACACACAGCTCCACTTGTCAAATGCCTCTGAATAAAATAAAAATAATCAAGTTTGATTGTGCTTGCCCTTTTTTGATGTAGGACTTATGACTGTGGCAGCCATGTCCTACCCATGTTCTGAGGATATATAAGCAAGAACAAAACCACTTAAAGCCCTATAATTCAAAGACTAAAACATATCACATTATTTAGTTACTGTCTCATGAATCCCCCCCCCCCCCCCCACCTTCATAAAGACACATTTCTCTTAAATGATTAAAAATATGTTTTTGTTTCTAAAAGGCTTGATGTGCTTTCAACAAAAAGGTGAACTGTATAAAGGAAGCAAACGCTTTCAAAAGTGCTGCTTTAGCATGTCAAACTTTTTTGTGTTCCTGGCTCTGTTGAATGTTTATTTAAAGAAGCTCTGACTTTACTTTTCTCTTTTTTCTTAAAAAGAAAAAAAATTATGATTCTAGTGTTTCCAGTGTGAACAAGAAGGCGTGACGTATGTAGAGGTGGGGAATTAGTCTGACCAAAAGAGAGCCATAGAGATTGCTGTGGGTATTTACTGCACATAACTTAAATTCTCATGCAGGAAGCTTTAAATGATTGTGCTGCTCCTGTTTGTTGCATTTTTCTGCTGTTGAAGTTGAGACCTTTGCTGATTGTAACTAATTCACATGTTGGGTAATTTGCTCCTGTTATATCAAGCAGTCCTCTTTGGTAACCTAATTTTTAGATAACTTACAAATATTTTTGGAAGTGTTTAGGTATCTTCAGGAAAATTAAAGAAACAATCAGTTTTCCTGTTTGCCAGACTACTAAAAATTCTCTGGTTTGAAGAAAAATGTTTCTTTGGCAAGCAGGAAATTAATTCAGTGTAATCTAAAAAATGTGATTTTAGCCTAAAGTGGAGTAAAAATTGCAGTATCTCTCCGAAGCCAAGATATGTTGCAGTAGAGGTAGGAGGTTGAACAAAATAAACAGTACATTAGAAGTAGTTTTTCTTTATGGATTTGGCCCACACACAACTTATTGAATTTGTTGTGCTAATAAGGGCACTCGTAACTCGGTCATCAATACAGAGAAGCTGCATGTCAGTAATTTTACCAAACACTACTGTTGGTCATAAAGTTAATGTTATTACAACATGAAGCCAGATGTTGAAAAGATGAGCAGTTAGTTCACAATCTTTATTAAGTCCTTGTGACAAATCTCCAGGGAATTCCTTCAGTTAGTTTCAGAGTATTACAGTTTACATTTTTAATTTAATTCAATCAACTGATTAAGAGCATACACATGTTGATTTGATAATAGAAATCCATATTAGGATTATTACATTTACAGTCTAAGGTATTATCATGCAGCTCCTGGCACAGATTTTTACACAAAGCACTGACTTTACACATAAATCCCCACTTGTACACAAATAATCGGGCAAGTTAATCTAACAAAAAAAACAACTAATTTTTGCTACAATTTAAGACTCCAACAAGACGGGATTAATGTTTTATTTCTCTACTGACATAAATGAATTCCTGCTATTTTCACCGTTGCATGATTAACCTTCAGCTTGGATGTGAATATGTCGATCATGACTTTGTTCTCCAGTAGTTTTGCCGTTTTAGACAAATATGCTCTGATGTGGCTTCTTCACGCCTACATTGGGCATCGCTCAGTCAGCAAGTGATGGCTCTCCTCACTGGAGGGGAAGAGCGCCTCCCTCAGACGGCCCACGCGGCCTTTGACTCCAGCATGGCCGCAGGCATCCTCAATCAGTGACCTACGAATTGGTCGGTACACCTTGTAACGCCTGGGAGGAAAAAACATCAGGGAGTCATAAGGTGGGAAAGGTGACTATATCGTAAAGACGGAGCTGAAAGATACAGCAATTCAAACAGCCTCCATTACCTGCAGACAAGGTAGGCGACGAATGCAAAGACGGCAGCCAGAACTGCGCTGGAAGAGATCACCACCTCTGCAGTGTGAGACCTCTTAGACACTACAGGGAAATCAGGAAGACAAAAGAAATAAATCGGTAATAAATAAATTAGTTCAATTTTAAATAGTTATTGATGAATACGCAGGTGTTCTTTCGTAACCGACCAGGTGCATCCTGGGACTTTTGGATGGTGATGGTTGTGCTGGTCAGTGCCAGGCTGCTTGAGTCCTCCAGCGTGATGTTGACACAGTATGTGCCTGGCTCCAGAAATGTCCGCCTGAGATGCACCTCACACTGTTTGGACGGCGGGACGTCATCACACATGATGTTACTCACTCGGTTGCAGCTGGGGTCTGATACGATGGTGCAGGCCGAGGTGGGGATGCTGAGGAAAAGGGGACGAATGGTGAAGGTTAAAATGTAAAGGATCAAACCAGTTCTTTATCTAAAACATTGTTTTTCCTTTTGTTCAAATTTGTCAAATACATATTGATTTATCTTTAGCACTGAATACTTTATACTTTATATGAAGCACAGCTGTACATGCAAAGCTGATTATTCTGCAGGACAAACATGTTCTTAAGCGAATAAGAAAATGACACGAAAAATATATTACACAAACAAGTCTCTAATCTGTTATTTACTTCTCAATGTTGAGGGTTTTTTTCAACATCTTTTCATTTAAAACAGATACACTATTTAATGCTGCTAGAACTGGAAACCATTCATGCCTGTGTTCTATTGATTTTCATTTGGAGAGCTAGATGTAAATGAATCCTTTATGGGAGCTGAAAATCACCTCTGGAATTTAAAATTTCACCAAAGAGCTTCTAAGAGGAAAAGTGAAACACACTCACTCCCTTCAAATTTCACTCGCATTGTTGATTACAGTTGTTTATACTCACTTGCCCAGACATTTGACCAGGAAGCTGATATCTGTGTTGGTCACTCTCGAGGCAGACACGTCTACAATGCGACTGTTCGGCTGGCTGTTCAGTGGGTGTTTTGGCTCTGCGGACAACAAAATAATATGGTCAGTTTGAGGGTTTTTTTTTTCAATGCATAATATGTTATAAGATTCAACTGATGATGCTTATAACTTTTTTTAGTGGAGAGAAAGTTTGAGGGTAAAAAAAACCCAATTTCTAATAAAGAGACGTTATTTTAACAGAAGAGAAATTATTTTCGTTCTGTCAGATTTGAGGGACTGGGTCCTTACCCCCATAAAGGGCTTTACACAATCCTACTGTCAAAATGCTGTCATCATCATGTTACAATATGATACACTACACCTCACTTGAATTACCAAAAAAAAAAAAAAAAAAAAGGTAACCATGACGCTAACATTGATGCATCTCAGGGGCAAATTTGCAAAACTCCTGTAGAGGAAAGCGTTCTCGCAAAAGAAAACACATTTCTTGCTGGTTCAGCTCTCTGTTCTCCACACTTTGCTTTACTCTTTAGCTGTACTATCTAATGAAACACAATTATAAAAATTAATCAAATGTAAGAACTTGTTTAAGAGTGCAGAACTTCAAAATGTACTGCCTAATTCACCTGTATGAGAAATGTGAATAGAGGATGCACTCACCATAATACATTACAGTCCCTAAATGCATACAACTAAAACTATCTGACTTTGGCGCCATCCAGTGGTTGTAACATCGGGCTTTGGCTAGTCAAAATCACAGAATAGTTTGAAAAGGCTAATAAAATAACAGGAGCCTCCTACCAACAATGGTGATGTTGCCCATGAAGGTGCCATGAACATAGCGGAAGCATTCATTGCTGTCGAGGCGTCTGTTGTGGAGCCAGGACAGGGTGGGGTTGTAGTCTGGGGTCGAGCTGGCTAAAGAAGGGGGTAGGGACTCAGTAGTTGGCATGGCACTTGTAAAGGAGGAGGAGGAGGAAGGGGAAGGGGAGGAGGTGGAGGGGAGGGCCCGACTGGTGCTGGGTGGTGCTGAAACAAGAAAGAATTGGCATGATATGGACTCAATGAACAAGGGAGTGTATTTGATAAACTCTTCATTAATAGTTAACATGCAGTTGAAAGTCTCTCTCTCTCGCTTACTTTCTATCTTCCACACATACACAAACACCATGGAACTCACCCTGTGTGGTCTCCATCTTGACAGTACCAGCATGAGTACCTGGTGGAGCTGTTGGAGCCTCTGAGGATGGGGAGTGTGTGTGTGTGTGTGTGTGTGTGTGGGGGGGGGGGACAAACATAAAACCGGTATGACGCATGTAGTTTTTGAGGCAAATGCTTCAATGATGGATCTGCTCTGTGTATTTCTTCTCCAAGGTCCAGATTTGTACCCGAGGTTAACAGGCTTAATGCTTTATCTGGTCAGCTCATCCAAATCATGAGATCTTTGTCTAGTAAACTCTGCCAACATAAACCGCTGTATCATTTTAGCTATGGATTTGGAGGGAGCTTTTCAAAGCAATGCAAATAGTTGTGCGGTGAAAATTTTCAGTTTTGGATTGTGAACTGTAACACTTTGTACACTCAGGTTTCATAGGAATTGGAGTAACCAGCAGCTTTACATCTAGCCTCATATGAGGGACTAAATACCAGGGCATCTAAGCCTCTGTTGCATTTTTCTTCTTAATATATCTCTTTTAATTCAGCCAATTCATCCACGTGTGTTTTGATTAGGGAAAGAGGTAGGACATCAATACCCCAGAAGAGGCTCTGATCGGCAACTCTGGTTTTAAAAGCTGCAACTGCTGAATCGAAGTTATATTTTCTAAACCTTAACATTTTTGAAAAGGTTGACCAGCTGTTTTACAGTCAAATTTTCCATCACAGCCAAAAGTAAACCCTGCTGCTATCCTGATTTCACCATGGCATAAATCGATTTTTAATCAGATTTTGGACTTAATAAGGATCACTGTTTCATGAGTTCCTTTAAAACCATGTTTTTTGCAACTAACCCCTAGGCGCCCCTGCTGTTCATTAGAAAGATTGCAGTTCAAGGGCACTGTTGCATTTAAATCCAAATCCAAATTGTATTCAAAGCATACATTTAGTGATTTTAGAGATATCTAAAAATTTGCAGAGTTTTTGTATGTGTCTCGTACCTGTGGGAGGTGGAGAAGTGGAGCTCTTATGAGCTGTCGTGGCAGCGGGTGGTGGACACTCTACAGGGAATGCAGCCTCCACCACCAGCTTCACACTCATGTTCCCCAGTCTGCTGTAGGTGTGTGTGGTCAGGTCGTGGTGCGTCACCACCTGGTTGCCATCTCTGAAGTCCCAGATGTAGTCGATGGAGGCCGCGGTTTTGAGGTACCCACTGGGGTCATGTAGCTGGACTTTGAAGACCACGTCCTCACCACGAAAGAAAACATTGTCAGACTGGTTGACCGCAGCCTTCTGGGAGATGCTGACCGCCACTGGGATCTTATCTATGAGAGAGCAGGGGGAGATGGAGGGCACATCAATAATTCCTTGTGCAGGCTGCTGAAACATGCTGACATACAGTATAAACCTGTACAAATAGAAAAGGTCTGTTTGTCTCCACCTGTGACGTAGAAGACGGTGTTGTCAGTGGAGAGGGGGCTGTACTTCCTACGCTCACGTTTCCTGTAGACCATGACCTCCATGACCTCAGCTCCCATAGGGATGTTGGTGGTGTTGATGGTCAGACTTGAGGAGGAGCCGTCACATGTCTCATAGTATTGGCCTGTGACACACAAAGAAGACCAATTCACTATATTAACATATATTTCCGATGTTTACATGGTTTTCAAGCTGGAACACAAAAGGATAACATTATGACAATAGGAGCGTGCCTATGTTCCAATATTTATATATTTCCACAGCCCTATGTTCCCACATTTCTAAGATTGTTTTCAAAATCAGTCCCTATGTTCCCTTACTCTAACCCTGTGGGACCGTTGGGCAGTGGGGACATACAGGGTCTAATTTTCAGTGGAAAAAAAAAATTGTTAGAAATGTGGGAACTTAGGGCTGACCCCATAACAACTGTAGAGTTCGAGTACACTCGGCTTGAAGTCACAAGAAACTGCAGCCATGTGAATATGATGAATGAAAATCAAAACAGACTTTTTTCGTTTTCTCCTTTGTGTGTGTTTGAGCAAGGCAGTAAATTTGTGTTCTCACCCATTGCATGCCACACATAGACGTAGCTCTTGCGACTCCAGTCATTGCTCTGAGGGAATGGCTTGCCATCAGGAAACACATTGCATCGCTTTAAGTCTGTACACTTTCCAAAGCCATAATCATCGATCCAGGAAGTCCAGTTGTATACGTGGCCAGAACGCACCTGTCCATTAGCTGTTTGGAGGAGAAGAGATTGAAGTATAACATTGTTTCGAAAAAGCGAATACTCTAAGTTTATCTTGATGTCAAATTGAGAAGGTTTACAATTCTTGACCCCTGCAGACGCAAACAGAAGTCTCGCCACATAGCTTCCAGCACACAAAGTACTACTACTAGTAGCCTGCCACTGGCTGGTGAGCACAGTGGCACATTAAGCAAATTAAAAGTTTGGTGGAGACTAAAACTGAGTGGCAATAGGACAATAAGTCACCAAGTAGTCAAATATAGAATAAATGCTTGATGTCTGCTTGTAAGCTGGAAGGCATAAGATCCATTCTGTATGTGAATATACTGTATATTGATGTCACGTTGATTGGAGCTAAAGGCCAAACACTGAGTTACTGCTAAAAAGTTTGTTTGTTTAGCCACTTTTTTAAAATCTCAAAGCACCTGTGATTTTTTTTTTTGCTTTCATGTACGGTGTAGAATGGTTTTCTGATATGGTGCAGTACTGGTGTTTTGGTGGAGAGTGGTGTAAAATGTCTGGGGTGCATGGCCTGGCCGGGCTTTTTGGCAGCACCTGAGGCCTCCAGCTCCATACCATCCTCACAGTGCTCATCCCAAACAAGGTCTCCATTAGCATCCTCCTTCTGGCATGGAGGAAACTCCAGCTTTGCAGTGAAGGAGACACAAGAGCCGTTGAGAGCCGGGCTATCACTGGTCAGACGAACCTTGGGTTTACCTGCAGGAAAGCAGATGTTTTAGGTGAAAACAAATTGAAGCATCAAAGGAAGAAATCAGACAGTTAGGTGCACAGTACTAACCTCTGTGGTGCATGAGTTCATTTGGCTTTGGGTTGAGTGGAGGATAGAGGTAATCATCCCATGGGTTGGTGTCAGGATCCCAGCCAGGGATTGGTGGAATTGGAAATGGAAACTTTTTAGCTAATTCATGCTTGTGGGGGAACATGTCACCATAAGCTGAAATAGAGAACAAGAAGAAACATTTATATAGTAAAAGCCCCCCCAAAAAGTTTTCAGATGACCCCCCATGAAAAATCACGTTTTCTTAATAAATTCTGCACATTGAATTCATGTGATGTAATTGCTCCTAGTGCTTTCATAAAACATTAAAGCAAGTTTATCTTTTCCATTTCAATGTTTTTGTTCATTTTTGCAAACATGATGACTATATTCCATTAACAGAAACAAACTTTACATTTATCCTTAATTTGATCTCTAAGACTGTCTCTTGGCTACCATTTTTTGAGGAATTAATCTACTTTTATACCAAAGCGTCTTTTATTAATGATTTATCTTGTTCCATTTAATTTCCTTTGTTTCTGGCTGCTGTCTTAATTTAGACCGACATTATTAATCAAATATCCACGTCGTTTACTTACATATGAAGTTTAAATAAAACTTCTTCGGTGTGCCTAACTATACAATAATGTACACTGAACAAAGAGTACACATATTTACCAGTGATCAATATTTAAAATAAAATAAAAAAGTATTTTCTCTGTGAGCACAAGCTTTCAGTCAGACCACACGTCCTAATTAAGCTCATGGGACTCTGAGTGCAGAAAGCTGACAACATGCAACAGGAGGGGTTTACACAAACTACAAGACAAATACAATATCAAAATCAATTTCAAACTGAATAACTAATGCACAACGATTATTTTCACTGTTTGTATTCAATCGTTTATATAACTTCTGGTATAGATATTTACATTTCATCAGACAAGAAAACATTTATGATAAAACAGATGACAGTTAATATTTCGCCATCCGATCAAGTAGCCCGTGCAATTATCCAACATACATAAAAAGATATTGTGAGCAACATCACTTACTTCTGCGTCCATCAGCTTGATAAACTAAAAAGACACAAATCAGGAGAAAAACCAGTCGCAGGGATTCCATTTCCACTTTTCCGAAATACAAGTAACGTAGATTTTAAAAGAAAAAGAACGAAAAAAAAATAAAACCTGTCGACCGCCCAAAATATCTTGTGTTCCCGGACAGTCTGCTTTCTCTCCCTGCTGGTCCAGCTCTCACAGCTCTTCTCCCAAATCTGTCCTGATGTTCAATAATTTAATCTGGGGCCGATGAGCACACAAACATGTGATGTTTTTTAACAAGACGCATCTCATCCCTTATTAGTGTCCTGGACTCAGGAAACACATGAGATGCGCCTGGACGTGCAGTGTGCGCACGCACCTTTCCCTCTGCCCTAAAAACAGGCTTCAAAGTTAAAAGCGCGTTTATCCCACCAACATTGACGACTTATAACGCTGCATAAAAGACTATATGTATAGCGTTCATCTGTTTTACTTTAAAAACTGTCCAACTTCACATAATTTTATAAACAAAGTTAAAACTGTCATACGGCTATTTCCAAACGTTGAGCTTTAAAACTTGGCCCATCCTTCACTTATCCACATGATCCGATAATAATTTGAATGAATTTTAGAATTGAGTTGTGAACGTTTATTTAGATTCTGATTTATGTCTCCGTTGCCTAAATAGTTTAAATGTCCACGCGTGACAGCCGAGCTCCTGACTACATTATTAGATACAGGAGACGGAGATGGAGCTGTGTCACGGTGAGACACTCTGATTGAGCGCGTGAGATTGGATGTCCGGGCACGCTGGAAAAAAAGAAAAAAGCAGAAGAAGGCGTGATGAGCAGCAGGGACAATTGTTCTCGTTTTCAACATAATCCAACATGTGATAATCATCTTTACATCTGCGGCTCTCCTACTGTCACAAGGAAAGTTTGGAAACTGTAACAAAGGACTGACAAACTGCGAACTGATGTCTTACTCAACAATGTAATTTCCTGCTCAGAATTCTTAGACAAATTCATCAACACGAAGAGATAAACCAAAATATCACAATATTTGATTTACAGTGAGTGGATTGAAGAGGATCCACACAAAAAATGCTGCGGATGTGAGTTACAAATGGAGGGAAGATAATCAAATCCTATCTGCAGTGATTGGTTTATACGATTATTAAGTGTGAATTCTAATTCCATTGCTGGTTTGTAATAGTCTATTATATCAAGAAAAACATAATACAATAACCCAAAAAAGGTTTTGCTTCATAATAGAGCCATTTCAAATATTTCTTACAGAATTGCGCCCCAAGCAAGGTCATCAGTCAATTTGTACTCGAACAACTCCAATAAATATGAAAAAGGATATGAAGATTAAATAGACTGCGATGCTGGTTTTAGTGACGTTCAGATCAAACAATACTCGTAGCCGAATAATAATTTTAAAAGTAGGTTATTATGCGGTCACAGTATCATTCAGGCCTAATAACACAATGTCTGCAATTGACACAATTATTGTACGTTTATTTTCTTTCAGATTGACGCGTTGTGATTCTATTTTTGTTAAGCAAACGTGAAAGAGAAACACGAATGAACGACTATACTTCTCCTCCTCCATTAGAGGGCAGCACCTCTCCGCAACCTCTCTTTCTCTCTCTCTCTCTCTCGCTGTCTCTCTCTCTCTCTCTCTCTCTCTCTCTCTCTCTCTCTCTCTCTCTCTCTCTCTCTCTCTCTCTCTCTCTCTTTCTCTCTCTCTTTGTGTCTCTTGCTCTCATCAGTGTTGATGCCAAAGCTCAATTATACATAATTAAATGGACTATATTAATTTAAATCAACATTAAAAAACAAGACGTATACACGTTCTGTAACATAAGTGACTGCAGATAACAGATTTTAATTTTTTTGTTTTCATTAAACAACATTTTGTCACATTTGTTATTCTTCTTAGTTATGATATATATATATATATACACATAACTGTGTGTGTATATATATATACACACACACACACAGTATATATATACAGTATATACACAGTATATATGTATATATATATATACTGTGTGTGTGTGTGTGTGTGTGTGTGTGTGTGTGTGTGTGTGTATATATATGCAGAAAGTCAATCTCAGTATCCAAGACTCCTTCTCAACTCATAAAAAAGGTCATGGAAAGATCCGAGAAAGAACTCAAGATGAAAAAAAGCAACAACTTTTTAGTGCTAAGAAGCTTGAACTAATTAATAGTTGGCATTGATAAGCTTAAGCAATTCCTCTTTTGTGAAATGGCTACTTTATCTCTCAGCCTTTTTTTCTACCCATGGGAAGAAGACACCACTGCTACCAGAAACAGAAACAGGAATAATATATGAATAAGCACAAACCCAGAAACGTACTACACCGCCAACAGACATTTTTTTTTTCTTTCTTTCTTTCTTTCTTTCTTTCTTTCTTTCTTTCTTTCTTTCTTTCTTTCTTTCTTTCTTTCTTTCTTTCTTTCTTTCTTTCTTTCTTTCTTTCTTTCTTTCTTTCTTTCTTTCTTTCTTTCTTTGTTGTGCTGTGTTGCGTTGTGGTGTGTGTGTGTGTGTGTGTGTGTGTGTGTGTGTGTGTGTGTGTGTGTGTGTGCGCGTGTGTAACAAAGGGATGCATGCAAGTACTTGTGCCTTCTCATTTAGAGCTCTGGCTTTAAGTCGGTTTAAGGAATGCAGGATCATTCCCCAGAATGTGGACTGGATGCCTGAGTCTGTGTGTGTCGTACACATGTGTGTGTGCATGTCCAAGATCCTTTAGTGTTTATGTGTGTCTTCAAATGTACTGGCAGTGGAAAATCAATCTGAGTGAGTGTGTGCTTTGGCTGCAGGATGGACACATATGGGAGTGTTCACTGAAAACTGGAAATACATGAAGGGGCTTCTTTCCTTTCAGTCTTGAGGCTTAAAAACATTTTCTCAGGAGAACACACAAGTCCCCTCTCCCTTTGTCTCTGATCTTTCACGTCTCTCTCTCATTTCCACCCTCTTACAACACCCTTTTCTTTCTTTGTCAGCAGGTGTCCCCTCCCTCCTCTGTGTTCTGTAATCAGAATCATCAGAAGTCATTCTGCCCTGTCATCCTGAGCACTGAGGAGCCGAGGGGCTGTTTGTTTGATTGGGGGAATCTCACATACTCAGTTCAACCCAAGGGCCTGCGTACTGGTCCCACTGACTTCATAGAGCTTGAGAAGCAGTCTTATTCAGAAGGTCTTTATTTCTACCAGTATTGCCAAGTCAAGTCAATATTATCATGGGGTCATCTGAAAACTATTTTTCAGGAATGTCAAAACCTTAACCACTGAAATCACTTATGACTTTTGGACTTCCCCCCCTTAAACACATTTTTCATAATCTAATTTGGGTTATATGCATTAATGTGCAAAGTATGAATAACATGTTTGTGACAAAACTGGTTAATGAAAATGTCTACTTATAAAGAAAAACAAAAAGGATGAAGAAGATTAGACACAAGAAGGAAAAGAAAAACGTCTTTGTTTTCATTCAGCTGAAAACAGCAGCCAGATTTGCCAAGAGATCCGGGAAGATCGAAGCGTCAACCGCCCCTCTCCCCGGCACTGACTGCCGGTCATGGGACTGCGGGGCGCGTCGCCAGCTGGCCGCAGAGAGCAGCTTTGACTTAGGACGCACCGGAGAGACGCCCCCCCCTCTCTCTCTCGCTCTCTCTCTCTCTCTCTCTCTCTCACACACACACACGCACTCACAGTCTAATTCTACCAATGTACTAATGTGAGTGGAACACCTGTTGTTTCTGGTAGAAAATGTGAGCTTTTGGGGAAAAAAGATCATTTTATAACCCAAATCCATACAAGTCATGACAAAAGTATATAGGCACATCATGACAAATACGCGATTTCTGGATCATACAAAAACCCGGAACACCAAATGATGTAGCACTGAATGACAGACAGACAGACAGACTGAGTCAATTAGCGGTTCCTGTTTCACAACTCCTTTTAAAGTTCGGCTATAAGAGTAAAATGTGTTGTAACACCGCCAGTCATATAATTTGTTAATGTTGTTTTGGATCTAGTCCCTGTGGAGCAGGTGGATGAGTCAGGTGGATCTTAAAGAAAATGAGCTTAAAAGTTGTTGTTGCAGGCTTTAGGACCGCGCGAGCTGAATGAGAGACATAGTGGGCTCACCTCTCATGTACAAGTTTAGAGATTTGTCCTGAACCTTCTTGGTCTGTTTCTCCAGGGATGCTGCGCTTCCCTTCAAAGGACTGATGGGTGATTTATTTAGTTTTTTTTACTTTTCCGATGAATTCAATGGCATCACCTGTGTGAAATTAGCCTACTAAACAGTAGAGTAAAAGCTCAAACATGCCAAAGTCAAGACAGCACTGGGCAGACTTCTAAGCGCCACTCACTCTTCGTCATGAGGCTGTGGATCAGAGCCGCAGCTGTAAGGAGGAGGGTGCTCTGCCTCACCCTCTGGCTGCTGCTCCTCGGCTTTGCCCTGGTCACTCTGGCGCTCTCGGACCTCTTAAACCGTGACCAGGACCACAGTCATCAGAACCCCAGTCCTCCTCGCCGCCCCCTCCAGAGAATCCCCAGACCGGACCTGGAGATCATCGTGGACTCAAGGGATCCTGCATTAGAGCTTGGCGTGAATATTGCCCCACTAAAATCTCTTCAAGAAGACCAGCTCTTATTTGTGCCATCGACGCAAGGCATTAAGAATCCGCCGAAGAGGAAGGGGAGTTATAAGTTGATTTTAAGCGGGTCAAATAAGGATTCCACCAACCCTCCGCCGACGCACGGTGAAGTTGGGAAAGGAGTACAACTACAACCAAGGGATTCTGAGAAGAATGTGGAGCTGACTGCTGTACAGAAATTTGGTTTCAACGAGGTAATCAGTGAGAGTATTTCCCTGCATCGCAGCTTTCCCGAGGCGCGCCATCCCGAGTAAGTAAGCGCACGAGCAAAAAGATGACATCGCTCTGAAAGTGCCCATTTTTAAAAAATCATTTGTGCATTTATTCCCAGGTGTTTGGGGGAGCAATACAGCGAGTCTCTGCCGTCAGCCAGTGTTATTATCTGCTTCCATGACGAGGCTTGGTCCACGCTGCTGCGTACAGTGCACAGTGTGCTGGACACAGCACCCAAACAGTATCTGCAAGAGGTTCTGCTGGTGGACGACCTCAGCCAGCACGGTGAGTATCTCTAATAGACCCTAAACATACAAGTGCAAGAGACCAATGCTGATCTTAAGTTAATGTTTGTGTTCGCTCCTCAGGACACCTGAAGAGCGTGCTCACTGAGTATGTGTCTCATTTGGATGGGGTGCGTTTGATTCGCAGCACCAAGCGCCTGGGCGTGGGAGGGTGCCGATCACTGGGAGCTGCTCGAGCTGCAGGGGAGGTGTTGGTGTTCATGGACTCCCACTGTGAATGTCAGAAGGGATGGCTGGAACCACTTCTGGAAAGAGTAGCTCAGGACAGGTAGCCTACTCTAATCTAATGGGAATTTATTTATGATGTATGGCATAAATGAATTGTACTTACTCGTACTTTTTAAAAAGCTTGTATCTACCCTGTCTTGTTTTAAAGTTGTTACATCCCTGAATGTTTTTTAAATTAAAAAAAGCCACAAAGTAGTATGATTTTAATTTATTATTTTGATTAGAATTTGATTATTTAATGACTCAATAAAAAAGCATAAGTTGCTTGGACATGGTTACACCTAAGTCTCTCCTCTAATCTAACAGATGGCTAATCATGAGATGACAAAAACGGATATGAGGGGTGCCCATGCCACCCTGGGCTGCACCCTGATATGTCCCTGCTCATAATAAACAGCAGTAGGCTACCAAATTCCTCTTCAGATAAGTTCTGTTAAATCACAATGATTTTGTTAACTGCTCTGTTGGTTAAAGCAAAAAAAAAAAAATCACAAGAGATTTATGCAGACTTATAATGGAAAACAAGGATACAGCTGTTGTTTTCAGCTTTTTGACAGAAACACTTGACACGAGTGTGAGGATGGAGGACTGTCAGTTATAACTTGTCCTCCTTCATTAGTAGAACAGAGGATACATGTAGCATGTGTGCTCTCATGATTTGGCTCAGGTCTTCTGTCTGAGGCCGCCTGCAGCGTGGCTCTGATCAGTCTGGCTAATTAGGCTGAACTCTCAGAGTTGGAATCTGTAAACACTCAGCCACATGTTTGACCCTGATCCTTGTTCTTCTTCTCTGTCTTCCCTCCATTAATCTGTTCCCTGCCAGCATCAGACGTGGCATTTAGGTAGAACTATCTCAGAGAACATACACTATTTGTGCCAGAACTAACCCCAACAAAGGACAGTGTGTGTCTCTGAACTTGGATGACTGATACAAGCACTGACTTGGACCCCCCATCCCTACTTTTCAGGACTAATATCACTGTGCAAAGGCAATGAATACTGAGTGAAAAATAAACTAAGAGACTCTGGTCTAGAAAGTTAAATTCTCCCAGAGTTTTGATTGACAGACACTCACTTCCTATTCATGACGTTTCATTTTCAATCTGCAAGAGAATCACACATTTACTTATCAAAATGTATGCTCAGAACAATGTGGTGTATTTCTTTGCAGGACCAGAGTGGTGTCCCCCATCATGGATGTGATTGACTGGCAGACCTTTCAATACAACGCCACCAAGTGGCCAGTGAGGGGAGTTTTTGACTGGAGGCTTGACTTCCACTGGGAATCTTACCATCAGCTGCAAGATACAGACCCAGACTCAGCTGTTCAACCTGTGTTGTGAGTTCAGCCACACTTTGTCTTAATCTAATCAGGAAATTAATGCGAAATGTAAAGTCTTTCTTTTTTTCAAAACAGCACTAAATTTGTTTTGTTGTAGCCCAATGACTCCCATTATGAGCATTGAGACCCCAAAGGCTTAAAAGGTAGACCCAATTATTCACTTAATGATAAACCAAAAAAAAGGAAGCAAAAAATGTATTTGCTGTTGGCGTTGGAGTCACAGAGTAACTAACGATAAAATGAGAAACGATAAGATAGGCAATACATGATCCATGGTAACGATAATATCACCAGTCAAGGATTCTGTGATAACTTACTAATTACAAGACAATCATAAATGTTTACATGTTGAAATCTGATAAACTCAGTCTCTTTCTGTCATGCCCCCCTCCCATAAAAATAAATTTATATAACATAAATTTCAGAGAACGTCACAAAGCCCATTGATTCTGTCTCTTTCAGAAGTCCGGCATTAGGAGGAGGAGTTGTGGCCATGGACAGACATTTCTTCCACAGTGTGGGGGCCTATGACCCAGGGATACTTCTGTGGGGAGGAGAGCAAATTGAGCTGTCAATCAGGGTAGATTAAACGCCTTTGAATGTCCGCTTTCAAATTCTTTTGGGCCAAACAGGACAGAAAAACATCCTGTAGCTCTTTTTGAAGCCATGTTTTTGTGAGAGTGATTACGTTGCCTTCTGTCAAGTCTTCAGGAATTTTGTTTTGGTACGCAATGCCTTTTACAAATGGAAATCTCAGGTTGAATAAAGGTCTTGGAATGTCTGGGCAAGTTGACAAAAGCTCAAGTGCGAGAGGAAAATGTTACTTGACCACTTGTTTCCCTCTGAACGCATTTAAAAAGAGTATTTCTCGTTCTGAAAACTCACAATGTGTTCTTGTAGCGTGTTCTGGAAAACCTGAATACAATTCAAATCAATGCATCTCTTATGATACTAATTGAACAGTCAACTTTTGCTAAAGCTTCCCTGAAATCCTAGGTGTGGTCCTGCGGAGGTTCAATGGAGGTTGTCCGCTGCTCCCGTGTGGCTCATGTAAGCCACCGCCATCTGCCTTACCTCCTCCCGGATCAGGAGGTTCTTCAGAGGAACAAAATCCGGATTGCGGACACTTGGATGGATGCTTTCAGGAAGATCTTTTACAGGAGAGACACACTCGCTCATTTCATAAGGCAGGTGTGTGTCTTTGGATTTGATTAACAGATTGTTTAGAAGATGAGAGGAAAAGAAACAAAATGACCTGACTCTCCTTTTTTTTAAAACAGTCTGAGAGTCCAAATATCACAGAGCGTCTGAGACTTAAAAGGAGTTTGGGCTGCAGGAACTTCCACTGGTACCTGACAACGGTTTATCCACAGCTTTATATCCCACAGGACAGACCTGCTCTGTCAGGAGAGGTAGCAAACACACACACACTAACAAACACATTTTATACTTTCGATGGACGTGACAGACTTATGTGCCCCACCTGTCCTTGTCTGAAGCTGTACAATGTGGGAACAAGCAGCTGTGCAGACCTGCCTCGAGGAAATGATCTGCACAGTGGGGTCATGATCATTGCACCCTGCAGTGGGACAGGCAGCCAGGTAACCATCAAAACAGTTGGAATAGTTGCAAAAATACAAATGGAGCACAATTGAAAAGAAAATCTCTCTTGTCACCGCAGCATTGCGATCTAAACTCTGACTCTGAGGTGCGCTGGGGTCCAATGGGGGCTCTGTGTCTCGATGTAGATGGAGAGCATGTGGTGGTGTCTTCGTGCCCCACACAGCGACCGACCAGCAGCAGACTTCAGTGGAAGTTCATAAAGGCATGGCAGAGAAGTTTCTGTTTTTACCTCTGTCCACATGATCTCAGTGGCTGTTTGTATAACTCAGTGTGTCTGTTTTTCTCTTTCAGCTGAGCGGTCAACTTGTCCACCAGCAGTCACAGTTATGTGTGGAGGCTGTAAAAGAAGGAGGAGTCATACAGAGCACACACACTAGCCCAGCAGGTCTGTTCCTGCGTCCCTGCACCCATCAACCCCGACAACAGTGGCACTTTGAGCAACTAGTAGCTCCTAAAGGTGCCTGATAAATGGATATAAAAGACGTCCATTCAGGGCACAAATGTACTCTACATAGTGGCTCAATAGTGAACCTTTATAGACAATCTGGCGAATATGATGTACTGTATTTGCTTCACTCTGCCACTCTGCTTTTTTGTTCCTGTTTTAAGGATTGCAAATAGTCAAATAAGAAATATAATTATGTAAAAAATAAGTTTATTTTACACTGCTTGTGTAGTAAAATATGGTTGTATTTATTTAGATGCATATTATTACATGTAAAATGAACCCTGACTTCAGTAAATGCTCTAAATTCATGTTTTAAGTGTATTTTAGAGATTCCTGAAAGGTATGAATGTATTGAGCAATCAGAAGCCCATTAAAAACAAACAGATCTCTGTGAGCAGGCCTCAGGTTTGACAAAAAATAATGACATTTTATATGAGTGCTATGTAAGTGTAATTTAGAAGACTGAATTGAAAATCTTTTAGTGTGTATTCACCTCAAATCTATTGTCTGCAATCTCTCTATTTTCACTTGGTCTATAAACTAGATCTTGATCTTTTAGATGGACTCTGTCCTGACTCCAAACTCCTTTACCACCAAATCCCTTCAGAGTTGATTCAAAGTCTTAAAAAGCTCTCTCAGAAGAGTGGCTACTGTTATAGTAGAGGGTTGATGCAATGCATGATTTGTCAAAAGATGTTAAACAATTATTTAATAGTTACATATGTTTTGGGTCAGCATAGTTTTGGTCAAGTCCTGTAGTTCTACAGGGAGTGTTGCATGATGACCCTGCAAACCTAAAGTGTTTTTCAGTGTCTCGGACTCAGATGGTCTGCTCAATGTATTCCCATTGTGATCTCCCAAAGTAGAAAAAGCACAGGTGTCAGAGATAACATTAGTAATGCCTTCAGCATTTTGGAACCAAAGTCACTTAATTTGCCAAGATGGATGTCCTCTGTGACATGTCAAAACTTCACCTGTAAAACCTGAAAAACCTTAGATGCAACATAACTAAGAGAGCAAGAGAGATGACAAATAAGCTGAACCTGAACATTCACTCTCTCCTGTAAAAAACCAAAGCAAGCAGAATAAGTGGAAACACCTGGGAGTAAACCCTCAAAAGTAACCCTGTGAAAAATAAGGGAGTGACGGCAAACCTTATTACTCAACAGCAGAGGGAGCCATCCACCTTCCTTATCCATGCTCCAACTGATCAATTTATTTTTGTTACACATCAATAGTCTACCTTTTTTTTTTTTTTTACTGAGGGGAATTTCCAAACATGTTGTCGCTGATATTATCTGAAGCTATAACGTTATAATGCAGCACAGCTAGCATACCATGTGACGGCAAAGACCTGATGAGCACATGACAGGACAGCAAACCTTTAATTAACATACAGACAACAGTGTCTTTTTATGTCAGAGTAGTCACTGTAACTCAAAGCAAAAAGATATGTTGAAGTTGGGAGGGTTAATGTGGAATCTATAACAGGCAGAAAACACTCTGAGCTCACCCCTTGTACCTCCCTTCTTCCCTCCAGGCATTTGAAGCTAATAACCTCCTATTCTCTGCCTCTCTAATGCTCATCTTAACCCACAGTGCACTCAGCCCAGTGGAGTTCACAGCACCTTTTCAATAAGACCAGTCATATGGTATGTCTGAGGCTCGGAGCCATAGGTCAAACACTTCCACAAACAACATGTTGTTGTTGATCAGTATGTCTGCTCTCTCAGTTATGTAACTCCAGTGTGCTGAGCTACATAAAAAGTGAAAGTTTTCCCCAGGATGGCAGAAGGTCACACAATCACTGTGAAAACAACAAAATATTAAGGACTAGCTGTAGGTATAAAGTCAACCAAATGGCCCATACAACCGCTCTCACTGCTGCAGATATTCTACCTTTCATGCAGATTTACAAACTTTTCTTAGTTTTAGAAGGACATCAAAAATAATCTCCAAGCCCTACTGATATTCAAACTACAACACATGCTTATTAATTAAAACAACAATGTTTTATGGTTAATTTAGTATTTCTGCCTCATAATCATGTACGCTCCGCTAATAGCTACACAAATCCATTTCTTTGAATGATTATGATTGGTTGTACCATAGACTGTACCAACACTCACACCTCAGAAAACTGTTAGATCTCAGTGCTGGTTTAGTTCAGTGGCTGAAATGAGTGCCCCATTAAAAGAAGTAACTTAAACTCTTGGTCTTTCTGCAGGTCACTGTCCAGTAATTGCAGAAAGCTGTTCACTGTGAGTCTCATTCTGTCCAGCAAAGTTGTTCTTTGCAGCCGTTGCCAAGTTCTCGCTCATGGTGGATTCATGTTGGGCCCTTCTAAATGAAACAACGGAGGTTAAAGTCTACAGCAGCTCTTTTTTTAAAGGGCCCTGAGCTAAATGTTGTTTTGATAAGGGTCTATATAAGTAAACATCAATTGAAAGGGTGATGTCATCCCCCATTTTCTCTTTATTCCATTTCTGCATCTTCACCTGAACCCCCTGGTCTCATCAACAACGTCCCACATCTGCACCTATGTAGACCTCAGAGCCCCTTGTACGTCTTGTCATCGTAACTGCACCTCCATGAACATAGACATAATGTCCATGAAGCATCACATGGAGAAGTCTGCTGCCCCCTCACTTCGGTTCTCTGGACTTCTACATCTTTGTACTTTCAGTTCGTCCATGACACTAACTTCATGTCTGCTATGGTTTTTCTGTACACTTTTATGTCGTTGTTCTTAATTTATACTTATTACTGCTGTTGTTCTCTATTTCACGTTTGTAACACATTTTTCAAGACATTTTTTTAGACAAGACTGTAATATCATGACGGACATTTTCTCACTTATCTCACGTTTGTTACTCTCTCAATCAATGCTGTTCTTGTCTAATTAATAATGCCTTAAGCTTTTCCTTATATCTTCATATCGTGCCGTCGAAGTTTGATTTCAGTCGGCTGTGTAGTAAGGGACCGTCCCTCATTTATTTAGCTCCCCCATGTGTGAGCCCTGTTGGGTTTCATACAGTATATACTGCACAGAGACAGTCATTTGTTGATGCTCCCTCAAAGTTTTGGAGGATTCCTTTCAATTTAGCATCAAGCATTGTCCGTTTATTTATTACCATATTATCAGTGTTTCTGTATCATGGTTGTTGTTCATGCATATATTTAATGCTTGTTTTATTCTTTTTCTGTCATTCATTGTAGAAATCACACACAAGCACACACTGTAACTCACACACAATCATTGTTCAATAAATGAGTGGCATCTCAACGGGAGTGTGAGGTCTCAAGAGTGGCATCGGAAACCATCGCCTCTTTTGTGTACACAATTAAGGTTTGAGGGTGATTTTCCAATCAGAGTCATTATTATTGACACACATTTGTGAAATAATATGAATTTATTGAATACTCTAATATTGTTCTGAATCTTTTTTCCAAAGATATATTTTGGGGCTTGCGTTTATTTTAGAGATAGGACAGTGGGCAGAAACAGAAACTGGGGAGAGAAAGAGGGAGACCCTCTGTACATGGGGCCCACACACATACAGCTAACAACTCACGTGACTGTCTATTTAATGACTTTAATCCTCTAACCTGCAGGAACTCTGATTTAATTTTGTACTGTTGTGTATATGTCTCAGTAGAGGATAGACTAGGCCACATAAAGTAATGACAGTCATTCACATTGCTATCTCTGCAATAACCAGAGAAGTCGAGCGTGCTGGTAGAAATAGCACCCTTTAAGAGATACACTTGTCTGGGAGGGAATGTAATATAGGAGACTTTGGAAACCTGAAAGACCTATCAGCTTGCAGTAATCACAACCCTCTAAATATGTATCACAGTGTTTTCACTTTATGTCCTGTCTGCAAATCATAAATTCTCCTTCTTATTTTATTGCAGATGCATCCCTTTCCTTGCACTTGAAACAAAAATGAAGTGAACAGCTTAATACAAGCTCCACTGGTTTTAGGGCATGTTGCATTCTCACCAGACTCCTTTCTATCCTTTTTGTTCTCTGCCACCATGCAAAGCTACAAATGACACAATCACACAAACCCATCTTCTGGTAAACCTGGGACACTCAGATGGATGTCAGCTGCCGGACACTTTGCCTTCTTTATGAAGATCCATGGGGCTATTTCACCCGTGATGGAGGTGGTTGTACTTAAGGTGCGCACCTTAAAGAGGTACTTTTGTACAGGCACACTGTTGTTGTTTTCAAGTGATTTGTAATGAGCTTGTTGTACAATTAGGTCTGTGTGGACGGTCCTCAGGAGTCGGGGGCTGACACTGAGCAGAGATTAACTGCTTTAAAATGTGACAGAAAACTTGGCTTAGAGCAGCAATTAAGGTCAAAGACACAAAAAACATATTTTGAATGTCTCTTTTGGAAATTTCTAGCTGAAACACTTTATACAGGAAGCCTTGAAATAAAGTGGCGCTCTAATGAGATGCATATTCATGTATTACATCAAATACCTAAAAACAGGTCTGTCAGATAAAAACAATCACAAATGGTAACGTCACATAATGACATGTAATCTCAAATGTAAAAGTTTGTAAACAAATGGACTGTCATTTTCTTTATTTATGCCTTTAGTATCTACCAACTACTGGGGGAAATATCTAGTTGTTTAGCTGCTAAACTCTCTCTCTCTGGAGTTATTTTGATGATGTCTGCTGCAGCAAAAAATGACTCCATGAGAGTGGTGCAAGTTAATCACACATGTACCAAGCCACAGAGCAAAACAAGCTGAAATATACTTTAAAGCTGCACATAGTCACAGGGCAGCTTTAGATTCAGGTGATATGCTCTATATATTTATCAGCATTTTCGGCACATTTTACTTTGTCATTTTGCTTCAAAGATAAACAGTTGTTTTTTTTACATGTTATTTTAAGCCCTATCACAGACCAAAGGCAGAGACAAAGACAGAACCCTACCAATATTATATACAGAGATCTGCTCTCTCTGAAGATGATTTCAATAAAAACTTGCATGACTGGTTAAATTTGTAACCTAATTTTGGCAAGTTATCCTCTAAAATCCTACCTTAACAGCAGAATGCAAAGGAACATCATGGACAGCAGCCTAACAGTGTTTGAAGCTGTCAGATGTTCACAAATAGAAGAAAATAAACTCTCCCTCCATAGAAGGAGAATGATTCAGTCCAGACTATTCAGCAAGGACACCTAAATCACTGTACCATCAACACAATAGAGGACAACAATTTAGCAAGAGCTCTGCAGTACATGGTGATGATCCATATGCTGCTTTTAAATGCCAGATGCCTCTGTGACAGGTGAGCAACAAAAGAGGTAATTTAGCAACCAATTCTGCTTCTGTGATGGGTATAGTCAGACCTGCACTTCTTAGAGAGGGAACCACTATTAATCTCTGCTTCTGACATGTGCATTGTTCTGCATATCCTCCACCAACACCACCACTTCGACCATAGAACCTACGGGAGCAGCTCAGTCATTTATCAAACACACAATGTGTCCTGCAAGAGTCACCCCTCCCCTCTTTCCTGCTTTACGCCAATGCAAATGAAACCATTTGAAGGTACAACAGCTGCGGTCTCATCCAAAGTGGGACAGAAAAATGTAAAGCCCTTAGGTAGAAGGTGTTCTCAGTATAGTGTTGTATGTAAGTTCCATCTCATATTGTTACATGGCAGAGACACCAGATCTATACAGACACACTCGCAAGCAAGCACAATAATAAATTGTCCTTGGTTCAGCTCATCCTCTTTTTCTTTAACACAAATGGAAACACCTCACCACTGCTGGCAAATTTCAACATATCTCTATTATGTCAGTCGAGATTAAAAGAGAGAAATGGACAGATTGTTATTACCTGGGAGAGAATTTCTCACCTCCTGCACAGCCATGGAGTTTTTCTGTAGTGCATTCTGGGGCGACACACAACTGAAGAGGCTCTTTTCACTAGGAGTAAGTGCTATTTGAATGGAAGAGTGAATGAGTGTGTTTGCATGTGTGTTTAAATGCACAGCATTTCTGTGTGTGTTCAGATAAGAGTGGATGGTGATGAATAGTTGTTGTATTTGGGTCAGGACCTGTATTAAATATTGGGGAAAGAGTGTGGAGGGAATATAAAATAAAATGAAAATATGAATATAAAACACGGCTTTAAGTGTTTCAGTGTTGGACTCAAAATACATTTTAAGTTCTTTTTGCCAACTGTTTGCTCCTATCTGGCAAAAACATGACAAAAATAGTGTGCATAGGCCTTGATATTTTCATGATCTTTTGTTTGTATTTTCCTTCACAAAAGGCTTTTCTTGAACTCAAAGGCATGTACTAATTTAGTGTTCAAGTAATTTTGATATATTTTTTTCCTTTTCCACATCAAGGATAATACCTTTAAACTAGCTGGATAGCAGCATGGATATCTTCTTGTTCTTATATTAAGTCTAGGTTATTAGCCACTCGTAATGACAATCATTATCATTGGCCAGTTCCTACACAGCTTCCTGTAAAAAATAAACCTTATGAAATGCTTATAAATGTTTGCTGCTGTCTGACAGTATTGCATGAGCTGCCCTTTAGATTGTAACTATTTATTTTACTTTCAATGGTAGTTGTGCAGTGAAATTGTGACTTTGTAGATCTCAATATTTGTGAAATTTTCAAAACATAGTGGCATGACAATAAAGCAGCATTTGAGCTTCTCACCCTGAGATAGACATTCAGGAAATTCCTCTTTTAATTTTGATGCCTTAACATCCGACATCCTACCTTTTCTAGAAAGACTTTACTATTGTTTTTTGTTTCCCTATTTCCCCAATACCTACCCTTTTTTTACTCCATCCATCAAAATCAGAGTCAACCTAAATTGAAAATCATGACTGTAGGGAAAGAGCAAAGCAAGGGTGCAAAAGAGGAAGGCAGATGGGCCTCCGTTTGCTACTGACAGATTGTGGTAAATTGTGAATTAAAGATGAGCTTGCTAGCAGGTGGATAGAACGGTGCATAAACAGCCAGGGTGGGATTGTCTGTAGGCCTATACTATTAAATATGGATGGACATTTAAGACCCCAGGCTAAATAACAGCATTCCCACAGATGTGCTGGAGGCGCTACTAAATACACAAATAATCTATCTCAGTGCAAACACACATACTACCACCTGTAACTACTCAGTAAAACAAGTCATATAATTGCCAAAGTTGGGGCTATTATGATGTTTTTTTAAGAGTCACACACATCATTAGCCCCTCTTAAAGCAATTACACATGTAGAGGCGAAAGAACAGTTTATAGTGATAAATACAGTTAAAAATGTCAAAGATCATCATGTCAGTAGGACTAGCTGAGGGAAAGGAAAAGAGAGTTGTTAAAACAACACTTAAAGGCAATTTACTACAGATAATCTGGTTACCGTCATTGCAACACCAAAATGACAGACTGAGAGAAAGATTCAGAAGTGTCGCCATAGATATTCAGAAAAGGCAAGATCAGCAGACAAATTTTAAAGATGTAGTAACGTTCATTATCTCACTGGTAGAAAGGGCATCCCACCCTGTGTTTGGTGAAATTCCAGGGCAAATAAAACACCAAACAAACAGTAAGACAGAAAAGTCAAGTGGAAAGAACAATATCACAATACTGGTCACTGAAGTAAAAGCACAGGAAGGCGAGAGGTGCCAGTATCAAGAAAACTCAAGAGAATGGAACAAATATGAACAGGGCCTTCAAGAAACCCTGTATCTTCTGTCAGGGAGACCACATTGTTGAACTGTATAGCCAGAGCCGGCTACACACACTGTCTGTGGAACGTAACATTTTGCTACAAACAGACAACCGAGTAGACCATTGAAAGTTCTACAGACAATTCAAACCTCGACAACACACATTCACACACTCATGGACCCACACACAGGAGCAAACCTTGCTAGGTTAGAGCAGCTGGATCTCTGAAAGATGTGTGTAATACACATCGCACACACTCAGTTTTCAAACCCCTGCCTACGTGACCTGTGACACATGACAACTACAGCACTTTCACTTCAGGTGAACCATTGCAGCATGCTACAAAAGAAAGCCAAACAAGCATACATACACACTGCTGTTATCGAAAGTGTCGACAAGCAATAGTTGTACATGATTTCACTTTGTGTTTGTATACAAAGTGTAAGCTGTAAAGCTGCAAAAGAAGATAATAATAAGCTACATATTAGGATATTTCTGATCCCTAAAACCTGTCTGTGTTTTAATGTCATGATAAGAAGCTGTGTTGCTTTGCAATGCTAGTAGAGTTGTCCAGAAGATGATACTGTTAGACATGTCAGTTGTTAAGTCATCATTTGAATATAGACTACTAGCAGTTTTTAATTTATTCTCTCTTTCAAATATCTCATTTCGACTTTTTAGGTTTAGCTGTTTGTCGATAATTACTAAATGTTAGCATGCTAACATTATAAACTGAGATGATAATCAGAATAAACACCTACATTTAGCATGTTACATTTGAAAATGTAAGTTACTTAGCATCTATATGTTAGCATTTAGCTATTACATAACAAGACATGACTGGTTTTGCAACACAAAATATATGTAGGCCTACATAGCTTTAATCTATTGTCAATAGTCATATTGTATCAACCTACACACAAACAATACATAGGTTACATTTAGAAAATTGTTCTTCTTACAAATCAATGTATCTTTCTTTTTTAAAGCCATGTCCATGTAACTAATAGGAAGTATTCATTTTTCTGAACTTCAGACCTGGAGAAGTCTGTAATGATACCATTTTATCTACACCTGAAATTTGAGCTTACTATGTCTTTGAAAGCCATTATCATGAATGTGTTTTCTATGGTGGTCAAAAGGACTATGTAAGGTATATTAAGACAAGGCAGAGTTCATTGATGTCATAACCTCGAATAACATCTATCCAGTATTCCAGTATGTGAACACTCAACATATAAAGGCCAGGACATAACAGTCATATTTGTCTTTTATTAGCATAACATTGTTTTTGTATCTATTAAATATCAAAATGTTAAGGGAAATAAAGATGTTCGATTACAGTACATTCCATTTGCAGAGAAGCAGAGTCAAACCTACATGAATTCAAAAGAGAAACTGTAGATCTGTGTGGACAATAGTTTGGACCATTTTCCTGGTATAAGATTGCATTGGCCAGCAAACAGCACTGCCATAACCTCATATACAGTAGCATTATTTACTGCCATTCCACACTCTCTGAGGTAAAAAAATACATTTTTGTATTGATACATTCATAGAAATATAAAACGTGTCTTTATGTCCTTGTTGTGCTTTTTTCTTTAAGGGAATATTGCCTTCGCTTGGACCAGCTGGGAAAATGGACCTCAGAGCTGATTACTCCAGGTGACAATCGAGGACAAGGCCGACATCATTCTTGGCAGTTTTCCTCCAGGCCTCTTCACAAGGGGGGCGACTTCCTTTCGTCAAAAATTACCCAACATCCAATAAATATGCATCAGTAAATGCCAGGTTCGGTTATTAAAAGATTGAACCATGTTTCCTTTAAGTAGATAGATAAATGGCAAGCTGGATTTCCACTGGGTGACATGCAGCATGTTAATTTGTGTCTACAGGCACTACTCAAAAGGCTCAGAAAGGCATGCACAGAGCGAGAGAAAGAGGAAAGAGAGAGCCAGAGAGAGGTTTGAGGAAAAAATAAAGGACAAAGAGGGAGAAAGAGTCCCCGTGCTCGGTGTGACAGACGACAGCAGGGGCTGTGCTGCCCGAGGCATAACATAAGCCCCCCCACCCTACTTCCCCATTCTACAACCAACTTTCTTCAGTTCCCTAAGGGGCTTGGGGTAAAGAGCACAATACATCCCATTTCTCTCAATCCACACCATTCTGTGCTCCCAGTCCAACCAGCCTCAACCAGACATGCACTGGTCCATGCAATCCAGAGCATAAGGTGCAGGTTGAGTGAGTAAGAAAAGAAGGGATAAATGGTGGAGATAGGGGGGTAGGGTACGAATGGTAAGTGCCTGTGTCTCTCCCCTCCTTGTCTCCAAACCTCCCCTCCAGCACTCATAATGCTTTGTCTTCTTCTAACCAGCCTAGCTGACCTGAAACCATCACGTCAGGAGCAAAGAAAGAGAGGTCAGAAAGAACTCTCTCCTCTTCTGAATCGCTCTTGTGTTCCATTATAGATAACCCCGCCCACAGGTAAAGACGACAGTCGTGGGTAAGGGGCTGATCTGTGTCCAGATAGATGACCTGAACCTCATCATCATCTCTAACATCTACATTTTTTTAATAAGATAAAGCTAACACACCTAATCCTTCTTTACTTGTTTCATGCAACATGATTTTTTAACACGTGCCTTTTAAATAAAAGGGTTGCAACCCTGCATTCTCATCATAGTGGGGACCAAAGTTATTCAATGTGATGTAGTTCAACATATGTATTCTAAAAATAACCTGGAAAAAGTCCTGCTGAATCCAGGAAATTTCAGAATGAATGCTGCTACAAACCCTTCGGTGGGCTTTTGTATGTCCCCCCAAGTCCAGTTTGTGGAGAGCACTCACTGCTAAGATTAGGGTCCTCATCTCCCCCGTCTTGTGACGCTGGACTGTGCACCCTCGAACTGTTTAAGTCAGAAACCCTGTCTGTGAAGTGGGAGCTCTCTGGTGAGCTGAGGGGTGAGGAAAGCATATGAGACTCTGTGATGATTGGCTCCAGTTGCAGGTCTGATAAGTTGGAAGTTGAAGGTATATGTGAGCTTGGGGAAGCAGTGTTCCGCAGTTGGAGTTCCTGGGGTCGATGTGTGAGGGGGTCCTGATGGTATATTCCTCCACAGTCCTGGGGAAAAGTTAGGGGTGAGGAGGGCAGGGACATTGGTGTGTCCATCCAGATGGAGGCAGTCTGAGAGGAGGAGGGTGAAGAGTAGGACTGAGGAGGGTGAGGGTGGGGAAGGTATGTGTGCTGTCCTGGAGAGTAATGAGCAGGGAAGACTAGTGTCGGCTTAGGCACAGATGACATGAGGGTCTCCATGAGATGAGCCATCCTGTTCATCACTCGTCCAAGGTCAGCTACTTCTCGCCCGAGGGTGCTCACCTGCAAACACAAACAAAAACCATCAGTTGTTTCAAAGAAAAAAAAGTAATAAAATACGAAAACCTTTACAAAAAATGTTTTATCCTACGGTAACATCACCATCTAGATCTTTGTGTTGTTTTAAAATAAGTCTGGATGAAGAAGTTTAGTTCTTTGATATCTTAAAGTGAATTAGTGACTTACTTCTTAGAAATCATAATCCAAGATTACAGCTAAAGGAAATATGAGAGTAGTGTGAGGTCTCACTCAGAAGGTTCATAGTCTACGTTCTTACATTCCTTTATTATTGTCTCATCCAAATCTTAGCCAAGAAAAAGAGAGAGAATAGTGCTAGATGCAGTCTAAGTTCCTACAAGTGTGATAAGGATCTGGGCTTTAAGAAAAATGAGACAAGATGGGTCTCAATTTAATCTTAACAATTACATGTCCAAAAACCCCAAGGGCATATTTTATATATGTCGAATCATACAAATCTTAGCTCCACTTTGCCATATTAGGCCTGCAGGCAATGACTTCATGGGATGTACAAGATGCATGTTTTATTTACATTTAGTATTTGTTAATTAAAAGTTATTTTCACACACATTCATATCATTCAAAAACATTATCATGAGTGGAAACTTTAAGTCGACTTGACCACAATAAAAAGTAAGGATTTCGTAATTGAACAATTGTTTGATTTATTTTTCAAGCTGAAACATAGTAATGGTTCCAGCTCCTTTTGAGTGCGGACATTTTGCTTTTTTTGCAAGATTGCTTTAATTTTTTGAATATTTGATCATGAAGTTGAATTATCTTGTTGCCTTCCTCTTGATCAACATTATAAATAATTTGCAGTCTGTAGTGTAGAGGTTAGCAACTCTGCCCATCAGCCAGCAGCCAAATGAGTAAGAGTGAAAACTAAACAGAGTTAAGATCTCCAATAATGATAAAAGGAGTCGCATGAAATTTTCTTGAGACCAAAATTAGACAATACAAGAGAAGGTTTCTCAATTATTGCTTCAATAATGTTCCTTACTCAGTCTTATTTTTCATCAAAGACTTGTCTTTTCATTGCTCTTAAGGGTCCTGAGAAATAAATCAGAGAAGACAGAATAAGTTGAAAATGAGATTCTAATTGTTGTCTCATTAGGCTCGATGAACTCAAGATTTCAACATATAGGTTTCAATGTGCAAGGTGTTCACAGGAAACACAGCAAACACGCGATCAAGGGACATTTGATCTCATTGATGAGGGCTTCCATTTTTAATTTCAAGCTATTTAAGCCGTGTCAAATCTGCTAATGCTATCCAAATATTTCGTGCAACCACTTCTTGACATGAAAAGCATTTAACTTGCAAAACATTGAACGGGTTTAATCAGCTATTTTCCAGAGGAGCGATGTAACAAAAGAAGCAACCACAGTGTGCAGTATCTTAGGTGTTTCAGGTAATAGGCTGCATGAAGTTAAAAAACAACTCTACAATGTCCTGCTGTTGTGTCGAATGTAACTCAGGTCGTGTACAGCCTTAAGTCAGGTTGCAGTTGCAAATAAATTCAACTGCTTCTTCATAACACAACAAAAATGAAGAGATGCAAATGTTGATTTTGTTGGCTGCATGAAAGCCATTTAACAGAAATTCTCCTTTTGGCATAGATGCAGCTCAACAATTGTTACTGTAGTTTTGAAGCATAGTTGCTGGTAGTAATCCAAAGTGCCAATATTCCAACTTGAAGAAATGCTTGAAAGTACATGAAAAAAATAATCCAGGAACTTACAACTATAAACCTGTTTACTTCCTGATTTAGGAAGACTTAAATTCTCATACTTAACAAGACTCTATAGGATTATAGATTTAAAGATGAACAACAAGAAATAAAAACTTTTTACCAGGAAATACACAAACCAAGTGATAAATTAAAGGGCTATGGTTACATACAGAAAAGTAATATGAGGATGAATTTTCAGGTCAGTCATTTTAGGTCAAATTTGTATTTTTATTTTCGTCTCCTGCCTGCCGTTTTGCATGTAAAATCGTGCTGCTATAATTGGTCATTCCTGTGATGAGGGCGGGGTGGTGATTAGCTCCTCTCTGCATGAGGCATTTCCACAGAGGGCACAGCCATGAAGCCCTGCCAACAGGCCATCTGCTTCTGCTAGTCAAAGCACTCGCGATGTTCATCAGGCCGATCATGCACATCAGTGCTACTGGAGTAACATCAGCCCCTCAGCAGGACACACAACTGCAGGTGGAAACTGCTGCAGACCTTGTGTGAAGACATGTAGAAGAAGAGACCAGGCCGTGTGTCTTTGAGTATACTGTGATCTCTTCAGAACACATAAAGCTGGGCACTTATGATTAGTCTCTGGGTAACATTGAAACACAATTTAGGTTACGTAAACAATAATGTGCATATGTAAAACTAAAAATATGGCAACTAATGTTTTCTTAGAAATCAGTTCGAATGTCAATTGATCTTATTTTTCACATATTAAATACTTAATTTCCCTTTAAAAACTGCACTTGTTTGACTTTAATCTATCACTCCCTACGCTGACAATAGATTCATCAGAGAAAAAAAATGTTTTCCTCTTCCTCCTCTACAATTGTCCCATCTCTGCCATCTCTCTCCCTCTCTGGAGTGGCTGATAAAAGCCTCGGTCTAAACTCTGGCTCTGATAAAAATAGAAAAAGCAGAGAGTGTCAGGACAGTCCAATCTGAAACGCTGTCAACATGATTCCAGTTCTCCTACCTCCGAGACAACCATCTGTGAGAACAATCAGACAAAAACAGCACGGATGGCTATAAACCACTGCAGCTACAGGTACATAGTAAAGATCCAAAAATCAGTCATAGCGACATTAAATCATATGATGCTCATAATAAATAAACCATTTAGATATTAATTAAAACTTAACTTATTAAAATGTCTCTGAATTATTGTTTTGAGTTGTAGTACAGTGATAAATATTGGTGGTTCAGTTGTTATATGTTTGTCTTTTTAGGACAAAGGATGTATTTTTTTCTGTTTTAGAAAGTCTGTTGGTTCTCCTTTAGTTGTACTCTTTTGACGATATTCTGTTTCTGAGCGGGGGGCCCTCTCTCTTCTCCCATGTGGTGGCAGGGTTAATGGTTGGTGAGGGAGGAGTTCACTCAAAAAAAACAAAAAAAAAACATGTATGAACCAAGTTTAAGCCTCTGAGTGAGTGAAACATACACAAGCTAAAGGAAGCATCATCCTGTCCATGTGAACAGAGCCGAGAACAATAAATTCAGAGGGAGTTGAACTCTTATTCATTACTCTACGATAAATGTATATGGATGCATACTCTGAATACTATTATTCAGAATGTCATTAGTTTTAGTTTAACAGACCTTGACTTTTTTGTGCCCCTTAAACTACTTTAATAGTAAGCTACGGGCTGGTTCCTATATAACGTTAAACTAAAGAACTAATATTAGAGTTACACTCATTTCTCAGAGACACACCTATGAATACATACCACTGCTGCTCTGTGCATAATACATTCATGTCTTGTTACAAGCTTTGAGTATATTTGCTTTGTTTGATTCTGTTGATTGACACAAAGTTAGGATTAGACATGATGTCCTGCATGGCGGCTGCTGCTGGTGAGCCTCCGGAGCCCCCTGTAGTGACAGATGACTGACGTCACTCAGGCTTTGTCCATTCATATTTACAGTCTATATTGTGTACACACGGTTTCTTTTAAATATATCTGTTAAGTGTATGTGCATTGGTGATCATTAACTGTTTATTCTCCCTCAAGTAAATTACATGTGCCATTACTCATGACAGGGTACAACGTTCTCCCTCTCACCATATTATTGGCTTTCAGTTCCTATTACAATACGGCCCTTCTGTGGACATGCTGAAGTACAAGGATGAAAGAGTAAAGTTCAGAGATCAGGTCAGGACCATTTTATAACTGTTCACACAATTTGTAGTTCATTTAAAATGTTGCCACATCTGCACAGAACAGGTCAAAATCAGCAAAATGAATGAATATGAATTGCTGTTAAAAGCAATATGCACTTTTTTGCATGGTTAGATGAGTTATTATTTGTGTTTTGATGCTCCCCAGAGAATATACTGTATATCATCTAACTGTCATGCAACAACAACTTCTTGACCTTATTTCCATTGCACTGTGAGAGGAAATGTGCATGAGTTGATCACACCACCGAATCAGTGCACAGACTGAACACTGAGCAAATGAGTTCATAGAAGCATGAGCACACCTTTTTTTATTCTTTGATGATAAATCCTGTTTTTGAAAACAAATAAGAAAAATCCAGCTTGCATTGCATTTCAGGAAGACACGGCTTTCATTTGTATTTTGTACTTGTGTTTGTGAAGAGAGCAGAAAGCTGCTGTAAACCAGCACCCTGCTTTCATCTCCTATGGCGATCTGAATGGATGGATGCGAGTGAAGATTAACAACCTACAAGACCACGCTGAGATACTTCCTGTCAAACATGTGCAACCCACAGAGACATAGGATCAGGACAACAGAAGGGACTTGTACATGTAACTGTGAGGATGCTGTTCAATTGTCTTTCACACTCCATTTTTTCCATCACTCCTGATTTGTTTGTCTTTTTTAATCTTCCTTTTTTTGTTCTCAGTTTCTCTCTCTTCACATCTCTGTTTCTTTTTAATCCAAGTCTCATCCAGACTGAGGCTTAGCAGGAGGAAGACCACACTTCTCCTCACCTGCCAAAAGGTCTAATGCCAATTTAGCCACCCGCCAATCAAAACCATAGGGTGTGTGCGTATTTGTGTTCGGAGGGACTGTTGCAAGCTGTACAGGCCATGAAACACTAAATGATGACACAATATAATGATACTCAAATATTAACTAGTGGTGGCAAATTTAATGTACTGCTCATCAAAACCAATGAATGTAAGATTTAGATGGTTTATGCATTAATAGTATTACTTCTTATGACATGGTCATTTTTTCTATTTTTGGAGGCAGAGACATCTGGCTGTAGATGTTCTTAATGATATGTTTAAGGATGATTCTGACAAACATTTGCTGTTCAAAACTGTTATGTTATGTCTTTCAATTGCCCAAGGATTGATTTGTGATGTATTTAATGTATTTTTGAATTTCTATGTTTGGCTGCTTGTTGTGTGTCTGAAACTCTGTTTTTGTGTTGCTGCTTGTTATGTCCAGGACACTCTTGAAAAAAAGATTTTTTTTTAATCTCAATGAGTTTCTCTTCCTGGTTAAATAAAGGTTATCATAATATTACAACTCTTATTTTGCCTCACCTAGTTTGAATCTGACATGCTGTTATAGCCATATGGCTAGTGCTTACCTGAGCCCACCTGCCTCTCTCTCTCTCTCTCTCTCTCTCTCTCTCTCTCACACACACACACACACACACACACACACACACACACACACACACACACACACACACACACACACACACACACACACACACACATTTCTTTCTCTCTCTTTTTGAGCATACACGCAAACACAGAGTCCTACCTGCTGGTCAAGGTTTCGCAGTTGTCCTCTTGTCTCCTCAGCTTTAACCGCCAGCTCTGCGGTGCTGATCTGCAGCATATCTGTGACAAAAAATGTACCCATTACAAAGATTGCTTCAACAGCATATTAAGACCGTGCACCCAGCAGTTATTGTATGGGTGCAGCTGATGAATGCTGTAGGCTTTGACAGTCAGTTTAGAATTAATCATCATCATTATATGAGAAAACTTCAAGGATTTGGATGTGATCTTTTCTAACTTCTCAGCATGTGGGAAGTTTATGGGAATGAAAATAGTTTTAGTCCCATTTGAGAGGCAAACTGCTGTGATTAAGGAGGATGAAGGATGGAAGAACCTGTGGTAGATGCTGAGGCACTGTTTGGTTCATTGATGGGACAACCTCGGCCAGGAGAGAAGGAGAAAGACGGGGAACTTTCCCTTCCCTGGCTGTCCTCTGTACCATCCACTATCCTGCAGAGAGACAATAGTGTGAGCAAGACAGAAAAAAATGTGTTACTGATAAAGTCACAAGTGCAGGTAATGTATGAACAACATCAATATTAAAAATAGTTTAAAAAAAACCCCAAAACATTTTGTCAAAACTTAGATAAGACAGCTAATAACACTAATTCTATTGTAATATGAAGCTATGGCTGAAGTTTAGCTTAGTATATGACAAACACCGGTAAGAAAGAGTTATCTGAACTGTGTAAAATTAATGCAAATAATAATACTGTAAAATGAGATACAGTAGCTTCATTCCCCTGATACCAGTGGTAAGATTTAGCTACCTGTATACTAACTGTCTCCTGGCTGTTACAGCGGATTTGGAATCGTTTTCCAAATTGTAAGACTTTGTCCTTGTTTCAATTAAACTGGTATGCCAATTATGTATGTATTTCACTTTTCAGTGCCCCATCTTAATATCAGGGAAGTATGTTAACTGTTCATTACTTTGAATTAATCTGAAATTTGAGAAATTATCAAATTGGGGTGAAATAGTAACCAAAAGCACTTGACAGCTCGTACTAGCTAACAGTAATATCAAGGGTTAGAGTAGATTATGTGTTTTTGGACGAGTTCAGAAAATCTGCAGGACTTAAGGCAATATACAGTCAGTAGAGCAGGTTTGTTAGGATCCAGGTCAGCAGAGACGTTTACTAAGATTAAAAATCATTATAGCCTAATGTGTCATTTTCTCGGTTGTGCACGGCAATACAAATAATAAACAAGTGATCTAAGCCATTTTGAGCTTAGCATAATTTAACCCTGCCCAAAGGCATATTAGATAAGTTGCTGGGCTGAGTGAAAGTACCAACAAAGGTCATAAAGCTATTTCTCTTAGTTTTAACTTAAACTTTTTTCAGAAGGCCACTGCTCTGGTTTGTACCACATCGACTTATTAAAGATTGACAGAAACAGAGGAACAGGGACACAAGCCCACACAGGCAAATCAATAGCTTTCACACTTACCTCAAGCTGAGGTTTGACGGGTCTAATGTGGTGAGTGTAATTTCCTGGATCTTCCTTTGGGACCTCCTGGTGTTCTGGCAGGGTCGACTCAGTGGAGACTTCCCATCTGAGTCCCTGAGGTGTCCCGCTTTGTTCCGCTCTGATGTCAGAGGTACAGACATGCCCATGTATTCCTCTTCTTCCTCCTCCTCATCTTCCTCCTGTTTCTCCTGCCCCTCAATGATGGGTGGAAAACCCTGAACTACGCGTCCATTTCTTCCCACCCTGGGCTGGAAAATAAAAACAACCAAAACACATGATTACATGTTTGATATTAATATCTTTAGCCTTTGATTTGATACAAAAAGACAGTTTTGAGGTTTTCATAAGAACATGGGTATGGGTTTTCAGAAAATGAGAGCTTATCATCAACATCTATTCATGATGATTTGACTCATCTGAAGCATCAACCTTGATGCCTCTTTTTCAAAAAACTGCAATTCTCAGAGCAAATGTTGTCATCCTCATGTTTTCGGCTCCTTCTGAAGATGCTGAATACACTTATCTGTATTTATTTGGTTAATATCATAACCCTGGGGTGGCTTCAATATGCACTAATGACTTCTATGTGCAAAAAGCAGACTACTCAGCTTTATGGTTGATGAGGTAGAGCAGAAAATCCCAGTAAACATGTAAGAGCACAAATGTGACCTTCAGATAAATGAAGGCCACTCTGGTGCACTCTGACATCCCTTCACACAGAAAGACGTCAGCATGGCTGCTGATCCTTAAGAAGAGGACACAATAACAGAAGTAACATCCGAAAAGTTAACCTATTGATCAGCAGCCAGTGACCTCACTTCAGAGTGAGAGCAAGGTTAATGGCTACGAGACAGCCAAATGGATTTCTTCTTAAAATACTTGACAGCAAATTATTATATTTATGTTTATCTGTGTATATTCTCAGCATTTAAAGAGCAGCCTGACAGCATGTGGAGAATTTCATCGCAGTCTATTCTGGGCCTGCTGTGATTTAATGACTGCTAGCTCATTCTGCGAGCGATTGATCTTCTCTCCTTTGCCGACCTTCTCGCCTCAAAAAAAAAAGTATCAAAAAAATCTCCCCATCATTCGACTCATTAAGGGTAAAAGAGTGATAGACTCCATTATAAGCGATGGAGGTCGCTCTGCAGACTTTTTATATGTCAGGTTAGAGAAATTGATCTGCTGTTGAACTTCATTTGAGTTTCATTATTTTCGGATGTGGCTTGATTAAAACGTTCTGGGTTGGCTGTAACAAAAAGGGGCACGTTTTTGCCTTTAGATTGAAAATCATCAATCAGTGTGTTGCAGTCTGAGTGTGGTCCATTACCTGAGTATCCACAGTTGTTGTAGACAGTCTGGCCTTCACCTGTAAAAGAGCCAAAGAGAGTATACACAGTAAATGAACTGCACTACAGAGCAATCAAGATGTGGCCTTTTCCACAACACTCAGCAGTTTCATTTTTTGGGTGCAAGGATGTAAAAAATGACTGTATGGCTTGAAGTGATCCTATTCCTATGATGGCAAAGAATTCACTTTAACACAGTGATACGCACACTGTTAACAGTAATATCCAAACAGTAATCTTCTGCTTCTCACACTCACATCCTCCATCCTGAGCCCAGCTCCTTCTTCCTGTCTTCATTTTAACTCCACTTCAGATCTATGCCCCTAAAAGCCCTGCAGCAAGAAGTGTGAAAGTGTGTGTGTGTGTGTGTGTGTGTGTGTGTGTGCATGTGTGTGTGACAGCCAGCAGTGTTTGAGGGCGAGAAACATAAACACCTGAGTGTAATTACAGCAGCAGAGCTCATCAGAGTGGCCCGGCTATTTTCTCAGGCACATACACGCCAACACACACTCTCTCTTTTCACTTCTTTTTTTATACATATTCCTCTCTTGCTTCTTCCAGTCACTCTAAAAAAATCCCCTTCTTACAACACCAACTTTTCTCATTTCTCTTGCTCAGCATAGCCACGGTTTTCACCCATTTTCACTGTAACTCCCTTCATCATACCGTATCGGTAGTATTACAAAAAATATCCAAGACTATTCAGGATAATGCAGTTTATTAAAAAATCTGCCCGTCATTAGGTTTCCCACCCCTCACTATTTATAATGTCAGGGGGGGCCTCTTCAATATAAACTAAAATAACTACTGTACTCTTGCAGCACAAAATACAAAAAGTTTTGGACACACTGGGACATAAAATCAAAGTGGAATTCAGTGAAGCCGGTCTGCTCCTTAAATAGACGTTGTGTATTTTTTTGGCTAAAGCCTACAAAAAAGTCAGTACAATAGACGAGGTCTGACTTTTAAAACACCCAGCAGAAATGGCAGCGCCTTAGGGACTCAGTTGGACTCACATGTGTTTCTTGTCCCTCCCTCAGGTTGTAGGTGAGATCTTGCTGGATATCCTGCACAAAGTGATGCGAGTACTCAGGATAAAGGTCCAACACCTCATAAAGTCCCTTCAGGTTCACACACTGCAGGTCACAGTAAGTCAGTGCTTTCACATCTGCGTTGGTCTTAATCACTCTGTCATCTAAGGACAGGTTCGCCCCGATCAGGTCTCCTTTACCTGCAAAGAGAGAGAGAAATGATGATGGAGGTCAGACTAAAGGTTACTGCATGATGTGATTTTCTCTGGTAAAAGGGGTTTAAGGGTGCAGAGTCCGTTTCAGATGTTCCATTCATCTGAGAGTTTTCGAGGGAGTACTCAGCTTACAGTGTGAACCACATGAACTGTTACCCTCATTTCAGTAGCAACGTTTTTGTTTTATGTTTGAACTACTCTGCTTTTGCTTGTAAAGAAAACTGGCATGAAACTATATAATGGAGAGGAAATAGTCCAGTAGTCTAATAGTTTTTTTTTTGTTCTTGCTACTGTATCTCAGCTATTAAGCTGAGACAAATACATGAACCAGCTATTACAGCCAAAGAAAGCCATTCACATATATTGTAGTAACAATCCTCTTTAAGTGGTAGAATGATCAAATGAATTAATAAACTTAAAAAGACAAAGCAAGTGTTACTGTGGAGGAAGATCAAAATTAGCCCAAAATGTTCTTCAAGTAATTTCAAATTCTATATGGGAAACTTTTGCTATATAAAACTGATGTATAAAGCATAAAAGACATTTTGAACCGGAAAATGTTTCTGATGTCAACTTCGTTGACCCCTGACCACTTTGGCAGCAGCGTTGAAAATGTTAGCCGAGCAGCAACTTCTAGTGTTGAAAAATGTAGCCAATGTACAAGTGCAAAGAACTGCAGCTCCTTCTGTGTCCACCTAAGGCTGGCGCCAAAAACAAAGAAATCCCCTTTCCAGCCCATGATGGCATTTACATTTTTATTTTAAAAATAAACATATTCACAGTGCTGTGCTGAAAATGGTTTTGGTCCCTTTAGCTAATTTCTTTATTTGTACAGAAGGTGATTTTTTTTGTAATGTTTCATCAATGTTATTATATTAATTCCTAATGTTTTACAAAATTAGCTATACTTACTTACCAGGAGGCAAGCCTTTACTTTATGAGCCACCTCGAACTGGCTGCTTATTTTGAGCTTTTTCATTATTTGGAATATGCTAACTTGACAAGTTTGAAAAGCTCGATGGGCTTTTTTCAGCAACCAAGATATTCTAACATCCATCTCCACGCCACCTCTTCAACTTCTCCTCTCCAAGCCAGAGGTTGGTCAGAATCAGCATCTCCAATATGATGACTGGCTTCATAACGCCTCTTTAACACACAATGGGTGATGTCACTGAGACTACGCCCATGTTTTATACAGTGTATGTTCTTAACTTGAATCTGTTTCTGCTCATCTGACATCAATCAGCTAAAACTGAGGCAAACATGAAGAAAAAAATAAATTGGTAACAAAGCGGTCATGCCATCATTAATTATAAGCACTCTAACTCTAAAGCCTTTTGAGGCTGGCAACATTTTTTTTCATCACCACCTTGCTGCTCCTGTGACCAACCGAGTAGAACAAACAACTAAAAATAAACAGAGCTGACAGCAAGCTTTCTGCTTTGTTTCTACATGAACATTAGCGCCTGTTGCTCACTCGTGCTACTTTGTCAATGACTTTAAAAAGTTAAAAGCTCAAGTCGTAATACAGTATGAACACACAGACTCTTTTTACTGCTTTAAGGCAAACTCTATTACTTTAATATCAGGAGATAATGTAAGGTAGCTAATTAAAATCATTTGCTTTCAATACAAAATAGCTACAGAACTAAAAAGACCGCCGATGAACATGAATATTACAGTCAATAACTTTAGACTTTAGACTATTTCCCACTTCTTTCTGTAAATGTGACAGTTTGAAGTGTAGTTGACAGCTGTTTCCTGTTCATACATACAGAGCAAAGCTAAGCACCCTGTTAGTGTTAATGCCCCAGAAGCAGTAATAAATGATTCATTATGGTCATTGTGAACTGTGAGCGCTGCTCAATTACAGCCATGCTGATGGAGTGCTAGTCGTGACTGACCCACCTCCCTTTTTTTCTCTCTCTCTCTCTTACTTTCTCAGTTCACTCCTTCACACCACAGCCACTGTCTCTCACTCTTTCTCACCACTCCTCCTATATCAAAAAGACATAAGAGGAGTCATTCTCTTCATTTTCACACAACTTCAGTCCTCACAGCTGTCCTTCTCTTGTCGTACCTCAATTGTTCTCTTCCCCTGTATCCTTTTGTCCTTTTATACTTTTTTCACCTTGTTTAATTCTCCCTTTCTTTCTTCGAGTTCTACTTTCTGCATGTTTTCCTATAATTTCATATGGTGTTTTTCCTCCTTGCATCCTTTCCTCTTTTCTCCATGATCTTTTCATGACCCCTTTCTTTCCCATTTTTATTTTCCCTTAAACCCTGTTTAATTTTCTTTCCTTCTATCTTCTTTCCTATATTTACATCCTCACCTCACACCTTGCTTTTACCATTCTTTCCTTTGATTGTTTTTCCTACTTTCGATTCCCGCACTCCTTTCTTCCCACTATTCCTCTGATTTGGTTCCTTTCCATTCTTTAGTTCTTCCTTTCTCCATCTTGGCTTTCTAATACACCAGTTTTATTTATTCTCCTTTTTTCTTTTCTAACATCAGGCCAGCTTTATTCTCTTTGGCTTTTTGATTTGTTTGCTAATACATTTACCTGCCTCAATCCCGTTCTTCTCTTATTTTTACTTGCACCGCCTACTCTTCCCCTCTTCGTTAAACTCTGTTGTTTACTACTTCCTTTATCCCTATCCTCTTTCTGTTACTCATTCATGGTCTTCCTTCCGTTCAACCGCTGACTTGTGTTTCATTTGTTTATTCCACTACACACATTCTCCCTCCATCAGCTCCAGTTCCTCCTCCCCCTCCCACTGTCAATGCTGCACATCATTCAACATGGCCTCTCGCCATCTCACCCACTGTCTTTCTTTTTCTTTCTTACTTTCTTGTAGTGTGATGAGGAGAGAGAGAGAGAGAGAGATTTTTTTCTCCTTCAGTCAGACACTCAATGTCAGTCTGACCTTCTGCACAGTCAGCAAGCAAGCACAGAGACAATGCTCTCTGCTTGTCAAGCCTGCACACATATACACATATGCACACAGCCTGCTCAGTAAACCAGTAAACAATGCCACCTACACACACACACACACACACACACACACATACACACACACACACACACATACACACAAGCAAACTTTTTTTTCATCAGGAGTTGGGAGTGCTGAGTGCAAATGATGATACTGACACAACAGCAAGTAGATACTTTACACTACACACACACACACACCCACACACACACACACACACACACACACACACACACACACACACACACACACACACAAAGAGAGATTGAGATAATAATTTTAAGTACCGCACCAACCCTGGACAGTGATGGATGGTTTCAGATTCATATCCTTAACTCTCTTGTTCTAACTCACCTTCTAAACACACACACACACACACACACACACACACACACACAAACACACACACACACACACACACACACACACACACACGCATGCACACACACACGCTCACACACACACTTGATAGGTTTTTGACTCGGTGCCCTGTGTTCCAAAAAGCGAAGGCCAATGAGGTCACTCATAAGAGGTTGTGTTACACAGCAGATGTGCTTGGCTGGTAGAACAGCAGCATTGAGTGTTTGTCGTGCATCTTGTTTTAAAGATATTCTGCAAAAATGACATTTCATATAATATCCTTGGTGCTTTTCAAAAACACCCCCACACTTTCACACATTTTTTAAAGCAGAAGTTTTGAGTGGGAAATTCTCTTAAAAGCAGCTGAACCTCATGTGCAGGTGTGTTGAGGAAGCTTTGGAGAGTTAAACAATCTGCGAAAAAGGAGAAGCATTAAGTAAGTAAGTAAGTAAGTAAATTTTATTTATATAGCACTTTTCGCAGGCAGGGGCCACAAAGTGCTTCACAAACAGGGTGAAACTAAAGTTTCTTCATAGAAGCGAAGCAGGCATGGCCACGAGTAACACGAACATTGCCATTTATAAAGTTTTACCTGTAAAATAAAATTGTGTACAATCTATTTGAAGATCTTTTTAATAGCTCAACACAGACGAAAACAACCCTTTCTTTTTGGACCTTGCTGTGAACCACACCATTTCTCACACATGCCATGCAGTGTACAATGCTGTACATAAACAGCAGTTTGGGTCAGAGAGGCCCATGGCCAGTGCTCACTCTAGTCGATATAGTTATACACACCTCAGAGAAGAATACTTTAAAATATCACAACTATCGCTTTAAAATATTCCTTTAATACCTTGATCCTTATACCCGAGCTACAGAAACATTTCTACACTCCATTGTGATATGTGTCTCCACCAACATTTCAGCACTGCAAGGCTAACTCAAAGTACTCTTTACAACACATGCACTAAGCAGCTCCTTGTCCCTAGTCCCCAAGTTAACAGTTGGTCTTTGATGAGGATAATAAGAGTGGTGGCTAGGAATGGGGTATAATTGATGCAAATATATAGTTTTACATTTAGTGAAGAGAAGTCTGAAGGTTAAAGGTTTTCGGGGGAGGAATGTCACCTTTTGTTCAATTTTTGGACAGGCTAGCTGTTAACTCTGCTCTGTATCAATGGCTGTCCTTTCATGTTTATCACGCAAGCAGGAAAGTGGTTTCATTTTAATCACTTACCTCTGTTCTAACTGCATCAAGGTCGACAGTATACAGGGACAGTTTTGGGGTGCGAACAGTGTGTCAGATTTATGGTCTGGGATTTCATTCTATCAAAAGTCAAACTTTGAATAAACCTTTAGATCTCTTAGCTGAAGTTTTCATGGTGGCACCAAATCAGCACCGTGTGCACAGTCCAGCGGCTATGGGTGTCTGCTTGACCAGATTCTGGGTCAGAATGCTGTCCTGAGATGCTCTCTCTAGATCATAAGCACTCTCTTCTTTCATGCATGTTTTCAAACTGTTTTCCTCTCATTACAACTTCTTCCCTTAAAACTTTACTTTTATTATTATTATTATTATTATTATCGTTTAAAGCAAATCCAATATTCATTAAACCCTTTTTTTAATAAAAAACAAATAAATATAAATACATTTAGCGAAAAACTGATCTGACCTGCTTAGATTACGGAGCTAAATATTTATAATAATCTGACTGTTGAATGAAGCTGATGAAATGGGCTGGACTTGACGACACAGTTTAAAGTATACGGGTCTCATTTACATGCTAATAAAAAAGCACATATTCACCTCCATGTCACTGGGCTTAAGTGATTCTTCTGAATGATGAACTGTTCTATGGTATAATCCAATTACAACAGTGGCTCCATGAAATTAACAATCTGCTTTAATCCCCTTTTATGCATCCATAGACAGCTACCACGAAGTCCTTTTATTGCTCTCATCCCCCAACATTCAGCTGAAAATAGTATCTATTGTAGACAAATTGGCATGTAATTTGAGTTGGTTTCATGGGAGTTCATTAACACGACTCAGAAGCCGTAGCCTTTAGGACACTGTAATGCTCCTTTTAGGAAATAATGGGCTCATTTACAGGCTCATCTTTATCACAATGAGCCATACAGAACTTTCCTGTCGGGAGTTCTTTGTAAAACTATAATGATGACACAAAGGGATTCTACATCTTCCATACACCACCCCTCCTCCTTCTTATATCCTACCAAGGATGGCCAGCACCATGCCGTCTTTCAGCACCTCCATGGACCCTGAGCAGACAAAAAAGATGGCCTGCAGCGCATCGCCCTGTCGCAGGAGGTACTCCCCGGGAGCGCAGAACGTGGTCTTGATGTGTAGCGACAGGGAGCGCAGGCAGCCGCGGCTGGCGGATGCAAACAGCGACAGCTCCAGGATCTCCTTGTTAAGGTGCATGGTGATGTCAGATCGCAGCTCGTCCGGGAAATCCTTCAGCAGCTGCGAAGATGATGGGAGGGAGGAAGACAGAAAGAGAGCGAGTGAGAGAAAGATTGGGGAAGCAGGTAGAAGTGACGCATGGCAGCTGTGGAAACACGGCCAGTGATTACATTTGCAGCCTTGGTTGCCATTGATTTGATTTCTAAGCTACAGGAAAAATCAGTGTCGAATGCAGTTTAGTTCATGAACATGATCAAAAGTCACTACTTTTCTTCAGAGGGGTTAACGATCAGCACAGAACACCACACATCCTCTACAGTACCGTAAGCCCCTTGATTTAGATAAATAACCTCCTCGTGGACCTTCTACAAATCTCAATGCATACAGTCATTTTTATAGAAAACAAGCTTTTGAATGTGCCCAGATGAATGCACAGATAATATAACTCCACGTTGTTTTGAATGAAAGGTCAAACTTGATTTTAACTCCATAAACATTTGTCAGAAGTAAAACTTTTTTTTGTTGAAAAATACAATTGATTCTTACTATTTCCAACATGCTACTGTATTTCAATCAACACAGCATGCAAACTATGATCTGGTTAAAAAAAAAGGGAAAACACTGCACATCATCTATCTTTCTTTCTCCCTGTCGGAACAGATATCTGAAGCTCAGCGTCACTCTCTGTCGATCAATGAGTCGTCAAAGCCGGGCTGACTTTAATCAACAGGCCCATCTATAATTCATCTGTCTGGGATTCATCATCATCACTCTGTCTCAGCGCTGCTCTAGGCCCTGACAGCTGTCTCACAGGCATTCACAGCCCGGAGGGACGAGCTGCTATTAGACTACTGACTGGTCTCCTCTGTTTCCTGAGGCCTGTCAGCAAAAGGTGTTTCTCCGCCTCCTCGTCTCCTCTTCTGTTTGTGTTTTCTCCGAACTGTCCTCGTGCCACAGTTGCAAATCTGGCTCTGTGTACTGGCTTTGTATACACATTTAGAAGACTTTTCGATGTGACGCAACCTGCAATAATTCCCATATTTACATTAACTGAAATGATTAAAATATTATCAAAACATGTATTATTTGCTGCTCGACCCAACATCTACTGTGTTGGCATCATGGCCGCCTTATAATGTTCTAAGTGCTGAGATGAGATCCTTTATTTCCTTAAAAAAATAGTGTAATTACACCAATAAAAGTAAAATACTGCACACAAATTCTAACTTAAAAAAGCACTTCCCCTCTCAGCAGGTTATATATATCACATCATATTATACTATTGGAACTTAAAATAAATTGCTTTAAGTGTGCAAGTGATACCTCGTTACAGTCGATGCCGTTATTGACTGACCAGGTGGTCTGAAAATACTCCAACATCCGCTGCTTGAGGCTCTGCGGCAGGTGATGGACTCGTATGAAGTCCTTGAGGTCTTTGGTTCTGGTGTGGTACTGGGACCAGCGTGAGTACATCCTCTGGATAATGGCTGTCACGTTTCCAAAGACCAGAGCGTGCATCAAAGCTGCAGGTGTGAAGAGGGAGAGAAGAAGAAGAAGAAGAGAGGGTCAAAGTGGTTGTTTACACAGGGAATCTATAATATAAGTACACCTTTTATGTTCAATTTTCATGGCACTAGCTCGGGGCCAGCAGGGAAACGTTTTTGTGTAGACTCGACAGTTTTGAAGTCAAAGGGCCCAGTGAAGCATTAATGGGGTGACTTGGATTTGCACACAAATCACCATCCTGCTCAAACCAAATCAACCATGAATTTCAAAAATAAAAAAATCATGTATATAAAAAGTAGAGATACTCATATAATGTCATATTTTGACATTGTGACCTGCAGTGTAAAAGTGCTTTGAGTAGTCAGGAGACTAGAAAAGCGCTATACAACCTGAAGTCCATTTTCCATTTGTTTTCTATAATAACATCCCATATAAGCTATTTGTAGAAACATTTTCATTTTCACTTCAAAACATCGTTGGTATTCAATTTTGAGACTAAACATGTAAAGGCAATAAGTAATTTACTTTATTTTTACCAGTAAAAAAGCACAACTCTATATTTGTTTCTCTGTTAGAGATGCAAACTCAAATGTGTATAGAAACTAGATCACTTGCAAATGGGTGAAGAGGAAAAAAAACCAACTTATATTCAATAAAGAGTGTTTTCGCTTGTTATTACAACAGAACCTGCTAAACATTGTATTTGCATTCATGACCTGTATTTCGACACCTCCCAGACAGGAACAGATCAGTGTCAGGACAGAGAGGAGAGAATTTGATTTGTGTAACAGACACCTGCCTACAGAAAATGAAATCTACTGATCTCATTCAGTTTCCAGCTGCCCTGCAGGTGTGTCGCTCACCTCTGGACATGAAAGCAGCAAACACACAGACCACATACTGAGTGGTGACTGCCTGTGACTCCTTTTTTTTTCTCGAGGTTGGCAATTTAGTCGTAAAAAGGGAGCTATTATGTCAAGGTTTCTAAAGTGAAGTTTTAAATGTTTAGTTATTCCTGATTTTTTCAAATTTGTGCTTTATTTCTTTTCATCATGAGTTTACATTAAATGTATCATATGTAGAATTTGGTTGTTAATTTTTGTATTAAAATATGTAGATTAATGAAAAATTGACTAAACCCGTGTTATATATATTTTGTTGTTGAGTAATTGTATGATGTCAAATATTTCCAACAGGGGGGTGCTGGTGGCGCAGTGGCACCAAAAAAAAAAAGTTCTGTTATGTCCCTGAATAACACTATCAGGTTGAATTTTTTAATTTCAAAGAGTGCCCTGTAAAAGGTTAATACAATTAACTGAGTATTTGTTGAAACTAGAATTCTCCCAGCAGAGGTATAAAAACTTCCAGCAAACGCTGTGGAAAGCTTTTTGGGCATCCACACTAATACTGTGCTTTCTCCTTTTCTTTGTATTTATTCAATCACATGAAGCGTCCTTATTTATTCATGATTTTAAAACTGTGAAGGAGAAAAAAATGCTGTTGATCAAGCAATAACTGTTTTCATGAACTCACCTTACCTGACCTTTGCACTGTTATAATGAACAGGTGCTGTGTATTCATTTTGTTTACCCATAAGGGACTGTTTGTGTGTGTGTGTGTGTGTGTGTGTGTGTGTGTGTGTGTGTGTGTGTGCGTGTGCGTGCATGTATGAGTTTGCGTGTTATGCATCTGTGACTGCCTGTGCCCCCAGGCAGAGAGAGACATTTAACATTTAGCCGAAACAGCATGAGGACGGTCCAAAGGGAAAACCAGCCACTGTGGTCTCTTCATCCACAAAAACCACCAAACCCAGTGCAACAATCCAGTTTAAACTGGATCAGGTCATCTTGTAAAGGTCTGTTTGGTATACTATAGATTATATCTGCCACATGCTTCTTTTTATGCATTTTTATTCCATTGCAAAAACACAAGAAAGAAAAAATGTCTGTACATATAATAACTTATTATAATTCTAGATGCTATTTTCTGAATTCTAAAAATGCCAAAAACAAATTTAAAACTGCACAAATGTTATAGTGTCATAAAATAAGAAATGTTTTCGACAACCTTTCACAGCAGTAGTCATCGATGTGAGTGTTTTAAGTACCTCCGATAAGCATGACGCAGATAGAGAAGATCTTCTCAGTGTCTGTGTTTGCCGACACGTTACCAAAGCCCACGCTGGTCAGGCTGCTGAGGGTAAAGTAGAGCGAGGCGACGTAGACGCTGCGGATGGAGGGCCCACTGCCAGTCCCGTTAACACCTTCCATGGAGTAGTACGGCGACTCGAGACGCTTCCCTAGCTCATGGAGCCATCCTGTTTTTAAGATAGATTTAAAGACAAAGAAACGGTTAAAGGTAGTAGTTTAAGCAGTGTAACTGTTGTTTACAAATACTGTTGTTTAAAATATTTGGTCATGACAAGACAAAGGCCATTAAGAAACAAACTTAGAAGATATTAATTCTGACTAATAGAAGACTCGAAGCTTTGACTCTTTTAACAAATGTCTACACTCCCAAAAGAATGCAAGCGGACTTTTTGATTCTAATTGTTTTAAGACATCATGACCTGCAGTGTGTTTATGAAAGCTGGGGGTCGAGCATGGAGAAGCTGACAGATCTGACAGCACTGTTTCCCAGTCCTGTAAATTGCGGTAAACAGAGCTGCTCCATTCAGAACGATGGATTTAACAGTTAAACAGATCAGATGTTTGGGAATCAGTACTGATCCCTGGTCAGTACAGTGTGCAGACATACCACTGATCCCGGGAGACTCTCCAGCAGACACTGATGAATGGTAATTGGATGGAAGCCCCTCACAGCTGCCTGACTTCAACGCTCAGTTCAGCATCAGTGTGGCGTAATTAGGATACAACACATTAATCCTGCCTCATGCACTGACCTGTTATTTCATGACACTGAGACGCAGTAATTGGTGGTGAGAGATCTGCATTGTTCTTATGACCCAGTCAATGCTGACCCGGAACCAGCTAGAGAGACACTAGAGCGAGGTAATTGCAGGCACAGCTGCTCATCGATACTGACCACAGATCAGCTCTGGAGGCCTCATTATACCAGGGACCTGCAGGCTGAGGGGGAATTACAAGACGATCCATGCCATTTGCTCAGCCAGTTTTATGACACACACACACACACACACACACACACACACACACACACACACACACACACACACACACAAGCACCTGTATGCAAAAACACACACACACTGAACTGATGACTAACACTTTTCTTTCAACGCAAAGTTGACTTAGCAGTCAGTGAAATCTATGAGGAAATCATGGACTGAATATCGGTGTATATTTAATCTTTACAGGACACAGACACGTTTGGTTAGACTGCAAACCTAAACTCTACATAATGGCATTTTAACAAGATCATCCATTAGTGTTTTTGAAGAAGCTCTCAGTTACTGAGCTGTTCTGTGATTTATTAGGGTATGTATTAGTGCAGGGCTTAATAAACAACCTTTGCATCCATTGCTGAGTGTTAATTATGTTGGATTTCTTTTTAACTTTGATGGCTTTAAAAGTGACGGGGACGATGATGACAAACATATGTTCAGATCTGACCTGATGACTGCACGTTTCATGCGTCAATAGCTATCTGAAAAACCGAGCTATGAAACTGCAATACATCACAAAACTGACATGTTTACCAAACCCAACATGTGATGGATGGTTGATGTAGTGCAGAACTTAAATCTGGACACACGTCAAACAGAGAGTTTAAGGACAAGAGGAGACATACATCCTACATGAAATAAAGTTGTGATTTGAAGATTACAAACATAACCATATACTTCCTTCATCAATGATGGATAATCAATAAAAAAAACAGATTGTTATTCTGAGTCATTTATTCTGCCAAGTGTGACTTTGCACTGATCGTGACAAAGCCAGAAAAGTTCTTGCTCAGAAAGAAACATGTAGAGAAAAGGAAAATATTTATTAAGCCTCACTACATCAACTGTACAAAAACATAAATCAAGAACAGGAACTAGACAGCACCCCCCTGAAGTCCACGTTTCTACAAAGAGTCTCATTTTTACTGATTCATCGCCTAAACTTGTTTTCACCTGTGTCCCGTCCCAATGTCCAGTCATGTACAGCTCTCTCCTCAGGGACAGGCGGTAGGTATGAGGTTGTCTGAGATTCAGACTCTTGATGTATTTCTTTTGAGGACGGAGGCTTTTATGTAGTGTGCTTTCTCCTCAAACACATCTTGCAAAGCTGTTTATACTCTTTTGAGCTCTAATCTTTGGATGCTCTGGTCTGTTTTTGTAGAAATACATCTTAGCACATATGTTTGTACGTCACATTTTTTCATTTGAATCAAAATATGTATATATTAAATCAATGCAAACCACGTTTCATAAATGATACATTTGTTTGATTTAATTTATTTACTTTGAAAATACAAATGTATTATGGAACACGGTGAAGTAACCTGAGATACAAAGTTTGTCATTTAGTGTCACAATGTGTCAAGTTTTGCGATGACTCAGCAGAATCGGTAAAAACCTAAAACAGACAAAATGTATACAATTTTAAGACGGGGAAATTAACAATAAAGTTCAGGAATTACTTAGATGCTTTACGCCAGAGAGATACCACCAGCATGAAAAAATACTGTAATCATCCTCAAAATAGGGATTTTTCCAACCTCCAACTGTGCTCAAGATGCAATTTTTCTGCATGCCCTGGATCTTATGACAAATCTTCATGTAGTTAGTTTTTGTCTTTTAAAAACTTGGCACCACGTTTCTTTACTCACCAATATCCCAGTTATAGGCGTTGGCCTCCATCTCCATCTTGCCAATAATGTACCAGATGCAGGCCATCCAGTGTGCCAGCAGGGCGAACATGGACATGAGCAGGGTCAGGACCACCGTGCTGTGCTGTGAGTAGCGGTCCATCTTCTGGAGCAGTCGCAGCAAACGGAGCAGACGCACTGTTTTTAAAAGGTGGACCACGGATACCTGGGGATGAAAAACACGGACACAAGCTTTCTTCATATTTACAGATGAATATACTAGCAGCAGTTTGACAGATTTCATGCTGTTTCATAACCTGCTTGTCATTGGTATATTCTAAAAACTGAAGAAATGATTTCTGGAACAATATGACTTTTGGTGTTATGGTGTCTCATCCATCTCCGTCACTTCTCTTCATTCAGAGCTAAATCAATTACCGCCTCCTTCTCTGCAGCACTTGCTTCTCAAGGCTACATGTGTTTCATTACCTTGCTAAGCAATGAAGCAGCGCAACTACCTCCTATTCATTTGAGAGATCTCCTTGTGTTGCTGGGCGCAAACTCAGACAAAGTAATAAAAAAGAGGGAAAAAATGAAGAAACTGAGGGGCAGACATAAAAGTTTATGAAAGAAGCAATAAACCAGCGTAGTATGGTTAATACACAAATGCACACATTCAAATGCATAAATTGCTCTGCCTGAATCGACAAAAAGCTTCTGAACATGCTTCATTTCCACTCAGAGATTTGAAGGCACTCAAAGGCTTCCTAGTTCAATAAAAACAAAGTTGCAAACGCTAGTTAGTGCAACATAAATATGATGTGCATGATGATTTCCAGTTAAAGGATCCTTTAATATCACATAATAAATAATGCCAATCAATCAAACAATCCAGTCCAACATATTTATGTTTGAAGCAGAGACTCTACTCCACTACTCCGGTTTCAAATGACATCACCAGCACAATATGTCACAAGGGTATTTTGGCTTCAATGTGTAAAATGGGAGGAGAAGGAGAAGCGTTGTCCCACTTCATATATGGTCAGCGGTCTTACACGTGGGTACAGTGAGCCTGGGGTCATAGGAGGGGCCTCACAGACACCACTGGGTCCAAACATCATGTCTTCGCCGTTTGGACCCAGAGGTTCAGGGTCTCGATCACATACTGTATATGTGTTTGTTTTATTTGAGTGTCTCTAAATATTTTGTCAGTGTTTTTTTTCTGTCACACTTTAACTCTGTACAGTTCTTTTCACACCTCTCCATCTATTCATGTCCTGTATATGTAGAAGACACTCATTGTGCACCTGCGCCTCAGGCAATATCCACCAACAGCCTATCATTCATTGCTTGCCAGAGTGTGTACCCCCCTTTGGAGATAGACACAAGATACTGTAGCAGCCATAATTAAGAGGAATATGGGACATGGAGAATATCTGTAACACTTCTATGAGGATGTATGTTGCACGAGCATCTGTGTAGTTTGTGTACGTGTGTATTTGGTACTAAGACAGTGAGACAGAAAGCCTAGAGAAAGTGTATCTAAGGTAATAGCTGGCAAAACCAGAGGGAGAATGAGGAAGGATAAAGGCAAGAAAAGGAATGATGAAGATAGAGGGGAGAGAAAATGTGCTTGCATGTTAAAATGATTACACACTGTGCACTTAAACAGAACAAAGAGGAGAAGAAGTGGGGACATTCCTTAAAAGAGCTGCTCCTCCAAGTGTCTCCAGTAAATTCTATGTCTTTTTTTTCTCCACACACTTGCTGTGAGAAAAGAGAAGTGGCACAGCAAGAGGGGTAATGAAGCCTCCTACCAAGCCCAGGGGAGAAGCTCCATCTCCTCTCCACCATCTATCACCGACCAGCAAACCACCTATAGAGCGAGCAGACTGTGTGCTACATCCTATTTTCCTCCAGCAGCATGAGCAGTAAGCAATGTAATGTACCTGACACACACACAGTGGACACACATGCATGCGCGCACACACACACACACACACACACACACACACCTGCTACTTTTTCACCTTCAACTTTTCCCCCCTCACATTTGCATTTCCTTTGCTCGTCAGGTGTAAAATTGATATCAACGACTTGATTGCTTACTTACCCTCTGCTCTTTAAGGCAGTATTTGTGCACATGAGAACATAACTTTACAGAAATGCTCGTTATTTCTCCCCCTGCAGTCACACCGGCAGCGCTAAAAGCCAATCATAACACTGTGACTGGTTGTGGGTTTTTTTTTTATTTTACCGGTGTGGCGTTTGACATGCATACAATCTACGCTGCTCTCCAACACTAACTATGCCCCGGGGCCCATGAGAGCTATTCTTAGCAGCTTTAATAATGACTTTAGCCCTTATAGCAGTTAATAACCAACTCACTGTCTTTAGCCCTTGTGAACAGTAAAGGTAATAAATATATAATAACTATAAGAGAAAAGTGCCTTCAATTTTCCTGCTGATCAATTTGTGTAGATGTTATTCAACAATAAGGGCGTTCAGAAGTTTTAATGTATTAATATTTGAGTGTTAGAGGTAAATAAAGAGCCCAGCTAAAGGCATTCATGAAGCAAGCTTACCACCAGTTGTAATTTGAAAATGATTTCATAACCTTGAGTTACAGATATCTGAATGCATGTGAAGTCAACAATCTGTTCCAGATAAATGAGCCTATAAACATTTAGATTTCCTGACTATACCTGAAATGAATCAATAATGTTTGGACTTCCATTTATTAAACAAGTGTTTTCTTTTTTTAAGTACAGACACCACTGGGTCCAAACATCATGTCTTCGCTGTAAAAAGTATATCAAACTTTTTAATATTCTAATCACAGATTTCATGCTGCTGAAGAAAGCCTGAGCGAAGCCTCTATGTAAGTTACTATTTACACGGAAACTGGGACTCAGCAGAAACAGAAGAACAGGCTTCTTGTTAATGTACTGAACCAAGAAATGACAACATTTATTTTGAAGGGACAAATTTCACTTCCCTTTCGCTCTGAAAAAAGTAGTCACTTCTCAAATTGTTAATTGGGCTGCAAATTATTTGGCACACAAAATAGAAAGTTGTCTGGAAGTCGTTTAACACAAATACAGGCTACCCAGACATACAGTTAAATCTTGCTGTGAGATGATAGCGGATAGGTTCCAAGATTTCTATTTAAAACATTTTATTTGGATCTTTTCCAGCATTATATCAAAAACACTGGCACATCTTCAAACAACAATTAAAAAAAGCAACAAAAAGAAAAAAAGAGAACAAAATGTCATGTTTACAATGCTAAAAAACAGTAAAAGTCATTAATAAAAGCTGGAGGATGAAGATGAACGACAAAAACAAAAAACTAGAGAACAACAGGAGCTACAGACTCTACTTGAATTCTGGGTGCAAACTGGCTCCTTTTCTGCAGAGCGACAATGTGTGTGAATTCTCTCTCTGGGACATTGCGCAGGAAGTTGCCCAGCAGCCACGGGGCAACTTGTGTACCAATAGTTTTACACCCAATCTACACCCAATCCCTGTCCTACAAGGAGTGTGTGATATTTCCAGTAAGATAGTCTTTTACCAACCTAGCACCTTCGCCTGGAGCACCACAGCATCTATACTTCTTTCACAACACTTTTTGGCCATCCCTTCTCTTTCTTACGTTTTTTGTGCTTTCTTTGCCTTCTGTAAATACTGCTCTTTTTTTTTTTTTTGCCTCTCCTTTCATCCTTTTCTGTAATCATTCTCAGTCCTGTGACTAAAAAGCTCACGTTTGGTGTCCTTTTGTTTTTTTATGCAGGATTATTTAAGGACACATCTTTTGGACACATTGTTTATTTGACACTAAATCACGTTACAGTGGTTGAGTAGGGACGAAAGGCAGCAAAGAGCAAAGCATTGCTTTCTCTAAATTAGAGGCTGAATAGGAATAAAACATCCATAAGCAACCCATCAAAAGCTCCCTATAGTGTAGTGCTTTCATTGTGTGATATCAGTCAGCTGGGGACAAGACCAGAAAAAGTTTATCTAATTGCTCCACATCTCTGTTTCTTTCTCCACTCAACTATTCTTAAGGGGGCCATGTATTTGACTCAAGCAGAACAGAGAACGGTTTTAATGATACAGATTTGATTGTTTTCACAGCACTTGTACAGGATGTGGAATCAATACGCAGAATCAAAGGGGCACTGGAGCATCGCTTTCTTAATATTTTTAGTCCTGCTTTTCTTATGAATATTTTTTTTTTTCATCACACAAATTAATGATGTACAGTAGATACTTTTTTATCAAACGTTTTTATTGATTCTTAAAAAGTTATTCTCCAAAAAACAGCTGACAAACAATGACTAACAATAAAAGTAGAATAACTACGGTTAATTTACCACATTAAACGCAGCAACAAGCCAATGGCTACTTACCACGCTGACTTTAAAGGCATAGAGCAGGTCAAAGGGCAATGCGGCCACCAGGTCGATGATAAACCACGTGGTCAGGTAATGGACGCAGATCTGTCGAGCATTAAAGATCACCTGGCCTGACTTGCTGACATAAGTTGTGCGAAAATTGAAAACAATGTCTGTCAGGGAAAAAGAAAGAGAGACAAATACAATCTGCAGCATGAGGGTTAACTATTTGGAACGTACATGAATGTGGACGTCATCAGCTCTACAAGTGTGTCTCACCTATGATGAAAAGAATCTCCACTGCGATGTCACTGACAGTTGTGCTGCGGGTCAGGTCATCATCGTCACCGATGAAACACACGTTGTATGGTACCGTCACAGCAACGTAGAAAGTGGCAAGTAGAATCAGCCAATCCCAGCCAGCCTTGAACGTGCTGTAGTGAAGTAAGATGAATTTGGACTTCTTGGCATCTGCTACTTTGTACTCTGGCAGAGCAGGGAGATCCCCAAACACATTCTGTGGAGGACAGGATGAGAGAAAATGTATCTGCAATAACCTGTTACATCCATTTAGTTTGACCAACTTTTCAGGCAGTCTTGATGTAATGCAAAACTATCGCACCAAAGGCCAAACGCAGAAGAGACCAACACAAAAAAGAGACAAAATTCAGAACGTAAACACGTTTTCTTTTGAAAGAAACTGCTGTATGTTGGTGCCCGCGGCCCACATGTAAAAAAAGAAAAAAAAAAGTTTTAATTTCACAGACCTGACCCTGACATGATTATAATGCAGAAAGATATAACCACTTGAGGGGAAAACATCAGATTTCTTAAAGGATGTATTTTTTTATTATTATTATTTTTTTTTTCATATTTCTTTTTTTAAAGGCAAAGACAAAATACAAGGACAGAACAAACACAGCACAACACACTACATACATTACAAATACACAACACAGACACTTCGCGAGAGATTACAGGTTATGTTACAGAAATATAGTAATACAATATATTGCACATAGAAACATTGTCACTGTTTCGTATAAGGTTTGCTTCCTCTTTAAGCCCTTTTTTGTTGCATATTCAAACTAATTTCACTAATATTTCTCTCATTTTTATATTCTTTATAATATCCATGGACCGTCAAGTTCATCATTATAAAATCCCTGCAGGGCTGAGGCTGCACGTTCCATCACTATAAGTTCTAAGAAGACCTTCAGCCAATTATTCAAACAAAAACAATTCAACTTTCGTACTTTCCAATTCATAAGGATTATTCTTTTCACAGCAAGGAATGCCAACACTTAAAGATGCTGTATTGTTGCTGATTTTATGCCATTCAATCCAACACCCAACAAACACACTTCTGGGCATAATAATTCACTTTCCTTTAATATTACACTTAACATATTCTGGGCTATTTCTGGGCAATGCCATAGCATATATATTAAGGAGCTTCTCTTTCCACAACCATGCCAACACAGATCTGTGGTATTAGGATTAATTGTATTCAACATGTGTGGGTTGTATGCGTTTATATCAACACACGTTTTGATAGGCAGTTTGTATGCCGTATTATGGATTCCCATTGTTCAGGTGTGAAGTTTTTACCCAGTTCTTATTGTCATATGACTGTGTCAGAAAACGGTATGCTGACACTTTAGCCATACCACCTTCAAAGAGGTTAGTTAATTTAAGCCAGTTTACAAACAAGAAAGGAAGCCAGAGTGAATTTTTCCACAGTTCAACAAGTCTTGGAGATAAGAATAAACTGATGCTACAAATAAAAAATGCTTACGCCAATTTAAAGTAAACTAGGGTAAAAAGCATACAGTATGCTAGTCTTCAAGGTCTTCGACTAAGTCCAGTTGCTTCAGATTAAGCTTCCAAAGTGCACTATGTTGTTCATTGAATAGTTTCGTTGACTAGAAAGCCCCTCTCCACAAAGACACGGTAGGTCTCCTCAGTTCCCTGCCATGTCAGATTGTCCACTGTGCTTTAATAACATCAGCAATCTTCTCACTCCTGTCCACTCTTGTTTGACCCTTCACCATGTTACCAAGCCAGCCCTGATGTTTTGAACTGCCTGATGATACCTTGTTGAGCTTTATCTTGCTCTTCTCTCTGCTGTGAAGGTGCCCAGAGATGTGGTAGAGCACCGTGCTGCTCCGCATCCGCGCCGAGCTGAATGGAGGACCTGCTTTCACCCTGCCGCGACGTCGCTCTGTACACACACCAACACACACAAAAGTTAGTACACAACCCACATACAATAGTTTACCCCCTGAGGTTAACTACTGATGACTGAATCAGTCATTATGCCTGATGAAATACATAATAATTTGCCCTGAATAGGAAAACATGAATATGCAGTAGAAATAATGCTTTTTATACAAATTGCACAATTTCTAAGTGAAGTGATGAAAAAAAAACTTACTGTTATTTTGCTTTTGAATAAGTGTGTTGGGCTACCTATTCGGATTTCCATTATTCAGCCACAAATATTAGTTGTTCATGTCTCATTGTATAAGCACTATCTCCAGGAAAACGGCGCAATTTTGGCCTTTGGTTTAATTTTGATTTTCTATGGTTGCTTGCGACTGGAGTGTTTTTTAAGGGGGGTGTTTGTATTGTGGGTTTTGTGTGTTTCTTCTATTGGTGAAGATAAAGTACATAGTGCAGTAAGTAATGAGTTGAAAGCAAGGAGTTGGATAACAGGAGACGACACTTTAGACCCCATTCTCTCTGTAGTGCACCCACAGGAAAGGACCAAGGCCAGATTGGCTGGGGGGGGTGATAACAGCAATAAGAAGGAGGAAGAATAGAAGTGATAACTGCTTTTGAGTGTCCTTTAGAAAGTGTGTGCGCTGCATTGTATGTTGTGTGTGCACGGACCCCAGACGAGGCGAACAGACAGGGCCATCCATAACACTGTGCAGCCTTGGGGGACGCGACACGGCAGGAGTACAGAGAAGGAGACATGCTTATTTTTAGATCTAGGTCTAATGAATATCCCCCTGCTTTTATAGCCATTCTTTTTTGGGTGGAGGGGGGAGAGAAGGCAGGGAAAAGAGCGTTTAGTTGTTGAACATATAGAGAGGGTGGGAAAGCAGATATGCAATGAAAGTAGCTGGATTAAAAAGAGAAGAGTGAGATTTTCCATATAAAATATTAAATGTAAAGAGGTTGAGGAGATCAGACGTAGAGGTGAGAGAAGAGAAGCAATAATGGAATATATGAATAATACTCCAAATACCTTGCTTGTAATGTTGTCATTATTTTACTGCACTTTTTTGCATTTTGTTTGGTTCATTTTTGCACAAACTCCTCTGAGACAACCTGTCGTATCTGGCAATAATAAATGTAATTGATATAAATTTCAAAAGGGAGGAAACTGTTGGCGATAAACGCAAGGTGTTCTGTGTTTGCTCACATTGTCCAGAAACAGGGGTAACTGGGTCACATCCAAAGCTGTCCCTCCGTCCTTAAAAGGCTTCCCCAGTGTGGATTGAAATAACTCACTGATGTAGCAATGTCTACATATCTGCAGATATCTCCTTTCTGCATCCTTTTTTTTAACTTATTATTAACTTCTTGGCATTTGCTTAAAAAACAACAACAACAACAACAAAAACAAGCCCATCCCCTTTAATGGGGTATCAAGAAACATTTCTTCAAGACTTTGAAGGCATATTTTCATTGGGAGAATTTGCTGTACCCTAACCAATAATAGTCAGTCTGCTTACTTTGTTTGTAGAGATGCTGCATCAGCCTTTTTCCTGTTCCATGAAAACATTTCATTATCTGTGCAAAAATAGATTTGCATTCTGCGTCCTGTACTTGCTTATTTACAGTAATTAGAGTAATTAGGCAAATCCAGAGAAGGCAGGCCTGAGATGTGAAAAGTCGGTTTGCTGACTTCACAGAAAAGCAACCAGACATGTACGCCTACACTGACCTTATCTCTTACTTTGTAGGCAGCTTTTGTCTGAAGCTTAGGTATTACCTGAGTTTAGCTGTTATCCAAACTAAAGTATAATCCTTTGAGAAGATTGAATTTTAATAGCTGATTACTGTGTTTTTTTTGTTTTGTTTTTTTAAATTAGACCCAATAATTAAAATACTGGAAGGTCAGACATGAGAAACATTTGAACATTGAACCTGGATACCCAGGTCATCAGCTTCTTTACTAAAGTTTATCTGAAGTTTGTCTTCAGATTGGTTCATAAGTGTTGGCTCAACATACTGCATATAACTCTGTCTCATAAAATCAAGATTGACTGACTGCCAAGCTTTATTTCTTTTCAAGTCTGTAGATTCTGGAACTACTTCATGTTTTTGAACGGTTGTCCTGTTCAACAGCAAATGTGGGAGATGCTCAGAAATACAGGTGGCGCTTGTCAACTGTATCAACATCAGGAACAAAATATCTGAATTAAAGTTAATTAAACTGCTTTGTTTGTAAAATGTCACAAGTTGTGCTACTATAACATTTCTTTTATGGTGATTATAGTGCAATTTAACATCACCACTTAAGCAGGATTTATGTTTCCAAGGTTCTATTGAGGCATCAAAGGCACTTTTGGCTGAAGTTAGGGAATAGATTGTGTCCTTGGATGAGTTAGAGTTAGAATTTAAATGTTTCTTTGGGATTTTTTTTAAATTTTATATATCAACAGTAAAACTGTGTCTTCTTTGATACACATCCAAAACTCAACTGGAAAAAAGTGTGCTGCTCAACATGAACATTATCATGAGGCAATTTTCATGATCTTAAAAAGCAATTGACACAACAAAGTAGTTTTTTTTTTTGTTTTTTTTTAAAAGCAACTAAAAGGTAAGGGGGTTCATAGTGTATCCAATACAAGAACCTGCTGTACTTATGATGGTTTCATTAACATAGCTTGTGTTTAAGTGTTATAAAACAGAGAAAAGACACTCAGCTTTAATACAAGATAATCCCAAAGATTTTGTGGTACAATGGAGACTGAGCAGGTCTCCATTGAGCAACACAACTCTTCCACACAAACCCATACTGACCTTCCTTCTTGTCCTCTTGGATGGCTTTGGCTTTAGTGTCAGTGATGTCCTTAAATGAGGCCAGAAAGAGCACCACGTCTCCCTTCTCGTTCTTAATTGGCACGATGTCCAGCAAGCACCAGAACAGCACGGCTGAAAGGCAAAAACGTCCTTATTATACACACCCTCTCTGATTGTAGTCACCGTGGATTAACAGTGTGTGTGTATGGCCAGTGTGGGCATGTAAGGAGCAACAGTTTCACCGCTTCTCAGACTTATTAGAAAGCCTATCTACACATGGAAGTCCCTCAGGGGACGCAGAGCCTTTAAATAGACCAAGTCCCTGTTCCCCAGGTTCTGCTAGAGATGAACTGATCTCTAAGGTCCTGTCTCCTGTTAAATAGATTGCTTTTCAGAGGAGCTGCAGCTCAGCATGTTCATCCTAGGGAGTGTAATGCTGCTGTGCTAATAACTATGACACTTAAAGAAGTATCTGCACAATTAGGGACAATTAAACATTTCTGATTAAGAAATACCCAAGAATATTGCAACAGTGTTTATACATACAGTAGCATCCATATGAGAAATGGTCGAGATATGAGGCAAAAATGTAAGAAAAGAGGATACCCACATAAGATCATTGATACAAAAAAGCAAAACATCTTCCTAGAGAACAGCTTCTAGTCAAAAGGCAGAGGCAACAGCCTTCTCACCAAGTGTACTTTGTAACACAGTATAGCTGCAAAGCAAACTAGATCAAACAAATAATTGAAAGAAATTGGGACATATTAGAAAGTGACGACTCTCTCAGAGAAGCTCTTCCAGATGCTCCTACCTACCATCAGCTTCAGAAGAGCTCGGACCCTGAATTATAAACTGGTAAAAGGCTCTCTTCCTCCCGGAACACAAACAAGCTGGTTGGACAATAGCTTTTTTACAGACGCAACATCAGGTCGTCAGTTCAACATTGAGTCTTTTATAAATTGTAATACTACACGTGTGATCAAAAGACTTGGATGTCCTTGTGGTTGTTTTTACATCTGCAGAATGAAACATAAACTGAAGGCGAGATTGGCTGAACACAAACATGCCATTCGAATGGGAAACCCTCAATATCCAATGGCTTTACATTTTAAAGATGCTCATCATGGCAGCTGTAACTCTTTATAAATTGCAGGTATTGATCATATGCCAAGTTCAATCAGAGGTGGAGACAGACTAAAAAAGCTATCGATTTATACATTGAAAGCGATGCAATATCCTGGTCTAGATGGAGAACTGGACTTTTCTTCTTTCCTCTTAGTGTCTTGGTTTTGGTTTTCAGTAATTTGCTGGTATATTTAATTACTTTAAAAGTATTGTAATTCTCATCTGCCTTGGTGTCATGTATACATTTTGATGTTTAACTTTCTGTGTAACCCTATGACAGCGATAGCTTGGCAGCCATTTTGTATCTGCCCTGATGAAGGCCTGTATGGCTGAAACATGTTTTTATGAACTTTTAGCCCAGATACATTAAAGGCTTTTTATACTTAACCCTGGAAGTGCTCTACTTTTTCAAAAGCTTTGAAAATGGGTACTGCAGTCCAAATTGGAGACCCCCCCGCCCATGTCACAAAGACAGAAGCTTCAGTGTTGAGCCAGCTCTACATTGGTCTTTAAATCTTTCTGTGACTACAGAATGTGATATACGCAAAGACACGTTGAGCATGGGGGGTTTAATTCTTGTTCATGTGAATAACCAATTACAACCAGTGAGCTACCTTCATTCTCCTGTGATTTTCCCACGGAGTTCCCTCTGTTCTCACCAAATCCCTTGTCTTGTGTGGAATCAAGTCGTTTTTTTTCTGGTCTCTGCATTTGTGTTTGTGTGTATGAATATCTACATGCCTGGGAGACACAGCAGCACTATCAAGCGCACAGTGAGAGAAAAAGCGTCCCTGATTGCGAACTGGCAGCTTTCTTTTTTCTTGTGCTGACAGACAGGAGGACAAACTGAGTCAATCAGGGACGTTTACTTTGTGACAGACGAAAAGAGAGGGATGAGACGAAATGAAAAGAGTGAAACAGGGAGGGGAAAAGAGTGAGATAAACATGGCAGACAGGCAGACAAATTGGCACAAACAGTGTTGTGTGAAAATGGTAAAAGAGTTTGGAGAAAGAAAAAAATGGCATTTATATAAAAGAGGCAAACAGAGAGGAAATGTAACAAAAGGACAGTAAAAAGGGACAGAAGGGAGAAGGAGATGGAGGGGTGGGACATGAAAGACAACAAAGCGAGAGCCACAGCAGGGTAGACAGCCACATCTGTGATGGTATTAGCAAAGATGAGTCTGTGCAAACTTTACTGACTCATCTACTAAACTTGCATCATGAATCACAGAGAAATTACAGGAAAGTGGCACAACTTCTGACACGTGCACACTCCATTATCCCTTCAAGATTGATTTCAAGAAGACCTTTCATTATAAACAAACCACATAAACGCTGTTTATAAAATCATCACAAGGTCATTTCAGTGTCTGTTCTTTTTTATCTTGCTTTTCTGAATCCATCTACATATTTCCTATTTGGAATTCAAATAAGTCAGTCTGCCTATTAATAACCGTTCACTCTGTCCAAGGAGCTATTAACACACCAGAGTTAAAAGGGTAGGATCAAATATTTGAGTTTTTAGGCCAACGTGAAGCGATGATCAAAGAAATAATAGACAAAATGTGGAAAGTGTGGATTAAGTGACAAAAATCTTATTTTACATTTTTAAAATGACATGTAGAAAACAAAGAAGTGGATGTGTAAGAAACTGAAAATGATGTTCCTCTTAAGCTTATTTTTTCCATCTCCCCTTTGGAGGAAAAACATCTGGTTTCATCACTGGCCACTATTTTGCGCCGCCCGTGCCCCCCCTTTCACGTTGCCACAGTTTGAGAAGCACTGCTCACAACAAGGTCATTATTCTGCTGAATGAATGAAAGGTAGCAAAACATGGCAAATCAGTTGTAAATCCTGCAGGGACTTTTCCTCGTTGTTCTAGTTGATTTGCCATTGTTAAAAACAACAGTTGGCAGATATTAAAAGTCAAAATGTTGAGGGAAAAAAAGCTTTGTTTGTGACAGATTGGCTGCAAAAAAACTCCACCCAACTGCCAGGCCTTATCAAAAACAAGGCTGTAGATTCACACAACTGTAAGTACTTCAATACGCGACAACACGAAGCAAAAATGTACAACAAACTCTGCAGTTACCATGCAACAGCACATGACACAATCCCACTTCACAGCAAGCATGTATCCACTGATGCCTGGATGTGCTCATTATTTTTCGACTCCATTTCTGCACCGGCCAGCTGGCTAATCAGTGAGGCACACATGAAAACATACTGCACCTCTGCTACCTACTTGGCTCAGTGTAATCGAAGGAGACAGGGCTAAAGATTCACTATGTGACAGCAATGAAAGTTGAATATTTCTCACTACTAATAATAAGAGGGGGACTTTGTGAAGGATTACTTTATTTAATCACCTTTTAATGAGAATGGGACAATAAAAAAAGACTATGCATCCTCGAAATACTGTGATCACTTCATCTATCCATGGGTCCATCTACACCAATTTAAACATGGTTTCCTCAGACATAGACGCAGAGAGACGCCATCCATTGACGGAAATAAACGGGCTGAGTCCAGTATGGTAATCCCTCTGTCTGTGCTCTCTCTAATAGCTTGACTTGGTTCCAAAATTTTAATTGGTAAACGGTAGAGGAAGGAACACATTCTGTGGTTTACAGTAAAGTGACTATAGACACTGTTGCAAAAGGGATACAAAATGAGATTGTAAATAAGGGGTAAACAAAACAACTGAGAACGAATAAAAACCAAACGTTGGTCCATTGTCACCTGTTTTTTTGTAGAACATGATCTCATCCTTAAACTCCTTCCGCTCCTCCAGCGCCTCGTCAATGCTGAGGATGATGCTTTCGCTGGTCTCTGGCCCATACAGGAATTTACAGGCACAGCTCTTTTGCATGACCTCTGCCCGCGAGAAGCCTGTGAGCTCACAGAAGCCATCAGAGCAGTAGACAATGGGAAAGCCCTTTGACATCTGTGCGTTGGCTAGGATGAAGTTGCTATCTGCAGGAGGAAAGAGAGGAAGAAGTAAGTTGAGAGGAGGACAAAACGCTGAGGTCATGATATTATTCTCTACATTGCGGTTGGTTGGAGTTATTCTAAAAAAATGTCCCTATCGAGTTGAAACAACTCGATACATGCTGAGCTGCAGCTCCTCTGTGCTTAGCTCAATCCAATCTCCTCTTGAAATAAAATAAATACCTTATAAATTATTATTTATGTAATAAAGACTTTCCAATAGAGCTGCAGCTATCGAATATTTTAGTAATCGAGTATTCTATTGAATATCCCGTCGATTAATCGAGTAATCGAATAAATCATACTTTTGCTTAATTAAGGTTTAACTCGTCTTGGGTCGTCCCTACAAACCTGCTTCTTTGCAGTGACCATGGAAACGCCTGCTTGTTACAACCAACCACCTCTGCTCCACAGCTGCTGACACTCACCATATTACTGACAGGGTCCCAAATAAACTTTTGGATTCACTGGTCAAGGCGGCAGATAAACTAAAAATACAGGCCAAACACGTTTTAATGGCTGAAATAGAAAATACTGTTTTGTGTAGCCTACACATCTATTACAGTACATTTAATTGAGAAAGCATTATGTTCTGTTGAATCAATCACAGAATCAATCATTATGTCAGATCAGGAAATTGAGAAACTTTAAATATATATTTGCTAAATTATTATTCCACAAACAAGTTCTGTCTTGATTTAGCTTTGAAGACATTAGACATTTAATATAATCAGCCTGTATATTGTTAAAAGTGTATCTCTGTCTGCTCCTGCAGCGCGTGCATTCAGCACGCTCACAGACTACAGAGACCATAGACGCGTCTGTGACAGAGACTGAGAGGACGCTGCTATCGTTATGTTAGCTGCAAACACGGAGAGAGTGAACGGAGAAAAGCCGACCGTTTGACCGGATCACGTGTTCCCGACTGGGTCGTGTGGATCACGGATCAACTGTGTGCTGACTAAAAGTTAAAAGGGGCACGTCGCGCTCGCGTGTGCGTGTTGAAGTGTCTGTGTGTAAGAGAGAGGAGCAGGTAGCTGCAGCTACATTAAACGTGTTTTATACTCATACCAAAGTTTTGATGACGCAAAAAAAACAAACTTAACGAAGCCTCGAGGCAGCGAAAATTCCTCGATGAATTTTTATAATCGAATTATTCGAGTTATTCGAGGAATCTTTTCAGCTCTACTTTCCAATAAGCTTTCCAATATTTCACACTTAACTCAGTGATATTTCCAGTGTGATTGTTTGGCTCTAGTAAAAGGTGAAGTATAAACCTCGACACAGCACAAATCATAGCTTCAAGTTTTCATTGTTCTTCTCCTTCAAGAATCCTTGAAAGGTCCCACAACCAAACACTCAGATCCTGTGGTTCCCGTGGCAACACATATTTAAATAATTCACCAAAAAGACAAAAATGTATACAAGACTTGTTCGGGTTTTAACCATACAATTTACTTCGCAGAAATAAGGCTCTGTTGTTGTTTTTGGCAATATGGAAGTCGCTTAACAAGTTGTAAACACCAAATAAGTTGTACAGCTTTTTATTAGTTAGTAGCTACAGAGTGGGTAAATCTGAACTTTTCGCTGAAAAAAGCTGCCTTCTGTGATTAACAGGAAGTAGATGAGAGGACTATGATTAAATTCAACTGCATACAACCAAAACCATGTAGCTGACAAATGATGAGAAACGCCCCGAAGCTAAGGGACGATAGAAGATGATACGTGTGTGGGTTGGTTAGCATAAAAACACATTTCATATTGCACAATGTCAATTGATCCTTTTCTATTATTCTTACTATTTAAAAAATCAGCTATAATTATTTTAGCATCATGGCAGCTGGATGTAGTTCCCACCGGTCTAAACCTGTCATGTAGGAACTTTCACACTTGCCCACTCACCTCCCACCACCCACTTTTGAAACTACTTCAATAAAAATGAAGCAAATTAAACTGTTATAGGAGTTGACCTCTGGCCCTATCACTGAGAAGCTAATATTTGATTTTTAACTCACAGATACAAAGGCTAATTGGTTTTCCACCTTAGGTGTATGGAGGTCTGTGTAGGCTGCAGCATGAAGCTCATTTAGCTCCATAGTGGCTGATTTACCTATAAGCTAAACACCAATGGAGTCTTACTCTTGACATATCTATCCTAATGTTAAGTAACCGACCTTGAACTCGTGGTGATTCAACTGAGAGTTGCAGTAAATCAAGGTCTCACGTTGTGAGGACTTTACTAAAGACAAAAGGTGGAAAAGGATTAGTGGGGAGTGATCTTGAGAGATGACGGTTAAATCAGAGTCACGTTTAACACTATAGTCTATCACAATTAATTAGCTGATTTGTGTCCAGCTCTAATTGCTTAGCTGGAAAGGACCAGCTGTTTCTACCTGAATCCATCTATCAGTGCACACAAACACACTTCCACGGAAACAAGCATCCACTGAATGAAGCGCACAATGATGCTGAGCTGTGCTGACAGACAGCTAATGTGTACAGTACAATGCTCATTATACAAGACACCACTCTACTGTGGTTTGGCAGAATCTATAATGTGTATGTGTTTGCATCGCTATAATGTTAAGAGCAGTGAAAGCTGCTCAAGCTAGTCCCTAAGTTATATAATTAAGATGCAGATACACATGGGCACATCTAGCTTTAGCAAATCACTCCCAAAACATCTTTAGACATGAGTATAATCACAGTTAATAAATGAGTCACACTCACATAAACACACAGCACATGATCGCGTTCATATTTATTGCTTGAGATCCGTCCTTCAAAGCTACTTGTTTCAATTACATTTCATCACAGGAATCAATTTTCTGCATCAATAATTTGTTTTACTGGCATCCTCTGTGTTTAATTGTTTTATGTTGTACACCAGGCTTTACTGAAGGAAACCACCTCAGATATGAAGTGGGAATACAACAGCAGAGAACAAAAACAGTGTATGCGCCCCTCTAGAGGAATGAGTAACATGTTTCCTTTCAACAATCCTATTCTGCTCCTGTAAGCTCGCCGCCACTTACAAAAAAAAAAAAAATAGAGATCATGTCGCTCTTTGTAGTTGGGACAAGGAGAGGAGTTAGATTATATAAAGGATGAGTATGGTTGATTACAAAGGCAGTATTATTCTTTCTATCATTTTTACCCCCATATTGTTTAACTAGCCTTTAATCAGATCAAACAAACTTGGAAACATTGAACATTTGGCCAACTGTTTTTCATAAAATTCAAGAAAGAACCAAAACAAGCCGTAGCTGATTTATTCCTGGACACACAAAAAACTTGAGTATAATACTGTAAATAAAGACTTTCATTGCTTAAAAATACTTAATTATTTTATGTAACAGCTGGGCACTATCACCTTTAGCAATCAATACCCACACATGAATACCCACACAATACCCGTGAATTTATTTTCAGAACATAGTTAAGGTGTTTTAGTGGGAAATTCCAATCAAAGTTTAAATTTGGTAATCACATGATAAAATACAATAGCCATGTTCTGTGGGCCGTGCTGTTTGGCTCCGAGGGCCGGTGTACAGTGACAGAAAATAGATCACAAGATACATTTATTAATGATGTTACGACAAACCAAACTGCAAGCTTGGTCGGGGAGATCCGACTGGAAAAAACAAGCTTAACATTGGTTACGTAATTACCTTTCTTCCATGACATTGGTTGATCCGATTGTCCCAAAAAAATGAGAGGCGATGTGTCAGATAATAAGTAGAGCAAAGGTGGCACCAAAAAGTCATTTGAAAGAAAAGGAACGATTTAGAAACAGATTTAAAATGATGACAATGTGAGGTTTTTTTTACCGGTTTTGTTCGATTGTAGGATTGTTTCTGTTTGTTTTCCTTTTTCCCCTCCCCCCTCTGTTTCTGTCTCCTGCAGGTATGTGAGTGGCAGGCGTTGTGGCTGGCTTCCCCACTCAGCAGACGAGGCACACATCACACAGTGATCATCTCCTCTATAAGAACCTGGTCTTCTCTCCACTACTCTGCCAGATAATCCTGTCTTGTTCAGTAGAGTATCCATGCGTTAACTGAGCTATGAATCCCTGTTGACTATTTTGGTGCTCCGAATTAGTTTTTGTACTTACCCGCGTTCTCTTCAGATTTGCTGGTGTGCCTTCGTTTTCTTCAGTGTTCCTTGCCAGTACTTCCAGAGTGATGTTGTGGAGTGTTTTCTGGCCAGCCAGCTCCCTGCCTTCACTGCCTGCTCTCTTTTTGTTCAACATTAAACCAGTGTTAAACTTTTTAGGTCTGCCTTTTGGGGGTTTAACTAACTGAAACCTTAAGAGACACTGGGTTCCTACATATCAGAATTAATTGCTAAGTGCAATTTTACAGATATTTATAGGAATTGAAGACCTAACAACGTATCCATAGTGTAAAGCATTTGTATTATATTTGTGTTGAAAGCTATTAACAATCCCAAATACATTAACAGCATTTGGGAATTGTCATCCTTGCGGATATCAAACATACTGATAGCTGTTCCCATTCATGTAGAGAAAACGCAACAAGAGTGACATGTCAGCTGTAACAACGACTGTGTGGCAAAGACAGATGGTCAGAGTGGGTCTCAGCATTGGGACCGGCTGTCAGACAGGAGGCCCCTCAGGCTCGTGCAAAGCAGCAGAGAAAACGACAGGGCTGCTGGCCTCTCAGAAAGCCCCGATAAAGGCCTGCAGGATGTCTGATGGCAGCTCCCAGAGCACGAGAAGACGGTGCTGACAGAGTGGAGGTTTACAGTGAAATACACACCACGCTGTGTTTGACTGAGGATTATATAGGTTGGTTGGAGTTGACAGCTTTGCTACGTGTTGTTTAAACACACAGTATGTCTGCATGTATATGAAGGAGAGGCAATGACATGTGATGTCTTTTTTTATGTTGAAAATTCGACAACTTATCAAGGCGTGATACAGCAACAACAGGCTCATCTGCAGACTACAATGAGAAATACGACGTCTGTCATTGTTAACTTGCCAGATCACTGTCTGTCAAAACCAAGCAACCCAAACACAGCCTTGAAGTTTGTCTGTGTTTTTGGGAGCTATTTTACCAAAGTTCACATACACACCAGTTACTAGAGAAATTTTAAAATGAAGTAATTAATGTGTTTCCCTTTTAAAAAGAGAAGTCATTAAGGGACTTGCCATAAATATTGACCAGCATTTACAGTTGTGAATAGCGCTACATGTGAGAAAATTCAAACACAAACACAGTGACGATTTCATTACTCAGCAAGTTCTGATATTTTTTGTGTTTTGGGGAGAGATATAGCACTTCCAGAAAGTGCTAAAATAGAGCTTTAACATTGTCCAGAGAATGATTTGCGTTAAATATATAAATGAATATAACAACAATTTATTTGTCAATTTGACGACTGCTAAAAGTTTGCTATCAGTGCAAGAATCAGAGCACTGATTATGTCATAGAAACATTTAACAGATGTTTTTAAGCCTTTACAACCACCGTTTTAGTCATCATTTCAGAGAGAAAATCAAGTTTCTGAGTTTTTAAACCAGGTTTTAGGAGCATTTTTTGAATCATTTCTTTCCTTACATTCGTAACCCTAACCCAGCAAAACGAAACATGATTTTCATTTTATTTCATTTTCTTTAACCTTTTTTCATTGTCCTTTCCACTAAATCCCCTGGTCCTTCCTTTCTCTACCTTTCTTTCGTCCTCTACCTTTGATTGTCCTACTTTCTCTGACTCCCTCTTTCCCCACTTAGCTAATGCAGCTGCATTAACCCCCTTCTTGCCTAACCCCACCCTCCAATATTCCTACAGAACCTTTGCTCTGCTCTCTTATTCCCTGGCTAACTGCACAATTCCTCTCTCTCTGTTTCCCTTCCACTGTCCATTGTACACTGTCTTTCCTTTCCTTCTTCTCCTATCCACTGTCACTACCTCCTTCCCTCCCAGATGTTCTTCAAGTCTTCCTACCGCTTTGGATCGTTCCGCCTAATTACATCCCACCTTCTCTTTCCCAGGGAATTCCATCAGACTATCTCTCTTTTCCCCAATCCATTTATTTCCTTCACTCTTTCCACATGTTCACCGTCTTCCCAATGACCCCAAGAGCATCTGTCTACTTTTCCTATCTGTCCTTTTCACCTTGATGCTCTAATGAAGGAAAACTGAATCATTTCTCATTCTGAGTCCTTTTCACATTTGATCACACCTCCTTTTTTTTGATAGTCTTTTCAAATCTATATTTTCTCTCCTCTGTACCTGTTCATCTCTACTGTATTCATCTCACCATTCTGATTTTCTTCCATCTAATTGCTTCAGTGTAGAACCACCATAGATCATACGGCCGCATAGTACTGAGACGCAGAAACCCCCCAAGGATTCAGAGAGGAAGAGGAGCAGAGGAGAAAAGATCGAAAACAAAGAAAGAGAGAGGGGACAGAAGAGGAGACAGGGAGAGAAAAAAGGGGAGCAAGATTGGATAGTAGAACATCTTCACAGAGCCTTCTCATGCAATTAAAGTGGGTGAATCAGTTATTTGTAAATCATGTTTGAGCTATTACTAAGAGAGACTTCCAAGCAATATAGACACATCAAAACATCCGCATAACCTTGCTGCTGCCTTCTCTACAAATGAGTTCAGAGATTTTACTGTTTTGTTCAACCTTTCAATCAGACAAATTTGCAAGAGCCTGTTTCATTTGCTCTGGTAGACGTGTCTGTTTCACCCTTTTATTCAGACAGATTTTTATCCTTCCAGATTCAGGTCAGGTTGATCAGGTCAGGAGGGTTTAAGGGTTGTAAGTAATGTTTCACATAAAGAACTTTGAGGCTGCTGCTCATATGGAACTTTTTAATCTTCTCCCATGTCAGTAATTAACACACTTTGCAGTTGGTTACATATGCACTTAATGTGTTGGCTTTAATTCATGCCATACTAAACATTGTTGTACTCTGTTGATCTAAAAGTCATATGAAATGGATGTTGACACCAACAATACCCTTGCTCACTGATTACATCACAGGCTTTGTTCCTTTGTCTTGGTTATATTTTCCCTTTGCTCGGTTGGGTAGCATTAAAAAGGTTTTGGGCCTCTCTCTTGGAAGCGAAGGCATAATTGGCTTTGCTTTAATAGAAAAAAAACTATAAGAGCTAGCTGTATGGGTCTAAGAATGGTAAGCCATTTTGCTATAGTTGATCCATCACTGTGGTCCATCTTAAAATATCTCAACAACTAGTGTATATTTGAGCATGAACTTTGGGACAAAAATACGTTCTCTACAGCAGATAAATAGGCCCCTTAATTGTTCATAAAGCCCCAATGGGTGGTCAAATCTAATACTTATTCAGCAAAACATGGCAATATCAATTGCATTGACATTTTGGTTCAAAGAGGATACATCTTAGAATCGTGACTTTGCAACCTAAAGCTTCCCCAAAAGTAAAAGATTGTTGGTAAAGACCGAATACATAAACACATCTATTGAATTGATGGTATTTAGTTGGGGAATTTTCTTTCCTGTGAATAAACAGGGGGGAAATGTGGTGTTCCTTTAATCTTCTCTCCTACATCTCAGCAAATTCCCAAAGCTTGACTTAAACCTGCAATAAATGACACTCTCTTTGGCTTCAGCTGTTTTGTGTTGGACAAACTGGCAAAAAAAACTGTCCTAATATTTTAGTTTTAAACATAACACTTACTAAAGATTTTTATGTTGGCGTTGTCATTATGAATATATTAGCATGCTGATTGCAACATTTTAAGAACTACTGTAGCAAAGGGCTGCTTAAGAACAGTAGAACATAACACCTGAATAATAGGGGCACCATATTAGAAAACACTCATGTTGATCATTTTTCTCTGTAAACTACCTGTTTTAGGTTTGAGGACTCGTGACAACTTACTTTCCCAGGTGAGTAGTACAATAACAAGGTTTGAGAGAGGCACAGATTACAGCTCTCCAAAGCAAATGGAAAAGTGTACAAAAGATGAGTGAGTGTTTGTGCTACCTTGTCCACACACTGTTTTGTCCCAGATTTGAGGGTTTAAAATACATTCAGAAATGCTCTGTACGCACATTCAGCAGCCCCAAGACAGCCTTGTGACACCACCTAGAGAACCCCCCTGAGCTATTTAGGGCACAACAATTCATATAATAGTTGAGTAAGCCCCAACAAAAAAAAAAAACACACATAGAGGCGGAGAGATGGAGACATAAGAGAAAGAGGAATGTGGTGAGGTAGTATACGTCAGAGGGACATAGCAGGGAGGAGAAAAGATGGATGACAAAGCAGGTGAGAAAGTGAAAAATGAGAGGAATATCGGAAAGGAAGGAGAGGCAGAGGAAAATACACCAAAGCAGACAGACGAGGGTGGGAAAGGGACACAGGGTGGTGGGGTGATGTGAGAAGTTGAAAGCAAATTGAGATAGAGTTGTGAGAGGTGGAATGATGAAAGATGGAGATGGAGTATGGAGAAAATTGGTGGAGAAGTGGAGAGATGGATGGAAAAACCTCCTCACCTCTTCGCCAGAATTTATGCCGGCCTCTAAGAAAAACTGCTACAGGCCAGTCACATAACCACAAAATGTCTCTCTGGAGCTACCATGGTAACTGCAGAAACACCACAGCAACCAAGGCTACAACTGTTCAATTTGACAAATAGATAGTGATTCTGATTCAACACACTGGATTATGAGATTAACATCACATAACACATAACTGCTCTGTTCCAGCAAAGTGTAGGCTGTCTATTGATCATTTGTATTTCTTTATTTACACACACATCCAGGACACATACACAGGCTCCCACAGCTATTCAGACTGTAGTAATCCATTCAAACCATATCAGTGAAGAGAGAAAATCATTAGCCAAATCCAGAGTCTTAATCACTTTCTTGGGCTCTTTGTCATAAAACCCCTCAGGCTCTCACCAACTGAAAAATTACACCAGTCATTACGTCCTTGTAATTTGCAAACCCCCTCCTCTCCCCCCCAACATTTTTTCATCTCCCATTTCTCTTGGCCAGTCATTCAACTTCCATTGTATATTTCCCATCTTTGCTTCCTCTAAATTTCTGTCACACACTCAATCTATGTCACAAAATGCAATCCTCTTGTTTTAAGTATTAATTGAATCTAAAAATGGCCGACTTGGTCGGGATTTACGTTGCTGAAACCCTGTTTGTCGATCGTTTTGGACAGTTCATTAGAGACGGTGATTAGGGAAGGCAATCTTGCTAATTAGGCGGTTTAACAAGGCAGAACGTCCACGTTGACGCTGAGGCTCTCACTCTGAAGTCCCAAAGTTAGGTGGAAACAGACCGGCCACTGAACTGTATTAACCAAGCCTATAATCTCACAGCGAGGACAGTGTTTTGTCTGTAAGTTTGCACTGATAATGGCAGCTGTATCATCTATATACTTTGTCAAAGCCTTTTTAAAGCCAGAGGGTCCTGCTGAGTTGCTAATAATTCAAAAAGCTCATTTATATTTCTATCTTATGCCTTTAGCTATGTTGGCTTACAGTGAATGAGTAGGCAGATTCGGAGGATCTTGTTATTTGTAACACAACATGGAACTGAAGATGTTGTAGGAATCAGCCCTTTCTTGATAATTCAAATTAAAACGTGTTTTCTTGAGGCACATAATTATTGTTTAAGTGTACAGAACAGAAGCAGGCAGCTATTTTTATCCCAAAAAGGGCAGATGGACAAAGGACTAATTGGTGCAGCATTGACTTAAAAAGGCTAGACATTCTTCTTTGGAGTTGGTGAAGATGTACAGAAAGCAAACGGGAAGAAAGAATATTAAACTTGGATGCTATCGTAGCTCTGTCTGCTGGAGTTTTACAGGCAGACATTGAAGCTTAAAAAAAAATTATATTACTTTATATACTGAATTTTGACTTTACATAAAGTTGCCCTTGACCCAGAGTATGTAAAAAATCAATGTTGCCAACTTTAAAACCGTTAACATAGCTAGCATCCAAACTGACAGCTAGCTGGTAGTAACGCTGACAAAGGCACTTTTATGCTGAAACACGTCATTTGTGGATATGTAGACTGCTGCTCTACATAGATTATAAAACTTTAAAGGACATCAATGTGATGAGTTTTTGTTTTTTTAGCAAGTTGATACTATCCTCAGCCAGTTACCTTTAGAGATTGGGCGAAGATCTTAAGTAAATAGTATTTTCTTGATTAATGCTTAAAACGTTTTCTTGGTGTGCATCACAGCCTTTTAGGTGTGTACAACAGCAGGCGGCTATATTGAGCAAGAAAAGAAAGACACTTAGTGTGTGACTAATTGGTGAAGCATTTAGCTAAAGCATCACATATTATTCAAAGGCATCAGTTCTATAGTGTTGATTAAGAACAACAAAGCTGAAAGGAAAGTACATTCTTCACTTGAATGCTAATACAGCTCTCCGTTTGCTTTGTTAAAGGTTTTTTCGGGGGCTTTTTTATGCCTTTATTTAGAGACAAGACAGTGGAGTCAGAAATCGGGAAGATAGAGTATAGTACTAATCTTCTGGTACCTTGTACTTTGTTCTATCGGATAAAGCACATCTCAATCATCCCAGTTTATTTTTACTCTAAAATAAAACAGATATTAAGTGGGCTTTGGAGAAAATGGGAGCAGCAGTGCCAATCGCGCACCAGCAAGTGAGGGCCCCTGTGCACCCTGCAGCACTACAGTCAATGATGATTGATTACTCCCTTGCCGTCTCATAACTGCACTCATTACTTCTCTCACAGTCAATCTCTATCTGAGGACTGTATTAGACCTGCCTTTTCACAGTAGCATAATCTGATGATGTGCAAACTCTCTATTAAGGCAAAGTAAAGAGCTGCTGATGTTTTTAATACAATTTGACATATGTAAGGCTGGATAATCCCACCTGAATAGACCAAGTTAACTGTGCTTTAATAAACCTGATTGAAACATTTGTGCGTCAGCATGTGGCCTGTGTTCTCCAGACTCAGTAATTAGCTCCCTGGGTTTTCCTTCAGTTCACAAGGTTGCTGGTGAGAGATTAAGCCACAGGGAGAGCAACAGTGTGTACTCTTCTCTTGAGACAGCGGACTCTGATAGCGTTGGCTTCTTTGATTGTGTGTGATTACCTAGGTATACATTTCTAAACACGTGACAGAAAATGGCAACGTATGGGGCTCCACAGCCACTTTAAAGCCTAAATAGATTTGATGATGCATTTCAAGAAAGGTAGTTTATCAGTCGAGTGGAAGCTTCTGCTTTAGTACCCTTATGCTTAAAGACAGGAAACACAGACACACAGCTACACACTTATACACACGATACTTATAAAGTTCTGTGACACAAACTTGTTAAGTGCTCAAAATTTAGCATACTTTACTGTTTCTTCTTGCTTTACCCTCCCCATCCTCTTCCTCTTTCCATTCGCTCTCTCTCTCTCACACACACATAAACACACACACACACACACACACACACACACGCACACATCAACTCAACACACAGCTGTTCCAAGTCTCAGCATCAGTGATTGTGACAGTAATTACCTATCTAGTGGAAGTAGAACTAGTGTGCATTGGGAGCAAGAAAATAGCTATCTGGAAGAATGGTGCAGGATGGGGAGCATGCAGCCTACACTATGGAGACTTTATACAGCCCTCTGTTACAACTGCAACACCATACCGTCTGCTTAATTTGGTGGAAGGAAAGCCCAATATGGTCTCCGTTTCCCAAATGAAGGCCGTCATTGGCTGACAGAAGGAAGAGTCAGCAAGTATTCCAAGTTGCAAAGAGACTGCAACAATGATCACTTCAGAGATATAAAAAGATAGTTTCCCAGCCACAGAATCTTATGGATACATTTTTAATATATTTTCAGGAGGTTTACTAGCTTCATGGAAAGTTGATGACTATAGCAGATTTAAACTCCTGCATTTAAATACTCAGATGGAACTGTATAGCCCTTTAAAAGCCTTTCTGACAAATCAAAAATAAACACAAGATGTTGAATTCTACAAATTGTCTTGCCGCTTGTTTTAAAAAGGCAGGCTGATGAAGAATGACCTTCAACTTAAATGATATCTAAATGCCAGTAGGGGGTGACTCCACTGTTTGGAAAAATAAATCTGATTCTAAATTATGAAATAAAATATGTGAACATTTGAAGGTATTCCTACAATAGAGCAATTAAAGCATGGCTGCGATAGGGCTAATCAGTCATTACTATGGCAACTTGTCAACCAGGACTGAAGATGTACTTGTGTATCAAATCCAAAAACCAACATGGTATTGGAAACAACTCCAAAAGTGCATTTTTATAACTTGATTGTACGTCCAATCAAAGTCTATAATGCAGCTTTAAGAGAATATGAGTAATTATTGGCTATGATTGACAATTTGTGATTTTAAATATGTAGCTCACCACTAAATACGCTCGTGGTGAAGTGTATGGTGGACTCATGACAGACAGTATCACAGAGCAGAGCTATACACAGATTCTGATATGCAGAGATACCTTTTGAAGTGGTTTCTGTCAAACATGGATATGTAATTTAAAAAAACGTTACTCTTATATACATTTGATGTCTTCTCATTTCATAACATGAATTTATCTTGAAAGCTTGAAATTATAAAGTGTCTACATTACGATGAAGTCACGGCTAGGACAACAAGCCTGGGTTTGCGTTTAAACGATAATCTCTCCTGTTATTGGCTCTGTAAAATGTATCCATTTACAGGTTACATATAAATGTAGAAAGCCTGGTGCAAATCAGATCAAGTTAAAGACCTGCCTATACGTTCACTTTCATCCATTGATCATTTACAGTTTCCAGGTCTCACCCTCCCCCCTGGGCTACAAATGACGTCAAAAGGGATCACATAGCAGTAAACTCAGCACCTCCCTTATAGTTCCTCCTGGCCAGACCATCACACCTAATTTGTCCAGTCAAGCTCCGCTGCTTCCAGTCTGCCCTGTCTTGCAGTTCAAATCCGGCGTTCATTTTCTCCTACCTCACAAAAAAGAAAGAAAGAAAGAAAGCCACTTGTGCAAGTAGCGATACCTCTTCAACTCTCCTGTGTTAGAGCAGAGCTCCTGTACAGCCGACTCCATGTTTTTGCCACTCAATGTAAAGCCTGCTCTTACTCATACAGTAGGGCTCAACCTAAACACTGATCCATAGAAATGCAAGACTACAGAACTACTTGTTTAGATGACTGGCACAAAAGTATGCAAAGAGTTTGACAATCAATGGAGAAAGGTCATTAGTTTAAGACTCTCAAATAGGAAAATGTGTTGCTTTTCTTTGTATAATGGACTTAACACTTCGTGGTTGTTTGAAACCAACATTTGATAACATTGTATTAGTCTTCAGATAACTGTTAGGGGCCTTTTCACTCAATTTTTAAAAATCACTTTACATACCTAATGATCAATTAAGAAAGTGAAAAGGATGAGTCAATAAATAAATACTGAGTTGCAGCCGAATATGAAACAGAAACAATATAGTTATTGGGAAAAAAACCCCCCAAAAAAACAGGCACAGTATCTAAACCAAGCAAAACGTATCAAAGTGTTCATGTATGCCTAGAAAACCAAAAGAAACAAAGATCTAACCCATGAATAGCAAACTCTTAAAGGCCCAGGGAATGGGTGGAATACAGCTCAGCTTAATAACACTAAACGTGGACAATCATCATTACATCATTGCAGCTCTCAATGAATCTCCAAAGAGTAAAAGAGATCTTTCATTACTGAAAAAGAAGACAACTAACATGAGAGGCGAGAGTTCAGACAAAAGTTGTCTTTAGATAGCCCTGTGTGGTGTCTCAGTCTGGGAAAGACCTGCTGTAATATCGCCTCTGACCAATTAGTTTTGATAAATGCTACGGCTGGTGTGAGAGAGGCGGGAGGAGTCATCAGCCCAAAGAACAAAGATGATAAAGGTTAACCTTAAAGGACACACTGTGTGGACAACTCAGGGAGAGGGGAGTTTGATACACAGGTGTGTTCATTAAAATAAACATGACACAGGCAGTAACTTGTGAACAAGTCGTCCAGATGTGTTGTATGTGCAATAGCTGGGAGCCTGTTAGTGCCCAGTTAACCCTTTAATCGCTATATGTGGCGCTGATGTTCCAGCACCATGGACAGCGACAGATTCAGCCTGGTAATTGCTGTGGAAGATTTCCCAGCTTCTCTATTACTTTTAAACTGACATTATAACAGTGAACTGAATTACAGGCAAGTGCAATTGCAGCAACAACAGATGTGCCGATTGTATGGAGGCTTCTGTTGTGTACATGAAATTAAAATGTAATTTCCATCGACGACAAAAAAATATATATAATCCACTGATCTTTTTTTTTGTATTTCTGCAGGTTTGAAATTGACTAAAGATCTCCAAGGATCAAGTGCAACTTGCTCCTTACAAACCAGAGTGAAATCAATCAAAGAACTTAACCCATACATCAACAACAATTGATTCAATTGTATTCAAAATAATTTAAGGCAAACTTACGCGTGCCATCAAACCGTGTGGCTATAGTGTCCAGAAACGTGTTCTGCGGCGCTAATAATCCCTTCATCACAGGCATTTTCCCTGCTTGATACCAAAGCCCCCATCAAAGTTACTGAACAGAACGTGCAAGTCGTCCAAATGTATGAGCTTCTCCCATTTAAGCCTCCGGACCTGTATGGAGAAGGAGCTATCCAGTCAACTCAGCACAAGGCGATCACCAGTCGGTGGTGAGTGCACGCAACGCGCGCACTCGTGCGCCTGGAGCTTGTGTCGCGTGTGTAAGCGACAAGAGGAGACGAAGTCCACAGGTGCAGTTCAGGTAACAGCCAGGACGACCGTGAGAGCGCGAGGCACCCTGTCAGCAGTGCCATTATTGTGCCCGTTGGATTCAATGATCGTCTCTCCACAGCGCGCAATGCTGCCTGGGAGGCATCAATCACTCCCAACAGCAAAAAGATGAAAAAAAAAAACAACAACCCTGTGATTAAAGCGCAAACAAGGAAGCTTCAGAGAGTAAGGACTTAGTGACATCACAAGTCAGAAACACAACTTCAAATTAAATACAGTATACTTCAATAATCAAATGAAATACCTTTGGAAGCAGTGCACATTTAAAAATGTTTTAAAGCATGGTTACCTTTGAAACTTTTTCATGATACATTGCACAATATAGTTTATAAGATCGGGATAACTTTAAATAGCCTATAATTAAGAAGCGCATATCAACGATGCGAAACACTTGGAAAGAAAAAAAGGTGGTTTGACCAAACATTAAGCCAAAGAGAATGGATAGGTAATATCAGACTAAAACTAAACAGGCACAGCACAGTTTTAACGCTAAAAATTACACGCACATTGCGTTACATCTTTAAAACGGTGTAAATCTTATCCATTGGGGAAGATCTATGATGAAAAGTATCTTAAGTTTATAATCAATATAGGCTAAGTTAAGAATCCTTATTTTTGATTGACTCGAGAGAGGATACATTTTCATTAGCCAGCTTAAATAGCCTATGATCTGCAAACAGTTTTTTGGCGTTTAAGTGACCTGTAGTGGAACTGTAAGGGTGGATGCATAATTCGGCAGGATTTCAAAGTATTACACAGGCACATGCACAAGCCTTGATAAAAAAAAAATAGGATGGGGAGGGGAAAAGGTATTTTCACAACGGATGACAAACTGCTTTCGGGGATCCAAAGCTCATTCACATTGTTTTGTTTAGGAGTAAAATGGTCTGTACACTTACAGCTTTTCTCCCTCAAATCGCACAAAGCATGAGTACAGCTGGACACAGGAGCTCTGATTTGTTTTTGTTGTTAGTGCCACCCTACGGTTGTGTCAAGAAACGCCGAATACAAAACACCACAAATGACTGAACAACGTTAAACAGACACGTGCATTGTACAACACCGCCATCTTGTGGACGGTTTACTGCAGTGCTTACCTAAATGACGAACAAGTTTAAAAATACTGTACTTGAGAAATGTTTTTTTTAAAAACTGTAAGAGTAAGTAAAAGTTTCAATCATAACTATTGAAAGTTACATCTGAAAGCTTATATCTTAAAGTGAATGAAGTGTCTCACCTAGAACAGCCTCATGAAAAAATGAACTACAACTATTTTTAAACTAATTTTATGGCTGGATTAACTAATTATTTCACAAGCAAGCTATACTTAAATATGTGGGTGATGGAATTCCGATGTAGATAATGATGTAAATCATTTTGAAAATTTACTAAAATTCTGCCTCAAGTGATCTTAATCCCACCCTGTGAAACCTAAAGCTCCACTGTAAATCCATAAACGGGATATCACCCAAAGTTTGCAATTTCAAGCCTCATGTTGCAAGACACCTCTAGCAAATGACATTAAACCTAATGTAGTGTGTGAGACTGAGACACACACACACACACCCCCCAATACATACACACAAACACACATACACAGACAAACAAGACAAACACACACACAAACCCATATGCAGGCAAACATAGCAGACAGAACTAATCTAGGTCAATCCTATTATGAACAGTTCCACAGCACAGGACCAAACAGCAGAAGTCAAGCACTCCCACTCAGATCCTCCACAACAGTGAAGCAGCTGTTATGTCATTTAGGCAAGGTGAGGTCATCAGGTGCTTTAAGGCTGAGAGCTGTGAATAATACATTAAACTGTACGTGCCCACACATACACACATGAATCACATCCCTCAGGAAATTCAGTGTGAAACACAGAGATATACTTCCACAAGACTGTCAGCTAATAAAATTAAAACAGACAGCCAACACACAGCGGTGCATCACCTGAGTAATTAAGAGCTTAATGCATCATTTAAGCCTGATCACTGCTCTGAACACACATGCTGTGTGTGTGTGTGTGTGTGTGTGTGTGTGTGTGTGTGTGTGTGTGTGTGTGTGTGTGTGTGGGTGTGTGTGTGTGTGTGTGTGTGTGTGTGTGTAGGTGTGTGTGTGTGTGTGTGTGTGTGTGTGTGTGTGTGTGTGTGTGTAGGTGTGTGTGTCATAGAGGAGGTCACAGTAAAGTGACAGTGGAGTTAAAGTGAGTCATTGTTCATTACAGTGTTATCTCTAAACCAGCTTTATTCAAGCCTGCAAACATGATAATCACTTTACTCACATCTGTCTGTGTTCAATAGTCACTCAGTTAACTGAATGAGCAAATAAGATGTCTTATATAATCTTTTGTGAAAAATGCTAACTATTTGCACAGTCATTTAAATAAACATGTTTAGAGAGATGCTGTGGACAGGTGTAATCCGCAGATAGAAAATATACATCAGTCGAAGGTATATAATGTTGATATGTCAACCTTGACACAAAAGTAAGAATGGGAAACATTTTTTAAAAAAGTTTTAAAAAAGCCATGATTTAAACATCTCCCTCATCACATCCTTTTTGTATAGCACTTTTCATACAAAAATGTATTATAAAGTGCTTTTACATTGTATTAAATCAAACGCAACAACACAACTCTCCCACCCCACAATTAAAAAACTACGGTAAAATAACTAGATTAAAACAGGTACTGACGTTCCGAGGAAACACCCTCATTAATTCTCAATGAGGAGACACAAAGACTAAAAATGTAACAAAATAATTGAAATAAAACGAGATTCAGTTAAAAGCTAGACTAAAAGGTAGGTCTTGAGTTTGCTTTTAAAACGTACCGTTACTATCATCACCTGTTTATTTGTAGAGCTGTTTTAAAGCAAGACTGCAATGCACCAATTTGGACAACATAGATTAAAAAACAAAGAAACAAACAAACACACTAGTATTTAAAGATTGTTTTAAAAAGACTGCAAAGTTAAATCAGGTCAAAAGTAGACCCTCTCCTTGTGCATTTTATTCTGCTGCTCTCGTGCTACATTGTAAAGCTTACTACACTCTTAGGGGCCATTTCCGACACAGACAAGACTGTGAAAGCTATAAATTGCTTCTATTTTCACAAAGCTAATAGTTCATATTATATGTGTAGTATGTGCACAGTTACTTCCACCCACGCAGGCATACTGCTGTACTGCACAAGCCCTAATTAAAAGGCAATATGTCACATGTCATAACAGCTCCATATGCCCCTTTCTAACAATTAATCCTTTCTTGTATCTTTAGGAGGTATTGAACATTTACACAATCTTATCTGAAATCTGTAGGTATACAATCAGACTCAGACCTCTTTTGTCATAGATTTTCTGATTTTTATACCAAAAACACCTTAACCTGCGACTCTTATCCCGTATATGTGATATATGCATTGATACATTATCAGACAACGGAGACTACACACACCAAATATCAGGAGGAACCTGAGCAGACTCAGCTGCCTTCAAACCTGTCTCAGGAACAATGTCAACGAAGATATGTTTATTGTATGGATATTTTATATGATTGTAGTGAGAGGTTTCTGGGTTAGTGTGTTTCAGGTTGCATTTCAGGAATGCATTTTTAAAGAAAAAGCCCTGCATTCAGAATGAAGCAAATGTGAGACTTTTATTTTTTTGTTGATTTTTCTTCCAGCCAGTGTTGAAGACCCCGTGCCTCGTGGCTTTTTCTAAAGCAGACCTTCCTTAATAGTGTAGTCATCTTTTAAGAAGAATCTTATCCACTACACCTACTACTTTGTACTTTGTCTTTTTCAGCCTGCAAACCGCACATTTCTTCAGCATCTGACCTTGTGTCAGCGTGACATGGATTAAAAATAACTTTATAGATGAAGTCTATCTCGTAGCTGATGGCCTGGTTTGCTTTTGTAGGTCATATAGAGGCATCAGTTTTGAATTGAGTCGGTTTCAAACCAGCTCACAAACATCCTAAAGTATGTTTAAGTGATTATTCAAGTAAAGCACATCAGTAAAACACACTTAAGAGTATCAACATGAAAAGAAGGTCAGGACATTATTGGACTATTGAGGACGCATCAAGATGAAATGAGCTGAGGTAAATTGGACTAGTTTTATAACTTTATATACAGCGTGCTAGTAATGTCTCATAGTTTCTAACATTTGGTTTGGACCTTCTTTAATGGGCCACAAAATAAATGTAGGGGTGGCTGGAGATTATTAAAAAAATGTTTGTGCTTTTTAAACTTGTCATACTTCATACTATTATTTTAAAGCAGAAGAAGAAGCTTTGAGAGAAGACAATCACGTCTAACTGCTTAAAACAATGAGGCTCATATCTAAAAGGTAATGAACCCCATCAAGAAACGTCTCTATAAAAGCACAATCAATCCCTCTAATGAAGTGCAAAAGAAGTTAAAAAAATATATTTAGTGGATAAAAATAAAGAACATTTACCTTACGAGTATTTTACGATGATGTCTTTAGTTTTACCTACTGCAATATCTTTAGAATGATGTACACAGACATGTGTAAGTACATGTGGAGATGATAGGTCGTGTGTGTTTTGAGGTAAGATGTGTTGTTGAAGGCATCCGATCAGTCGTCTGGGAGTGTCCATTTTGCATTACGTGGTGTGTATCAGATTTGAAGTGTTTGTCTTCAAGAAATACTTCAGAAGACAAGTGTTCCAGAGCAAAAGAGAGAGAGATTTTCAGTTGGCAATCCATTTCCCCTTTTAACGCTCCAACATGATGCCTCCACCCATCTAATGGCAGCAGGCTCACTAACCATATCATGAGTTTATAATAACCACATCACATCCATGGCGAATGAGGTGGAATGAAAATCTAACCCAATTTGGAGAGATACACGACTGTGTGAGTCGTAGGGTGTCCCCTGAGATGAGGCTGCGATCGAGGGAGCTGTGTGCTGCACTGGTAGTGTGCTCTGTGAGCGTGTAATGGTCTTAATTATCATTTAGCATGCCAGCCTCAATGACGATGTATCAAGCCACTGATAAAATAGTAGAGCAGTGGGTGACAGATGGAGAGAGAGGAATAAAAAAAATCAACACTTAAAGGTACAAGCACACACACACACACACACAAGAAATACCGTATCTCTAAACATACACACAAAACTGTGAACTTACACAGCAGCATACTCAGTGGTGCAACTGAAGTTACACACATGCACACACACATTTCCATCCAGCTGAGTGACATGTCTCTCTCCGAATTAGTCACGATGAATGATGTGTAACCAGCCATGACTCGTTCTGGCTGGGGAGATAGCTAATTCACTTTGTTTAATTAGTCAAAAGTAGTAGAGCATGCTCACTCTCCCCAAACAGACACTCTTATTGCACAGCATCCACCCATCTCTGTGCCCATTCTCTCTGTAGAGAACACAGACCTGTGACCACATCGGTGGAACGTTTCATGGGGCGAGTCTGGGGATCTTTACGAGAATCAAGGATTTGTAACTCTTCTGTTCTTCTTCTACCTTCTCACAGCACACTCACACATTCACACTCACACACACACACACACACACACACACACACACACACGCACACAGACCACACTTGGCTTGGAGTTACCTTCTCAGAGATTTCCGCAGCATTTAGTGATCTCAGATCCAGAGGTGCAGCTCGTCTTCCAGTGACTGAACCGAGGATACTTGGTTGCAACTTCAGGATTCTGCAAACAGGACAAAAGACGTTTTCTATGCCAGCTGATTCAGCCTGATCAAAACTCTGAAGGTACGCTGATAAAAACGTTTCCTTTTCCCTTTTCCTTGAGGGCTGTTTTTAAACATTTTAAAGTGGAAGTTAGGGATTACTTTAAAGTCAAATGATAACCTGTTGTTAATATCCAACAAAGTTAAGAAAAGTAAAATGCAGTAAAAGTAACTAAACTCTATGCTACATATTTCTACAATATTTCTTCACTGAAAATATATACAATGCAATAATTTACTATGATGGCAATAGTATATATAGGCCCTTAATAACATTATATAGAATTATAAAATGTGACATAAAGTGTAGAGACCTATACCAAAATGTAGTATGTAATTGTAATGTATATTTTACTCTTTTACAGTGCGGCTGTAATTTTACAGTACAATATAAAGTGCAAACGTATAATACAATACTAAAACAATATCTCAAATACAACTGCTGCATTGCTTTTATATTTGTCCCCTGACAAGTTGCACTATGGTCTTTGATTACTGCTTTTATGTCTGTGATTTGTTGTCCGTCAGTTTCACTGCCGCCTGACAAAAAAAGCATTTGAATCCTCTGTATGTATATAAGGCAGATTTGACAAACATACCTCCCTGTACTGTGATATTTTACACGTAATTGTTTCATGCTATTCTGTACTAAACTGCTCTGATACATTCAGATATACTCAGGTATACTATAACACCATTACAACATAATATAATGTAGTATCTTAAATTTAGTATAAAGTGTATCTGAATAGTAAGAGATAACACCTTACTGTCTACTAAACTTTATAAAATACTGCACGTCAGTGTACTAATACAAAGCAAAATGACATTTATTTTAGTATAAAATTGTATATTCCATAGATTACATGCATTCAGCTTAAAAAAAACATCGGCAATGAAGGAAAGTATAATATATGTACTTAAATGAATACTGGGTCAATATAATGTACAATATGCATACTGTTTATATTTGCTGTGGCGAATACTTCTGGAATTGTGATGAATAAAGTGGTTGTTGGTGGCTGTGATTAGACTAACAGGTGTTATTAACTGCATCCTAAAAAAAACCCAACTCTGGTGAGGATTTAACCTCATCGTTCAAAAGTTAATATCAGTCAGCCAGTTCTCCTCGTGCTGCTCCACTTTGTTACCATGGAGAGCTCCAATACCCTAAAGACAATAATAAGTGCGTGCACAGCATGCGGTGGAAAATAATAAATAGATTTATGCGCAATTGTCACATTTAATACATTTACGGAGCGCGCTCGTGAATTCATTATTACACCATATGCTAATACAGCTGGGTCCACGTATTTATGAGTGTGTGTATGTGTGTGAGTGTGTGCTTCTCTCTCTCTCTCTCTCTCTCTCTCTCCCTCTCGCTCTCTCTTTGCGTGCGCATAGGGCTTTGAAGTGCTGTCCCGGAGTCACTGCTGTAGCCTTGTGTATGATAGGGAATGCACTCCAGGAGCTCAGAGCCGAATATTGTTCTCTCTGGAGCCTGACCCACGGTAACAGCTGATCCTCAGTCCCGATGTTCTGGATGGGAGGTCGGCTTGAACTTACGCTGAGGCCAAATTTATCATTGCACCGGAAAGCGAAGCGCGGTTGGAGAACAGGAGGTAGCCCATAGACACAATACTAAAGCGACTGCAAAACACGAGGTAATGTTGATGTTTGAGAGACGATCCAAGTGAGTGAACGGACCAGTACTGACGGCAATGAGACGCGTTTCTGGAATAAAACATGAGTACAGTCGGAATGCTAATGCATGATGGCAGGTTGGACATGCACGTTGTGCGGACCGAAACAGGTTGGTTTCTCCTCGATCAAACTTCAGCTTGATCAGACGTGGGACGATCAGCGCGCAATACGGTGCTGAAGATGAACTGAATCAGTGTCGCGCGCCTGGAGATGACAGCAGTCTGGGAAACTGCGCTCCATCGTTAACTGGATTTTTACTGGATTTAGAGGGTTATCCTCATCGCTGCATGTGGGTGAAGGTCACCCCCTTTTACTGACCCGGATATCCTTCAGACCTGAGTGTGTGTATGTGTCTTCGCTTTCTAATATTTAGAGTCAGTACATGAAAGAAAAAGGCTATTTACAGTCTCTCACCAAGTATCCAAAGTGGCTAATTGGACTCATATGCTCAGATTTTCTTTATTGACATTCTGTATGTAGACTTTTCTTCATCAATGACAATAACTATACTAGAACTATACATTTCTCTCGGAGAAGTCCATATGATATCAGCTTACCCGTACAAAAAAGCTATATGCTGATACCAAGGAAGGATTTACTGCTACAGTGTTTGAATTTTCAGCATGCCTGTCTCTGTATTAGTGCAAAACAACAGATGGATGTCCTGTGTAATGGAGCAAAGAAACCCGAGGGCACAGATCCCCTTTTAGACCCCCGGCCTCCGCCTGCCAAGCTGGCTAGACTGGAGCAGATCGGAGCGGGACCCTCAACCCAGGAGAGAAGCAAGCAGGGGAGCCCTGTGGCCAAAAACCTCAGCCTGGCCCAGAAGCCCACCACAGTGAGGCCACAGAGCAAGAGCTGGCATAGCAAAGGTAGGAAGTTTTCTTTAAAAAGATTATTTAATTACACTTACTGGAAACATTGTGTTACAGATTGGGTCTTTAGTACAGTTATTATGACGCCCACATGCCATCTGATGTATTATTTCTAACTTGGGTTCATATGGGGAAAAGAAAATGTTTTTGGGTTAAATTAGAGTTTAGAGAATATAGCAGGGTTGGAAATATAATCAAGTGTATTAAAAAACAATCCAAAAATCTAACAGTTTTGAATTCCTTTTAGCGTGGGTCATTTCTCCTTATTTGTGTCCATCACCTCAGGGAGTCTGTTGCCTGTGTTCTGCGTGGTGGAGCACAAGGAAAGTGCTCTGGAAAGAGAAAGGAGAGAAGAACATGCTGAGTTCGTGTTGGTCAAAAGAGACCTGCTATTTAACCAACTGATAGAGATGGCCCTGCTGACGCTCGGTTACTCGCACAGCTCTGCTGCACAAGCTAAAGGTAAAAAACATTAACTTGTAAAAAGAGAACACATGTGCATCTCTTTCAAACCATATTCACTTTAGTGTTTAAATGTTCAGGTCTGATTCAGGTGGGCAGGTGGAACCCCGTGCCTCTTTCCTGTGTAACAGATGCTCCTGATGCAACAGTGGCAGATATGCTGCAGGATGTTCACCATATTATTACCCTTAAAATCCAGCTGCACAGGTAAGACCCTCTCTATCTGCACTCTTCATTCAGGTGTTCAAACCATCCACCATCCCTCTGATAAGAAATAAACCTACTAAGGGGCACGGACCGAATCAAACCTCTTTTACAGTCAACTGTAAATCAAATCTGTTTGGCAGTCTCCTGATCAAATTCCTTATGTTTTGACAGTTTAAATGCCATCAGATAAAGTTCAATGAGTGATTTTATATGCTTGTTGCAATAAATATTGATGTGTATTTTAATGGAGGGAGACATTAAACGTTGTTTCCTGTAACGTTTCTCAACAATAAATGTTCTTTTCACTTTTTTCACAGTGGTACTTTTAGTTGTTCCAATTTTGTAAGGTTATTATTTACATTACAAGATCCAGACTCAGTGTTTATACAAGCAGCAGATATTTTGTTATAAAAATACCTATTTTACTAATGACATTTAATCAACTGAATTCAGGTATCTTTAAATGTAAGTTTTTGCACCTGTTACCTTAAATGTCTGCAATGAAGCCAATTATCTCAAAAAAAAAAGATGTTTTCCCTGTGCTAAGTACATGACTTTAATCGTAGGTTCATTGGCTATCTTTTTTAACATCCTCATACTGAAAATGTATCATGCTTGCACATCACACAGTGCATGCTGGGAGATTCATTCATGCCTAAGCAAACTTAAAGGATGCTGTGCCCATGAAGTTCAGTTTAGCCATCAGAATGATCAGCCTATGGAAACAGTGCACTGTATAGCCTTTCATACATGCACTGCACTCTTGAACATTTCCCAACATGGTCTGGGTCGGGTGCAGGATTTTTGACATCTTTGCTGTTGAGTGGAGTTTCGCCGCTGTATATTCTTTACAGCTCACCTCAATGATCTGTATATTTCTTTTATACAAGTGTGTTACATGTAGTGGCGACATCATACAAAAAACAGTCGTCAGTCTCCTCCTCCTGCTCACTCTACCTTGTGCCCTCTCCCCTCACCTAAACCAAACAGAGTAATGTGTTGTGTTTGAAAGTCAAGTTCCTGAAAAGGTTTGGGCCTGAATGTCCCAAATTATCTCGAAAAGGTCAAAAGTTCATGTAGGAAAGGGGCGTAGGCCTATGTCTTTATTGGCTTTAAATGTAAATTTGTAACCCTAAATGTCATCAGAAAAAGTAATCACTGAAAGATGCCATTAAGTAAGTGACATTAATGGCACCCAAGAGTCTTAGCGTTTTCCTGAGATTAAGTTGTAGAGAAAGCAGTCAGATTGTTGATTGTTGAACTTTATTGAAGTGCTGTGCAGATTCCTTGTGTTTTCTTTCATCCTTTAGTACTTAAAAATGCTGCAACTGGATGCAAATGTGCTTTTTGTGTAGTTGCCCCAAATTAGAGGATTTGCCAGCAGAGCAGTGGAGTCACTCTACAGTGAGAAATGCTTTGAAGGAACTCCTCAAGGACATGAACCAGAGCACCCTAGCTAAGGAGTGTCCCCTGTCCCAGGTACAACACAAAGAGCCACACACATGAACATGCGGCATGAATTCAAAGACAGAGCATGCACAAACAGAGAGAATTAAATCCTGCTGAAGTGTGTTAAAGTGTGCCTTCAATGTCTTTGCCCTTCCATGTCCTGCTGCTGTGTTTGTGTGTATGTTTGACGCATGAGGCAGGGTGAGCATGTGGTCCAATAGTATTGACGGGAAATCCAGATGCAGCGGGAGATAAAGTGTGGGGGCAGAGTGAGAGCGGGAGAGACAGATAACGAGAGATGGCTATCTCTTAAAAAGCCCTACCGCCTGGGGTGCTGACTATCTTGATTCATTTCTCCTGCCAACCTGTCAATGTATCTGTCTGTCCGTCTGTCAGCCTCGCTCACCGTCTTACTCTCGCCTGCTCCATCTGCCTATCGCGATTCTTTTCCTGCACTCTTGACTGATTCAGCAAGATCATCCAAATCTGATTTTAAGATCTCCTTCCAATTCAGCAAACAGAGACACAACTGGAGGAATAATATTACGTTAATGATGCAGTATTTTGGGATGGCTTCTTTGTGAATATTCATAATTATCAACTTATTCTGCCTCTTTGTTTGCCTAAGGCAGCATAGGACATCTACAGTTTGATAAGAGACATTTTCACTATCTCTCCCTAATCTGACACAAGCCAATTCTCCCTCCCCCCCTCCCCCCCCCCCCCTCCTATCACTCCCATTACCCCCTCTGTTGTTTGCGAGGAGCAGATTAAAATAAATATGAGAAGATGAAAGGTGTAATCAGATGTAAAGATTGCACAGGATGGTCTTTGGGGAGAAGCTGTGCCTGTGTATTTTTGTGTGCGTATGTGTGATTGTGAGAGACAGAGCGGCATCGTCTCTGATGACCTCTTGTGTGTGTGGTGTGGTGTGTGTGTGTGTGTGTGTGTGTGTGTGTGTGTTTTATTACATACACATGCATGCACAAACACATATGTGCATTTACATGTTGTAAACACACACACACACACACACAGAACTCTCACACACTGACACACTCATCTGTCTTTATTATCTTATTTACCTGGGGGTCTTTTTAATAACACAGATCTAAGTCCATTAATATCAGATGTGTGAACAGCTGAGACACCCCCGCCGCCCATACCAAGCGCTTGGAAAATGTAATGAATTTCTATTGTCTTTCCTTCCTCTGTTTCAGAGTATGATATCATCTATTGTAAATAGTACTTACTATGCAAACGTCTCATCTGCCAAGTGTCACGAGTTCGGTCGATGGTACAAACACTTCAGGAGGACCAAAAGCTTCAAGGGTGAGGGGTTTCTAACAAGCCTTCAAACACTGAGTATGCCTGATAGGTGTTATAGAATTCACTATTAGTAAATATAATACTACCTATCTTCATTACTGTGTACTGTCTAAGCAGTTGGAATGAATATTTACTTCTTACAATCATCAAATATGCAATTTTTTTTCGTACCGAAGCTATTTGACATCCAGCTCGGGGGTGAAAGCAAAAATTCTTTCATTAAAAAAATATTGTGTTGTATTGCTTATGGCTTGTGGTTAGCATTTCATCACTTCCCAATTTATCAGCCACAGGAAAGACAACGGGCTATAAAGAAACTGGAAGATATTTGAGCAAGACTCGAGCTAACTATTTTTTTGCTAACTCATACAGTAACTCAAGGCAACAACTAGCATTACCTTTCAACCACTTCCTATTCATGAACAGTACATGACAGGAAAGTTGTACTTTTCTTGCAAAGGGTTATTTAAGCTGGCCTCAGTGAACTCTGATGTTAACAATAGTAAATGATGCTTAGTGCTGTGCTCATGATGGATTCACGTTGGGTATGTAAATAAAGAAATAAGGAAAGTCCTTAACCTGCTTTTTGTAGTCACGTCTCTTGAGATAACATTTGTTATGAACTTGTGCAATACAAATACAGATTGATTGATTGAACAACAAATGCTTAAATGCTCATATTAGCTGTAATTATTTTGCTTTTGGTACCTAATGGGTTATCAAATACGGTGTTTTACCTAGAAATCTGAACCGATGTTTCCTCTGGACTTTCACCAGTAGTAAAACAATAATTTAATCAGATTCCTTCAGTGTATACCATTTGTAAACCCTTAAACTTTCCCTCCTGAGAAATAGCCAATTCATAAAAATAATAACATAGGACATTAATCAAACTACAACTTTGAAATGTAAAAGCTCATAATGGTTCATATAGTCTTCTGTCTATAGCTACTGGTATGGCTCAAAAATTTTTAATTAATCTATCAGTTTGTATTTATCCCCAAACCAACAAAAGCTACCTAAGGATGCTTTACTTGTGGAGCAGGTCCAAATTGGTATCGGTTTTATATTACAGTCTATACTATACTATACTACAGTCAGAGAGCCAACTTGAATTCAAAAATGAGCAAGCACTTATCAAAAGTGGCAAGGAAAGCAAAACCAGACACATCAGCAGGTAATAATCTGCCTGAACCAGGTGTCTCTAGAGCAGGGGTGTCCAAAGTGCGGCCCGGGGGCCATTTGTGGCCCTTGAGTGGATTGTTTGTGGCCCTTGACTTCGTTCGAAGAATCAGAAGATTTTGGCCCCAGGCCTCATCAGATGGCATATTTCGTTCTTTTTCTTTTTCTTGTTAGCGAGGGAGAGCTATAAAAACCTGACTATTCTTTCCAAAAAATTAGAACATAACAGTTTCCCACTGCAATTAGTTATTGTGTATTTACATTATTTTTTGAAGTGGTCAAAATTCAAAAAGTTCCTTCCAATATTTGAAAAAAACAAACAAACCCTGTGGCCCGTGAGCGATTTTAACCCGACTATTATGGCCCGCAAGAAAAAAAGTTTGGACACCACTGCTCTAGAGGTTTCTTTCTACCACCCACAATGTGTTAAAAATCTTCAAGATGGCTTCATTTTAGGAGTCAATTCTAACTGCAGTACTTATCAATGCATGTTTTCTCTTTTTGCTCCAGAGATTGACAGCTTCGTTGACCAATCTACGCATGTCACCCTGACCCAGCAACCAATCACAAGTAGCCCACCTGAGAAGAGCTCCACCCTTCTTTTCTCTCGTGGAGAAGTACCCAACATATGTGGCCGTTCCCCTCTTGGCCTGCACCCTCACAGCTTAGTAACCCAACCGCTCAGCTCTCAAATGGTCAACCAGCAGCTAGTGATGGCCCAGTTTCTCAACCAGCAGTATGCTGTTAGCCGCATGCTAGCAGAGCAGGGTCACCCATCGCCTCCACCGCAGTATCTCAATCATCCGCCTGTAGGGAGGGCACCACCTAAGGTCCTCTCCAAACCCCCTGAATCTCAAGCCCTGCAACAGGCATACTGTGGCCCAGGAGGAGGCCCTGCACCCGGATCACAAATCCATACATCAGCTGGGTCCTCCGTGGGGCTAACAGACGTGCCGAGTGATGTCTACCACTGTGTGAGGGAGGAGCTGAAGAGAGCGGGCATCTCTCAGGCCATCTTTGCTCGAGTCGCATTTAACAGGACCCAGGTATTGAACACTTTGAGGTGGAATATGTTTGCTAGCAATTATCTGTTGTCAGTATTTTCTGGTGCTTTGGTTGTTCGTAAATGTGTCCTGTGATTGTGTGTATTTCATAGTTGGCACATTGGCATGGCCTTTGCTGCAGTGCCCCCTCCCCCCATGCATGTGTGTATGTTTGTGTGTGTGTGTGTGTGTGTGTGTGTGTGTGTGTGTGTTTGTGCCAGCTCTCTGCAGCACAAAGCTGTTGCCAACACTGAAGCAGCTGCTAGGCCAACCAATCACAACCCCTTGGAGAAATGTTGTCTCCCTCTCCACCTTTTTCTCTATCTTACTGTCCCTCCAGCTCACTACTGTTCACTCTGACAACCCTTTTTATTCTTTTATTATCTCCTGCTGTGATCTGTCAGCCCATCTTTTGTTATCTGTCGTTCCCTTATTTAGTATCCATATCTACCTCAAAGACTAAATTGCCACTTTATCTGTGTCCATCATCTTGCATTAACCACCACGCCCACAGAAATGGGGCTCAGAAGACAGGCCATTGTTATTATTATTATTTCCACCGCCATTATCATTTTCATCACAATAAGCAGAGGTAGTTATTATCCATCCGTGTTCCCCCCGTGCCAAGTCCAAGGTGCCTCAGTGCCAGCCGTACAAATCGGGCATGATGCCAACCTGCCACATCGACTTGATTGAAGCATTTATCATTTAGCGATTCATGTAAAGCCTCCTTCAAGTTGAAAGAAGGAGTTAGCGAGTATCTAAAGATGATCCATGATTTGAATAAGAAGGCTGTTTCCCCTTTTTCCTCTTCCAACTTAAAATCTGATTTCCTTTTAGGATGGAATCCCCACAATCTGCATGAGATGTTTGAAGACTTTTCTCAAATAAAACTCCAATAATGCGAGCTTGACAGACTAGAAGAGCGCTCAGAAGTGACTGAGAATTGGCTGAGTAGCTTGTAAAGCTTGGCAACATTAAACCCCAAGTTACTGTAACTCTGAGAATGAGAGCGATGATGGAGCTATAGTTACATTCTTCAGACTTATAAGAAACTTTCTATATATTTATATGAAAAGAAATCATTTAATTTATAAAGGCCATACACAGCATTACTTTTCAAATTTACTTATTATTTACTTCTGTTTGTACCAAAACATTTACCAGGGCTTGTTGTCTGAGATCCTGCGGAAGGAGGAAGATCCTAAACATGCCTCCCAGTCTCTCCTGGTAAACCTGCGAGCCATGTACAGCTTTCTGCAGCTGCCTGAAGCTGAGAGGGAGCGCATCTACCAAGAGGAGAAAGACAGGAGCCTGACTGGATTCACTCCCAGCTGCAACAACACACCACCAAGACCTACACAGGTCCGCCTGCAAGAAATCAGAGAGAGAGAGAGGAATTATAGAAAAAAAGCTGCTGGAGAATGATTTGTATTTCTTCTTTTTCTTAATTTAAGAAAACGTGAAATATAACCTAAATCTTATGTGTCAGATTTCAGATGCTTGGTTGTAACATACCATACTTAAAGGGCCAGAAAAACAAGGATGAAACAGGTTAAAGATTGAAAAAAAAGAAACAAAAATTATCAAATTCCAAGCTCACAGACAATTTTCTGCTAACCTGCTCATAGCCTGGGTGATAGGCATTAGTAATGAATAGAATTAACCACTATTGTCTCTGGTGGTTTAGTTTGATTTTGTTGTTCATAGAGACACATCATTATTAATTTTAGCATGTTTCATTACCAGCTAAAAAACTTCTATCCTTTATTTGTATTTATTTGTTATTTTTTATTAAACTTAAACATTAATAAATGATCACAAACATACAATACATATATACACATGCATCGGTTTCATTTAACAAAAAGGCAAGAAAATGTCTATCTCAGTTGAGGTCAAAAATAATGTTCTGCGGTTCTATCCTTTATATACACCACCGTGCAGGACAGATTATATAACATACTTTCACCGCTTTCTCAAGCCATGTGTTTATTACATCCTGTCGGTAGTTTATTTTTCATCATCTTTTTCATCTACTGTTTTCTCCGTTTACTCCCAATCTGGTACGGCCAGATCCTCATGCACAGCACCGCTGACTCCCCTCTGTCGGCCTGGAGAGGGAGCAGACTGCCACGTTTTCTATAATATCCTACATCAGGTTGCCAGCTGCTTCCCCAGCCAGGGAGGAAGTAACGTGCGCTGGTTCATGCTGTCTCCTAGAAATAACACCTTAGTAAGGATATTGAGCTTCAGCTCATAAAGGATACAATCCCTCACTGGCTTTCCCTTTCACCATTCTTAAAAGGAGGTCTTTTTTTAATGTGGGGTTGATGAGGTCTTTGCTCTGCTTGGATGTCATGTCACTTGGTTGCAAATTCCAAATACTGATAGGCTAGCTCTGTCTAACAATCAACCCCAATTCTCTTGTTCTTCTGTTTTATTGTTTGTTTCAGGCAAGACTGTCCCCAGTTGCAGGAGACAGAAGTTTAAGGACAGACAGTTGTGTTCTCAACGTGAGTGCTTCTATCTACGAGGAGATTCAGCACGAGATGAAGAGAGCCAAAGTGTCTCAGGCTTTGTTTGCAAAGGTGGCTGCCTCCAAGAGTCAGGTACTTGCTTGCTGGTGTGAATCGGAGGAAGATGCTCTATCCTAAACATGCACATATTGCACCCCAATCCTTTCTACTGCTTGATAATACATATTTCGTTCCATGATAAATACATCTCCATAGTGTGTTTCTGTGTGTGTGTGTGTGTGTGTGTGTGTGTGTTTGTGTGTGTGTGTGTGTTTGTGTTTGTGTGTGGAGGAAAGCCCAGATAATCAACCAGCAGCTGTACTCTGCAGAGGACTATCATCAGTGCATCAGACTGCTATTGTGTCCTAAATTATCGCTTTAATAGTCACCATACAAAAACACATGCACACTCAGATATACACACCACGTATTTGTTCACATAGACATTCTGTACAAGTAAATGTATTCATGCAATAGCCAACAAACACACACAGATGCACTAATACACACATGATTTGAGTGTTTATTGTTCTCGTTTTTATGGCGGCCCCATAAGCTTGTTATTGCCTTTTGTTTTGAGGATAATTTCCCTTCATGGAATGGGGGGATTTTAGCTGTCTCATTTTCTCTTCCTCTCGTGCATGTCTCCAATTTTCACCCTTTTCCTTTCTTTATCTTATGGTTTCTTTCTTTCTTCCTTTGTTCCTGTCTTGCTTTTTTTCCCCTCCAACCATGAAGATGTTTGGAGGTCATTGAGCGGTCATGTCAGTACAGACAGGTGGTCCAAACCCCCTGAGGGATTTTTGTATCTCTTCTTCACTGGCCTCTCTTTAACCTTCATTTTCACGAAGTTCTCTCTACTTCTCTTTTCCACTCTCACTCACACTCTCTCTTTCCCCATATTACCCGGCTGTTTGGCAGGGAGAACCGTGCTGGATCGCTCTGTTCTATCTGCACTGTGCATCTGGATGGCATTGTGTGTTAGACTTGGGTTATCGCCAGGTGTGCTTATGCGAATCTGTGTGTGTGCATCAGCCTTCTTGCAAACGTAATCACGCTCCAGTCTATGAATCAGAAACTAGCTCGGCTTTACATTTGTCAGTCTGCCACTTGCAAGTTTCTTCCCTCCTGATGCAGGATATAATTCAAACTAATTAGAAAATCTCTCCATCATCTTTGGCCTTTTCGATTAGAAGATGATCAAAACTGTTATTTTATGGTTGTGCATGAAGAGCAAACTACAAAAGAGACTCAGTAAAAAAGCAGATTTAAAACAAGTGGCTATATTGGGTAGAAGAAGGTTGGGAATTCATACTTAAGTGACAACTATAATAGGAGAGTGGGTGTATGTTGATAATGATGATAATGATCAAAACTTACACTTATTCACAAAGTTGCCATGGCAATTTTGATGTGCCTCATGCCGGAGGTTCACAATGAGGATTTATTAAATGTTTTTGAAGATTGCAGCATGCATTTTCTTGACAAACCTGACTTAGTTGAGCATACTGCAAATACTTTTTACATTTTCCTTTAGTCCCATTTTTAATGCCAGACAAAGTTATTAATTCCTTAATAATTCTTATTCGTGCAAGCTGCTCGAGATTTTAAAAAGCTGAGGTTAGCTTGGCTTAAATGTAGATGCATGCGTGGTCTCATTCGAGACAACATATTTCACGAAATGTATTCCTAAATAGTTGAGATAACTTAAAAGCTTTGACCAAAGTCCTGTATCACGTGGTCATGCCTCCATAGTCCTGAAAAGTAGAAATAAACAGGCATTTCTCTGATTAGTGCTGTTATTTGTTTGCGTAAACATCAGAAAGCTCAAGTTAGCTTAGCTTAACGTAGCGCTCAAATAACACCAAACAATATGCAGGGTTATGAAAATAGAAAATGAATTCATTCTATCTGACTCTTATCTCAGGAGAAACACACAACTGTGTAGAGATCCTCTGAGGTATAACAAGATGAGCTTCTTAATCTAGAAAAATTCAATAATTAATGAACTAATTAACAGAATATTGACTTGATTAGCATAGCTTATGGTTAGTTTATTATATATTGGCAATTAAGCAGGACATTATGCAGCAGAACAGAGTTGTTGGCTAAAATCCTTTTATTAATGTTCTTTCTTTTTTTTTTTTTAAATCGAAGCTTCTGTAGTTGAATGTTTAATATTTAAATAAAGTGTTACCGCTCTTCTTGCAGGGCTGGCTGTGTGAGTTACTGCGTTGGAAGGAGGATCCCAGCCCGGACAACCGCACCCTGTGGGAGAACCTCTGCATGATCCGCCGCTTTCTCAGTCTGCCACAGACTGAAAGAGACGCCATCTACGAGCAGGAGAGCAGCAGCTCAATTGCACAGCAGCACTGCAGTGACAGACTGTCACTGCTCAGCAACGACAATGCACTGGTGAGACAAAAAGAACAAGATCGACACAACATGATGACATGCAGCTCTGAACAAATCGATGCAACCGTGCAAGTCCCCCACCATAGTGGGATCACTTTAGAATACATTTACTAAGAATGACAAGAAATTGTAGGCATTTTTTGAAAAGCATACTATATAGAAAAAGGTATATATAAAGTCATAGTACCACATTCAATGCCAATGTATCTTTCACAGGTATCTTACAAGCAATAAAGGTTCCTAAGTTAAATGTATTTCACTTCAATAGCTTTAGTATGGAGGAGGAATAGCTAAATTATTGCACACTTGCAGTTAACATGTCTAAAACTAGTTCTGCATCTCTCCGTTTGGGAAAGTACAGCATTTTGCATCAAGTATAAAAGGTTAAAAGCAAGAAATAAAGACTACTTTTCCTTATCTTGGCTTGGATCAGTTCTGTAGTCAGTAAGCGTGAATATATCTGAGTATTTTCAGAAATACATCATTTCAAAGTGAGCTCAAACAGAGGGAGAAAGTGCCTCAAATGTAGGCACTAAAATTATGTTCAACTCCTATAAAAAATAATCAAGCATTACCAATCTATGCCAAAACTTAGCTTTTTGAATTTCCTAATATAAAAATCAAACAGTTTTTGTAATTACAAATATAAAGTGTGATGCCGGTTCTCTTTCAAATAAATTTCAATGAGTCGAGAAAAACACAAAGCACATATAATTAGGCAGTAAAGTTAATTATACAACTGTTTCTTTAGACAGGCTTTAGTTATGATCCATACAATTATTTGCAAGTCAAATTAAATTCATTTTTTTTATAAGACTAAAAAAGTATTTTAAAAAAACGTCTAGACTCACAGCAATTTCCGTAATTTAAATGATTAAGACTTGTATTCCTACATATTACTTCAATCACTCTTTCTCCTTCCTCAGTATCAACGCAACTCTCCTCTACCACCTCAACACCACCTTCAACCCCATCAGCCCCTGCAGCCGGAGGCAGGGCCTCACCTGTCTCCACAGCAACCATGTGCCGCATCACCGGCTGAGTCCGAGGTCGGGGGAAACTGGGGGCATTTAAGGGTGCGTCTGCAGGGCAGAAGCTGTAGTAATAGTGAGAGAGGGAACAGTAAGGAGTGCATTGAGGGGGGACGGGGAGATAAGAGCATGATTGGAGGGGACTGGAGCTGTCCAGGAAGGTTTAGGGAAAAAGAAAGTGAAGGCAAAGAGCAGGTGAAGGAAAGAAATGATGGTGAGGTAGGAATAAGTGAGAGGAATGGAGACATAAAAGGGGATGGGGTCGAGGAGAAACTCACCATAAAGCGGTCGAGTGACGACCAAGATGGGGCCAGTGTGTGTTTAGACTCAGATAACGAAGTTCAAGGAGGAGATGAGGTCCAAGGCGAGGGGCTTAGAGTGTCCCAAGAAGCGCTAGGAATCCTGCAAAGCTTCATCCAGGATGTGGGCCTGAACCCAGATGAGGAGGCGGTCCACACCTTGTCGGCTCAGCTGGGTCTGCCCAAACACACCATCCGAAGATTCTTCAACAGCCAGGACCAGGAGCAGCATCAACACAGCAGTCTGAGCCCCAAACACAGTGAAGGCAACCAGGAAAGCCTCTCACAGACTGTTGAACCAACAGAGGAGCAGGAACAGGAAAGGGACGGAAAGACTGAAAGAGAAGAAATGGAGGAGACACAAACATGCAGAAGTAAATTAACTATTTCAAAGGAATCAAATGTTGGGACTCAAACTATTCCATCTGTCAAAGAGGAGCAGGAGAGCAACATCTAAAGACTAAGAAGCTGACTTATTGTAAATATTATACAAAGACAGCCCAACTACAGTATACTTAAAAAAAGCTGTCTTTTGATTGGAGGATCCCTGCTGTAATTGAGAGACAGAAAACAACTTTATAAAACATTGTTCCTGTGTTGATTTTTGTCTGGATGAATGGGACCCAGCAAAAAAGCTGCAGATCACATATCATTATTGAAATCGAACAATCTTGGCTGGCTGATTGATTGAAGTTTGAGATTAATGCCAGTAATGCCTTGTGGAAAGTGGCACCTCCTGTTTTTTATGATCAATATTGATTTTGTTTTTTTTAAATTTAGTTTTGTTTGTTTGTTTGTTGTTTTTTTTTGGGGGGGGGGGGTCAAAGGCCTTGTTCTTCAAGCTTGTCTGTCAGTGTATGAGAAGATCAAGCTTTACTTTTGCAACTAAAAAAGCATTTAAGGATCATCCTCTTCGTAAACGATAGAACATCCTCGTCAGTATGTCTCAGCATTTCTTGATAAATCAATAGATCAATGACACTTCTACACACGTATTGCAAGCATCTCCTCTGCAAATCAGTCCATTTCTGCGTCTATTTCTCCCCTTTATTTACATTGTCGATGTTTGTTGTGCTCCTGAATTAAGTATTTCTATTGATGCATGAATTTCAGAACCCCACCCAGCAGTAGGTATGTTCTTTGAGGTTGAGTGTTACGTTTAAACGTAGTGTGGTCTTCCTTTGGTGATGATTTAACGTCCCAACAAACTGTAGCAGAAACAGAAATCTGTTATTTGTGTGCTAAAAAATGTCTAAAAGTGAAAACGTGCTTTGACACTCAGTTGTTCCCCTCTTATGTTTCATATGGAGTGCACAATGTTTAATGTTTCTTCCTGGAAGACAAATCGTGGACTAGAATATAAGACTGAAGTGGTGCAGTGTGCACATGAAATGTGTAAATTAAAATAATGCACTTTTATTCACGAAGAAAGTCTTTATTGTATTCATGCTCATCTCTGTACATGTTTGCTGCAGCTTATCCTCAAGATGAAAAACATATTTCTAAAGTAATAATCCAGAAGGCTAGAAGATCATTTTTGACTGCAGTTAATTTTAAATGTTGTTTATTTAGTTTGCCAGAAATTGAACAGATCAACAGTTCATTCAAACAAAAAGTAGAAACTTTTCTCTGCAATGAAAACAGCAACTTGTGATGAATAAGATTTAAAAAAAACCCTCAGATTTATGACTTTATGTTGGATAGTGTGGGAACATACAGAGGTTGAGGTAGCCAGGAGGGTATTGTGTTTTTTTTTTTTTAAATGATTTTTAAAAATACATGTTTGTTTTTTCCCCAAAGTAACAACACTTGCACATGGAGATGTTACTCTTTATAACATGTCAGCACATAAGGATTGTATTTAGGAACAGTCTTTGAGATCGTGTCAGACAGTAGATGCCCTCTACTGTTGATACTGATTCCACAGATTATCGACCCCTGTCATCAGCCACAAATTGACCTACTTATTCTTTGTCCAAAACATGAACAAGATAAACTATGACCATTAGCAGCTACTGTTGTAAAGCCGTAAAGAAGCGCAGCGCAGCTTGTGTTAAGCGTTAAAGTGAGTAAAGTTTGAGCAACCCGTGTTTTAAACCACAATATTTTTGTTGAAATTTCAATTCAAAAAAACTTTATTTGTCCCTGGGGGCAATTCAAAAGCATGTGATTTCATGTTAAAAGTAAGGAATCAATGATTTTTATTAGAGGGGATGAGGGCTTAACTCAACCTTACAGGGTTGTGATAAGCACAACAAATATATATATATATATATATATATATATATATATATATATATATATATATATATACATACATATATATGTACTATTGTTATTATTATTGGTGAACTAGTATTGGTTTGGTACTTGTATGAGCGAATGTCGCTTCTTTTTTTTGCACTTTAAGTAATTATATGACATTTAAAGAGCAAAGAGCACCTTCCGTTAACTAGGGTCACTCTTTTTTCTTTTTTTTGACCCATATTCTTGTTCTTGTTGTTTTTTTGTTTTTAGCTGTGTGCACTTTAAGGTGAAGCCAAGTAATCTCGTTGTACAATTTGTATAATGACAATAAAGGCATTCTATTCTATTCTAGAAAAAAAAGAAAAATAAAGCAAAAAGCTAAACTAACAAACAGACAAAAGCAAACAATCAAAAAGCAAGAAAAAAATCCCCCAAAGAAATAGCTGATAACATAAGGCTAAGGGAAATTACTCACACACTTTATACATTAGAATAAATGAATAAATACTGATGATTATCTATTATCTCACTGTGGTTATGTTGGTGAATCACTTTCATTGTTTCCGGCCATCAGACAGTATTCCTCTGTGCTGATATTTAGGCTGTCCAGTACCAGTGGATCTGTGTCTCGTCACAATCACATGCCTCTCTGTGCTACCACTGTTTCCTATCATCTGTCTCTTTTTATTCCACTTATATTTAATCTGTCTCATTTCTTTCCTTGTTTTTTTCCCGCCCCTCAGTCTCACTCATCTCTTCTCTGGACCTTCTTACATTTCTGCTTCCTTTCTATACCCAGACTGTGCAACACTCATGGCCCATTTGGTAAGAATAGCTTCATCGAGTAATTCAATAAAGCTATGCTCTTTTCTGACATCCGTTTCCATGGTGATACCTTAGTCAGGGCCTAGAAGAGGCTGTGAAAGCCTCATCATCAGTAATATTAGCCGTAATAATGATGATAATGGCGCTCCTGAAATGCCATGTCTCTGATGATGATGATGGTAATGTTGATGATGGTCATTAAGAATGCTTTGTGTCAACCCCCACTTCCACACAAAAACACACAAACCACTGCACACATTTGGCTCATTAGTGCTATTAAATGTCACTACCTGTAAATGTTCTCTGTTTTATTTATTTATGTACTTATTATTTAAACCATCCTGCTGCTTTGGTTTATTGTTTTCTGTATATTGTTCGTCTGTGGGCAGCACTTTGCAAAAAGGGTGTTTGATAAAAGCCCCCTCAAGATAAACTTGACTTTTCTGACCTCAGAAATTGCTGCAATTAAGTCTCCATAAAATGGTGTTAATTAACCAACATGTTGCAGAGCTCATGCAGTATTCTGGTTTATTCCAGATGTGTTTGATATCTCCTTTATGATCTTACAGATGCAGCATTATTTCTTCTTTGTAGTTTAAATGTATTTCTAACACTTTTTTTTTATTCTAAACGTATATGGGTTGTCTCTTGTTTGATGCAAATAATGACCTTGAGTGCTGCAGATTGTGTGATGATAAATTTGCAATTCAATTTGTAATCTCCTAATTGACTTGATATCTGCCGTTCAAACTAGTTAAGAGTTATTTCCAAACCTAAATTAATGGAATTAAAATGCTGAGAAGGTATAGTGCAAAATTTAAGTGCAGGTGGTGAGCATGGTGCAGAAAAAACCTCCTTGTTCCTGCCCAGAAGCAAAGGGAACAGGGTGTAGCTATAAATCTATTCATTATGTGAGACAAGCACAGCTTTATATACATTTGCCCTGATATTTCTAACTTCTATTAAAATCCTTTAATAAAGTTCATGAGATGAAACCAATGGAGGACTCAAGACAACCACCCAAGTAAAATAAGGCAGCAACAATGCTGTCTTGGATGCACATGCATGAAGTTTCCACTACAGTGCAAGATTTACCCAAATTAGCTGCTACTCCAAAACATGGTGCTTTGCACTAATAAATGCCCTGAAAGGGTTTATTGTAAATGTAGACTCCTGTGTTTTTGGTGAACAGATTTAAGATGTCATAATATAAAACTACATTCAAATCTTAGATAGTCAGAAATGTAGTAATAAATGAACAGTGAATTGTGTCATTTTTACAATTTTGCTATTGTAGCTACTTTGGACAGCTCAGGTGCAACACCTGCTGTAGTTTTACAATGTTTTATGTGCTCTAGGTCAGTAGTAAAAGGTCACCTGGTCGTATATGAAAGAAAACATAAGACATCTCACTGGTGTATTTTGATCCTCCTCTGGCTCGACGTTGCGTCTTTCCTCGGGGGTCTTTCTCAGAGTTCATCATCACTCATGCAGTCTGACGTCTAACCAGGAAATGAGCAGCAGAGAATCCAGGACGATGAGTGTATCATAAACACATACGATGATAACAGATTTGGGTTATATTTATAAACAGGATGTAAAGTTATGAATGACTAACGAACACTCGCACGTGCCCTTACAGGTAGACTATCCAGCGAGTTTCCCCAACCTGTAACCTAAGGCTTCTGTTTCGGTAATAATTGTCCAAAAGTCATAAGTGGATAGTCTACATCTTTCAGAATTCAATGTTTGCAATGTTATGGCGACTTTTAAATGAGCAAAGCTTGCTAAAACTTCCTGGCTCTTCACTGTAGTGCTCAGCAGCAGCACAAGCAACCTGCAGCCGGCGGCATCGTCAGCCTAGACTTCAGTCACGTGATCAGTCAGCTGGTCTTCAGCACATCCGCCTGACCCGCAACTGTTTACAAATCAGCAGACAGTCCCGACAGAGCAGAATGAGGAGTCCTGCGTGATCTGAACAGGTACCTGAAACCACACTAAGAAACAGCAGCGGCGTTAGTTACACATTCCTGTATAGCACCGCTTCCACATTATCCGGTGTGTTTGTGTGTCCGTATGTGTGTGTGTGTTAGGTGTTTGTGATGTGTGTCGGAAGTGAAGACAGGCCCCGTGCATCGACTCGGTTACAACTTGCTAACTAGCCAGGCTAACAAAACACAATCATACCTGCTGCATGTCTGCTGAGGATACATCGAGCCAAAATTGGCAGCTAAATTGCTAAACTGCAAAGTTTATTTAGCTTGCTCTGCCTTCAGTTAGCAGTCTGAACAACAAGCGAGCTTAGCTGTTCTTTAGCGTTTGCCCTGCCTGCATCGATAATCCTGCAAGCTCTTGCTGTCATTGTCCATGATGCCGCAATCATGGACTTTATGTGCTTTATACTACATGTTATGGACAAATTATCAATTCATCTTATAAACTCTTTAACGTGAGCCAAGTTTGGCCCACCTCCATGTCAGACTTTATGATGGGTACAAACTGTGCAGAGGTTTCCTCGCTAACGCTCTCTTTCCTCTTTTTTTTTGGGGGGGGGGGGGGGGTGGATTAGACCTAAAAGTATAGTATGTACACGAATGCTTGTCAGGAGCATTTGTCATGCTTGGCAGGACAAAAGTCTTCTGACTGTGTTTTGTGCCTTTAAGTAGGGTTTGAGACTCACCTGCGTTTTGTTCTGGGAGACAGTTGTTGGCCTTTGTCAGCACTGACAAGTGTACAGAGAGGAAATGGGGGGGGGGGGGGGGGGGGGGGTGCTGAACTTGATGATATATTTTTCCAGTATTGTCAGATATTTCAAGGTTTCTTATTCATTTGTCTTGCACTACTGTCTCTGTCAATTCTGTAAAAAAAGATTGACCTTGGTTTTTTTTTTTTGTCAAAGTAAAACAGAACGTACACTTGAGAAGCTGTTGCATAACTAAGAGAGTTTTTATGAGGTTTTAAATCCCTGAAATTCATCCAGTTATTCTCACGGAAATAGAAAGATTAGAAGTAAGTCTGAAAGGAATAGATTTTCTAAAAACAAAACATATTTACTGTTTGCTTTACTATCCTGGCATGTGAACTCCTTATTGAGGCGTAGACCCCAAGGTTGAGATCCATCACTCTATAGTCTTTGCATATACAGACAGATACATTTATCTCCATGTATTTGTATATTGAATCGGTCAGGACTCAGCAAGTAACAGTGTTTTTCCAAGGTTGAGCTCTCCAGTTCTCAGTCTCTAGCTGAGCATGTGACTGCGAAGGCTCCCGGGCTCTTGCTGTGAGTTGAAGCAAAGGCATGTGAGCAACACTTCTAACTAAACTACAGTCTGCAGCCTCAGTGCCAGTGACGGCTCCTCTCTTCGCTGTTTGCAGAATCCCGTTTAAATATTCATCCACCTAAATAGCCCATGTGGTGTGCATGATTTTCCTGCATCTAGTTTTCATCAAACACCTCTCACAATTATCTGAAATGAGGACAAGTGTATTGGTTTAACAAATAGCCAGCCATAACTCAATTCTTCAAACTTTGGCCTTGTATGTGGAACATTTTCTCGAGCTGAAAACAAGCTTCACTTGGTTTCTTTTTAGAGGTGCAACAGTTATAGTTCAGTCAGATGTCCCTGAATGGAAATCCTGCAGCAACCTAAGCAGAACACTTAATACACTTTAATCTGGGTTTTACTTTCAGAATACTTTTATTCTTTGTGCCTTTCAGCCAATGAGCTACGTGCAAGCAGAAGCTCTTTTGCCCACTTTAGCTTCAGCAACTTTAGCATGTGGCTTTCCAGCCGGTGCACAAACAGAAACGTGGCCCTCTGTGTTTTGAAGGAGAGATGAAGTGAACATAAATAGGTCTTAATGTGGTAAAGTGAATCTGTAAACACAGTCTTTCCTGTGCAGCTGACCTGAGCCTCTGACGCCTAAAGAATGTGATACGGCTGCAGGGATTTGATGAACCTGGGGGAATGCAGAGTAGAGAAGGCAAGTTCCAGGTTTGGATAAGGTGGTGATCCATTTCAGAGTAAAGGTGGGAAAAGACTTCATGTCAGATGTTCATGTCAGTTGACATAGATGATTCTCACGATAACTGTCAAATCATGATTTCTTTTATATTTGAAGGCTGATTTAAATGTTGCCCCTGAGTGAAAGTTAAAGAAACCTGATGGGTAATTGTGACAGTGGTAATATTCGAAAACTAGCATGATTTTGAAAGAAGTATTCTCTCAGTGCTCCCTCTGCACCCATGTCCTCCCCTTTGCGCTCGCTCAAAAGCCCCGCCCCTCACTTGCATGTACTTGTACCATCGGTCCAGAAGCAGACCTCGGCTAATGCTTTGAGTCTGGGCTCGTGCATGCATGGGTCAGAGAGCAGGGCCACAGGGATGCATGATTGCTTCATCAAATTGGTACCTCATGGCAGGCATTGGTCGAAGTTTTTACAGACTTACAACTGCTACAGATGACAGATTTTCTTCGTTCCGTTTTCAGAGCACACGAATTGTTAATGTCTGTCATGACCTCAAGACAATTTTAACCAAAATCTTAAAAAGTTTATCTGGATAAAATTACCAACCCTACCTTTAAAGGTTCCATAATGTGCTTTTTCTGTTTTTATAGGCTTTTTGGTGTCTTTTCCAGGTGTCTTGTGCACGTTTAGGCACATCTACTTGCAAAAATATAAGTTCAGCGGAAACGTGGCTTCTCCTACCTCCTCCTGTTAGCAGTAGAAATAGCCACATGAAACACTCGGTCCCTATCATCCCTTGTTGAAAATGTGTGGTGTGACATCACGAGACAAAGACGTCACTGATCCAAGCCCATTGGTTCGTTGTAGCGAGCACACGCTCCCCTCGGACTGACCGTAGAATTCCCAATATGGTAAAAGGGGCGGGAAATATCCGAGAATAAAGCCGAACGACTGACCGATTACGAGAGAGCAGATTGGCCCACCAATAAGATCCGACTTGGTACACGCGGGGACCCCTTTTTTTTTTTTCTTTCACTCTATTCGTGGGGGGAGTCTGAGCGTTAGAGATGCATGCAGATTAGAGAGCCTGCATGGAGAGGCAGTACATGAAAGCAGACACTTTTTCCCCCAACATTAGCAATTGTGAACGTACTTTAGTAGACGCATAGATTAGATATGTGAAACCCACAATATGCGACCTTTAAATAATTCTTTATTGTCAGAACAGGACAAACTATTCTTGAACAGAGGAACATTTCATCATCATAACCACACGGTGCTGGAAAACACAGAGAAAAGTGATATCCTTTTTTTTTTCTTTTTTTTTTTCTCGCCCAGGTATCTGCACGGTTGTGTGACCAGACGCAAAGCTTTAAGAGTGTTTGCTGCAGTAATCTTAAAATCATGCCTGATTTCATAACTTAATGAGAATAAATGGTTGTGAAACCTTAACTGAATCCAACTACAGCTGTTGTTAAATCTACCTCCGAACAGATGGACACAATATTATTTGCCTGATGATTTATGTATGTCTTTCATTATGTATTGATTTGATTATTTCATGAAATATTCCTGCTTTGAATTATTGAGGTGTCTCCAGGTGCCGTGGATTAAATTATGCAAAAGCTAATTTGCCTTGATTATTATGTAGTAAAGTTAGGATGGTGTTGTTTTTTTTTTATACATATATATATTGTACTCTGGGAAAGGGTAATGACACACAAGGCTGTGATTAGCTTCAGGCTAACATGGCGAGGCCTCCTCGAGTCTTTTACCTGCATCCTCTTCAGTTCCCTCAACAACATTCCTCATCAAAGCGTGCACGGGTTACAGTGACAGATCTGTCAAGGCATCTCTGCAAAGTTTAGAATGAGTTTTATTTTTGGAAAGAAGGGACAAAGAGTTAGTTGTGTTCGCAGGCCTGCAGGGAGATGTCGTCCTCAGAATATCTCTCGGCAACTTTGATGCAAATTTTAGTCACATTGTGAAATCACGATCTGATGTTCTGTGCAAAGTGAGGACTTTTATGCTTGTTGTGGCTCAGGAGAGTTCGATACATCTTTCAAGCCAATCCTTCAAAATAAAACCAACTATTATGGGAGATATGTATATTCACAATATTGTTCTCTTCCTCCCTGTAGTTGTGGATTAGTCTGATCATTCAATAGGATAATATCCTTTTGATGAGAAAAGGGAGAAAACCCCCTCAGACTTAAGGAGAGAATTAGTCTTTGAGGAGAAGAACAGATGTTTTTGAAGAAAGCAGCCACATACATTATGCATATAAAATCATTTCTGTTTTGATGCTTTGTGTAGCTGATTTATGGAGCCTTGTTCCACTCACATGGTTAATGGGTTTATAAGACGCCTTTGTGTTATGTGTTTTTTACACAATTAATAAAGCGTATAAAAACATGACGCTCTGCAGAAGCGTGCTTTCGGCAGGCTTGTGTATTAGGCTAACCATATTCATAAACGTGGAAATAATCCCAAGCCGGATGAAGAATGGAAGGCAGAATTGGATAACCTAGATTGTGATGTCTCGTGGAGAAAGTCAAACTTTCTCTCAGCTCTGAAAGGCACACGCAGAAGCATTAAGTCAGAGCATACCTGATAAAGATTTCAGATATATTGATGGCTTTATAAAGCACCACCTCGGTTTGTTGTTTAGCACAACAAAGACCTGAAGCCACAGAATGAAACGGAACATCTTTTATCTGCTGATGAATTCACTTTCAGGTGCTGCAGCTCTGTGATCAATTCATGGTTTAGTCTATGAAGAATCCAAAAATAGTACAGAAAGAAACCACAGTTTGTTAAAGCCGTCAGAGAGGACTCTTCTGACTGGTTGTTCCATCCAAGCAACAGTCGAAAACACAAAGATTTTCAATTCCTTTTTGATTTTCTGCGATCCAGAGCACTTACATTTCTTCTGCCCAGCTATCTTAAACCCAACTGTATTTTTATACCTTAAAATGTACAGGGGCGGCTCGAGAGTCTTTTGGGGCCCTAGGCAAAAACTTATTAGGGGCCCCTGCAGCGCTTATTATTATGTCCCAGACGGATAACTCCTCATCATTTTCCTTTAATGATACATTTTGGTTTTCAGTGATAAACGTAACGCTGGGTTTTGTAGCTGTACACATAACACCAACAATAAGATTATGAAGTTCTAAAAAAGGTCTGAATCTGTGCACGTATGTACGACTCAGATCTGAGCTGACTGAAGTGGGTCAGATCTAAAGCTTTGTTTAAATTCTATACATGAATGTAAAGTGATCAGTGTAACCTTTACCCACTCGTTAAAGCTTTACCAGGTTGAGATGCGTCCTAAAGGTCCAGTAGATGCATGGACTGTATGAACGCAGCGTCAGGTTTTTCTTTTCTGCTGCTGGTTTCTTTTTCCCCTCCAAAATTTCTGTTCCTTTAATAATCTATTTCCTTTTTTTTGCCTTTTTCAGAACCACACTCTTTATTTCCCTGAGCAGTGAAGGTGTTTACTTTCATTATTGTCTTTTCTTCTTACAGAGTCATCCTTTTCTTCTGAGTCGTGGCTAAGAAGAATCACAAGACTGTGACAGTAAGTCCTGACTTGAAACAGTTCATGTGTGTGAAACGCTAACAGAGAGAATTGTAAGATAGAGTTAACATGTTACCCTTCATGAAAAGGTCAGGGTTAGCGAGAGTAGGAAACGTGCTCATGGAGACTCAGGCAGAGGAAGTGCATGTCAGCACAAGCTCTGATCAAAGGTCAGTCTCTCTATCACGAAGACGTCAGGCGCGACATAACACAACTGACCCCCAAGTTTGATTGTAACTGCGTTTATCTCAGGCTCGCTGTTCTGTTGTACCAGCACGTGATGGGGGGGGGGGGGGGGGGGGTTCTTTGCTTGTCTTTTAATTCTCTCCTGTCTCTGCTTTCTCTCGCTGCAGGTCCGGTTGGGTCGTGGTCATGCAGCACCCAAACTTTGAGACCCGCCACCCTCTCCAGACCGACGAGCAGCAGGAGACGGGCTTAGATCCGCTCAATAATTTCAACAAGAACCGCAATAGTACGTCAACTGTCAGACTACAAACGTCTGAATTTTTGTCAGTCACACCAAGTTTGATTTTGAAACTGCTCGTACCATTGTATCAATCCAGCACCACAGCAAACTCCTATAGAAATACTTAATTTTGACGTATCACCATGCAGACCTCCTGCTCACCTTAAAGGATGAATGTGCAATATTTTACTCATAAATGCAGCAGAAATCCAGTATGTCTTTTGTAAAGAGTCCCGCTGTCTGTGACCATGTCTGGGCCTGATTAACATCCCCTTAAAGTGAGGGACTATAGAGAAGAAGAGTCTTATTGTACTCACTTCTTATTTCAAGTGTTTTAAAATCAAGCTCATTCTGTGTAAATGTACATGCAATGTGAAGCTATGTGCAAACTGAAGCATGCTACCATTAGCCTGCTAACACAACAATGCAGCTGGAGACATGGACAATTTTGTCCCCCCCCGCTTGCACTTACTGCTTACTTATGGTAGGATCCAACTCCTAATGGAAGGGTGAGAGGTGTGTCGCTGGATTCAGGGTGGTGGAGGTGTCACCAAACACAGTTTGTTTTGGTTTCATGTTGGTGCAGAATGGTGACACCTACTGGATATATATATATATATGTATGTACTATCTATATAGATTAACATTTTTCAGGAGCCCATTTTCTTAGTGTTTCAAGTCAATCATTACTGTTTTGTTATTAATCTCACTTCATTAGCTGAGGGACTTTTGTTGGCGAAACAACACGTGCAGATATTTGACTGACAAAATGTAAGCCGACTCAGGCTCTTCTTCTGACTAATGATTCCAAAGGCAGACATCTAGGGGCCGCTCTTATTTTAGCCTCAAGTTGGCTGCAAGCTCTCGATAAATCATTGAAGCAACTAATAGCTGTTCTTCTTTCAGAAGGCCCTAAACCCAGAGTTATGTTCTTCTACGCTCAAAAAAAAAACGATCTCCTGATCCTGACCAGCAGTCGAGTTGCAGAGAAGAGATTGACATTACCTTGAAGTTCTTTTCCTCAGCAGATAATAAAGAATAAATGTGTGAGTCACAGAGGTGTCTGGCGACGGCCCCCGGGCTGAGGGTGTTTTTCTGGTATGTTTACGTGAGAGAAAATGTCGAAGGGGTTGCCATGTTGTGGAATTGATGAATATTCATGCTGAGCGTCCCTGTGGAATGATCCACTCATGTAGCTAATGTTGATAGACAGCTCTCCGTCTTCGGTGCGTGTTCACCTGCAGGCCAAATTAGACTTATTACCTCCATCAAAGACAAAAAGACGTACGGTGCTACTCGCTCTCCCCTTCATCACTTATCCTGCCTCTGGCCCTTTTCTTGATGGACTGCACGGAAAGAAACATAATCCCTTAAAATAACCCGTGGGTCATTTGGAAGCAAGGCAAGAGTGACTTCTTTCAAAGTGGTTGTCAAAGGTTATGTTTTTGTTTATGGTTTTTAAACTGATCTATTTCTAGTTTTTGTCTGTTTACATTGCCCCCTGGTGGCTGTGTTTGCCTCTTGTAACAGGAGGATCTCTTGACGGCAGCACTATCTCACCGCCTCAGTCCACCTTCCTCTCGTACAGGTGAGGGTTTCCAGCACTTTCTTGTGTGTGCGTGTGTGCGTGTGTGTGTGTGTGTGTGTGTGTGTGTGTGTGTGTGTGTGTGTGTGTGTGTGTGTGTGCGCACGCACCAGAAACTCTTGGCCCAGCTTTTGTGCTCCAGCCTACTGGTACACCGCTGGGTGACACATTAGATGGAGCACCGTGCCCAATTTAGGTTGAGAAGCTCATAAATCTCTTCGTCCTCTACGCAGGAAAGAATGGGATGACTTGTTCCTCAACAGTAATTACCTGGCCCGGATCCGGCAGGCAGGCATCAACGGTCGACTGAGGAGCAGCCGCTTTCGGAGCGTGTGCTGGAAGGTATCTGCCAAATGGAACAAGCACTTCTATCGAATTTGATTAAAATGGCTTTGGCAATTTCCCTACTGCAGAAAAAGATGCAGTTCTGGCAGCCCGCTGAGCTTCTTTGGTGGAGTTTGAAAGTGTGAATTTTCTGCATGTTTGTGACTTCTATGAAGGAGGGTCTTTTGAGGTAGCCTTACACTAACCTGAGTCCTGTCTGTCTTCAGTTGTATCTGGAGGCTCTTCCAGAAGATAAGGGTCAGTGGATCAACAAGACCAAGGAGCTGCGAGCCCAGTATGAAAAGATAAAGGAGACGGTGAGAGCGCCTCCATGTGGCAAATTTTCTCCACACGATGCCAAAAAGTTTCAGGAGCTTTCAATGTTTCTAGAGGAGGTTATGAAGAGTTAGTACTGAAGAACTGTCCCCCTCCGTTGTTTGTCTAGTCTGGAGCTTCGAATTAATTGTATAACTAGCTCACCACTCACGTTGAAACCAAATGCGACTGATAACCAATGGGCCGACTGAGCTGATGACACGCGTCAGATGATTTCATCATTTTAATAACTAAAACAAGAAAAAAGTTCCTGGGCACTTTAATTTTTTTGTCAAATCAGGATGCTCTAAATTATTCACCACCATTTTATTTAGAAAGGCTTTATGGTATCGATAGAGAGCATCGACCAGTTTATGGTAAAGGAAAGTAAGGTCACACTGAGGTCATACATTTCTGGACAATTGATTTATTGCTCAATTGCTTTAACAATTGATTGATCCCAAACTGATCTGTGTTTGTTTCTTCGTCGCAGCACATCACTAACCCCCGTAAGGCTGCAGGCCAGCAAGACCTGGGGGTCAACAATCCCCTGTCCCAGGATGAAGGGGTGAGGATGTGTAGTGTGTCCGTGTCTTTTATAAAGGTCTTTTGTTTCATATTTGTTTGGAACATGTGAGCATAAAGAAAAGTCCTCCAGACGATCTATTCATCATTCAAAGACTGTTTCAATAATTCTCACCTTATTTGGTTAATTTAATGATGAGGTGATAAATTAAAGAAAGTCCTTTAAACTATTAAAATAAACATTTAAATGTTCCGTTCATTTCCCTGCTACTTTATGACATACTGATGGATTGTGATTGGTGGATAACATGTGGCTTTGACAGTGCAGGAGAGGTAACAACTTTTGTTTTGGTGATCTTGATAAGTTGACGTATTGTTTAATTAGAATAGCTGGGAAGGAATGTGTAATTTGTTCCTGATTTAAATCTGCTGAGAAAATAGAGACAGCACCGTTAGGTACACCTCCTGTTAATACATTCACATTCATTTCAAGTGTGCAAGTCTTGTAGGTTTATACGCAGCAACTTCGAACAATGTGCAGTCTGTCTACCACCTCAAATATAATTCAACGTGCACTTTAAAAAGTTTCCAACAATAGATGGATATCCTTACTTTGGATGAAAGGAGCCGTTCTCTTCATCTAATCAACGACTTCTTCACATTTCAACACATAAACTCAAGCTGATCAGCAGCTTCCTTTTTTCATTTAGAATTTGTTTTTTGTCTGACATTTCTTAGTTATTTTCAAACTCGCATATACATAATTTATATCAATTATTCCTTTTTATTCCCCTTATTTTGTCCTCTCATATACAGTGGATGATTTCACCCGTTTTGTACAATATGAAGACATTCACTTTAAACCTTCAATAAACAGATGAGGCGTTTTCCTTCAAGGAGAGTTTAGGGGCTATTACTCCTAACCTGTACAGGCCATGGACAGCATGCCTCGGCCTCTTCCTGTTGAACATGCTGCTGCTAGAATATTTCTGTGATGGGGTTCACTTCTGTTGAAATAGTGTCAGGCAGATGTATGTGGCTATACAGTATAATGACGTGCTTGTACACCCTTATGAAGGCACGTCTGTTCCTCTACTTTACTCTTCAGGGGATTCTTTTCACTCGTGACAAACACATCTAGCCTTTTGTTTTTCGACTTAGCAAAGTCGGTTAGAAAAAAATAAATAAAATGATATACCAAAATGTAGCTACCTTCTTTAAGCCAAAAAATGGCTCTCTTTTGGTATTGTGATGAGTGTAACAGTCATGTATTCCCCCCCCCACCCCCGGCTCTCTTGAGTAACTTGTGTATGCTTTGTCTTGTGTTTTTGTCCAGAGCCTGTGGAACAAGTTCTTCCAAGATAAAGAGCTCAAGGGGATGATCAAACAGGATGTGTTGAGAACGTAAGTGTTTTAAAGTATTTGAAACCTAACACTTGTTGTGGACATGAAGGAAACCCCCCTCCTCTTTTTTTGTTTTTTCTTCCTTTCTGGTTGTTTTTTTTTTGCTGAAGGTTCCCTGAGATTCGTTACTTCCAGGACGAGGATGTGAGGTCCAAGCTGACGGACATCCTCTTCTGTTATGCCCGAGAAAATGAACAGTTACTGTATAAGCAGGTAGGCCTCGCGCACTGACATCAACAACCCCATTCGCCGAGATTACAAGTCGACGTCACGCTTTTTTAATCAAAGGTTGTGGAAAATGAGACTTTGAAGGTCTCAGACTTGGGTTTTCTCACTGAGCCATTGTGTGAGTCAGGAGGTCCTTCATGTAAACTGAGCTCAAACAAAAGAACCAAAGATGCCTCTGTAACCCAATCATTATCAGAGTCTGTAAGAGGTGCCAGGGAATAAATAGATGACCAGTGCGGCGCCTCTTGTTGCAAAGTGGAAGTGACACACGGCCAGGCAGTGGCTAACAATATCTAAATTAGACCTGCCATCACAGATTAGAAACCTCGTGGATCACCATTAAAAAAAAATGACTGACCACAAATGAACCATAATTCCTTTCCCCTCTACCTCCGTCTTTTCACCTCTGTCTGCAGGGAATGCACGAGCTGCTGGCTCCTATCGTGTTTGTGCTTCACTGTGACCACCAAGCCTTCCAGCACGCCAGCGAGACAGCCAGCCCCAGGTCAGGCTTTCATAACTCTCAAGCCCTTTAGTAGCCCCTTAAGTTGCCAGAGACACCTTTTTAAAGCTGCCTGTGCTTAAGGGGCCTGTGCTCTAGAAAGAGGCTGAGATATTTCAATCATTTGTTTGTTGAAAGATTTTTTTTTTCTTTTCCCACAGTGAGGAGATGAAGTGTCTGTTGAACCCAGAGTACCTCGAGCACGATGCCTAGTCAGTACACATGTGATATAAAGCCATCGATAAGTGTTCAGATCTACAAGTTTCATTACTTTGAATAAAAAAAAAAAGTGGAATCTACATGCTTTACATGCTTTTCTCTCACTGTCTCTCTGCCACACTCACTCTCACACACACGTCTGTCCATAGTGCCATGTTCTCGCAGCTGATGGAGACAGCAGAGCCGTGGTTCTCCAGCTTTGAGAGGGAAGTGAGAAAGGTCAGTTTGATCTGAGGAAATGTTTTTAACGTAAACACTTATAACCCTTTGTCAGCTGCACGCTGTGCCACTATAGTTCCTGCATAGAGTTCATGACATTGTGCTTGGTGTGCTTACGTAAGGCTGTTACCTTTTTATAGATTTCTGTTCTGCATCTTGCTCTGTCACTTTCTATTCCAAACTGATTCTCTGTCAACAAGAAGAGGACCAGTGGATTGTTTTATGAATGAATTTTGTTTGTTGTTGTTGCAAAGACTTAGTTGGGTTTAGGGGCAGTAACTTTAAAGCTCTACCGTTATGTCTCTAGTAGGGACATAAACATGCATTCATCACTCCTCAGTCACATTACTTAAATAAAGGAGGCTGTCTTTGTTCTGGTTTAAGGCGTAACTAGGAAATAGCACTGGTGCTCCAAAGAAGATGTCGCTAAGAACTGTTCAATATCTTTATTCGTTTAGAGCAACTAAATCTTATAACCTGATACTGTGTATCAGAATATTGCATGAACAGTCTAAAATACTAGATTGTGACTTTTTTTCAAACAGTTTTTTTTTTTGTTAGTTTTTCAGAAGTGGTCAGTCTTCAGTCAGCCTTCAGATTCTGCTTCGTCATGTTAATATAATGTTGTGCTAATAACGTAATTATCTGTTGTTCCAGGGTAAGGAGGAGATGTTGACCAGCATCCCATTTGCCCGGCCCCAGGACTCGGGGCCATCTGTTGCCATAGTGACCAAAGTCAACCGGATCCAGGACCAGCTGGTGAAGAAGCACGACGTTGAGCTGCACATGCACCTCAACCGGCTGGAGATCGCCCCACAAATCTACGGCATGTCAGTGTTTGCGCCTTCAGTTTTCTGTGTCTGATCATGTGTTTGGACTTGGCACAGTACCCAAAACGGTTTCCTTGTGTCTCTGTTTCTTGTTGTGTGTCTGTGCTGCAGCCGGTGGGTGCGTCTGCTTTTCGGCCGTGAGTTTCCGCTCCAGGACTTGCTGGTGGTTTGGGATGCCCTGTATGCTGACAGCATCACTCTGGACCTGGTGGACTACATCTTTGTGGCCATGCTGCTCTACATTCGAGACGCCTGTACGCTCCATTTGTTTCAGAAATAATCCAATATGTTGTCTTTGTAACATGTAATTTCATAAAGAAAAGCTAACTGGAAGAATGTGATTTGCTCCACCTCATATAATCAGGTTGAGTTTATATTGATTTAAATAGAAAGCAGCAGATCTTTGCTGTAGGATGTGGGTCAAGTTTAATGTCCACAAACATCAGCCTAGTATCTTTAGTGAGCCACTGAATCCCTGTTGCTATAGAACTGACATAAAAGATCCAAATGAGGAAAGACGTGGCATCTCAGAGCAGAGGAAGACTCCTTTCGAGATGAAAACTTAAATGCAGTTGCAAATCGCAAAACTGAACGGAAAAAAAACGCTCTGACTTCGCTGTTCTGTAGCAGTGACGAGCTGCTCCAGCTTACTGTCCCCCAAACAAAGACGATGCTGTTCATCATAGAGGTATGATGCAGTCTGAAGAAATTTAAGAATTGATGGGGAACCCCGTGATAAAATTATTTTGGACACACTTGTTTTCACGGTGTATGAAAAGAAGAGTCAATTCAGAATAGTGAAGCCACAGATAGCGTGCTCCCTGAGTTTAGCTTTTAGTCTGCACATTATGCACGGCACTTAAATGGATTCTGATGTTGATTTATTAAATTGAATGACTAACACTGTATTTGCTGTTGTCACTTTTTTTAGTGATTGCCAGTAACTTCCAGACCTGTCTGGGCCTGCTAATGCACTACCCACCATTAGGAGACATCAACTCTCTGCTGCAGAAGGCTCTTTTCCTACGAGATCCCAAAGTAAGCAAACAGCCACACTTCCATAACTACTCTTATTTTATCTTGGTCGTTTATTCTCTAGTGTTTGTGTTACACTTCTGTCACCTTTAAAGTCTCAATATGAAGCACTTTAGTTTGGCCTGACGCGAGTCACAAGTGAATATAAGATGAGATGTTGCACATCAAAAGGCTGACCACAAATGAACCTTTAAAGTACTGAATGTGTGTCTGTTATTTGTACCAATAGCAGAGACCAAAATAATATTCCTAAATTTCTGTGGATTAAGTATCAGGACTAAGTAAGTAAGTATGGATTTGCAGCAGTGACACAAGCAAAGGTTGAAGTCCTGGACCAGCCACATGGATTAAACAAAACAAAAACAAAAAAAGCTTGTTGCTTGTTTAAAAAAGAAAAAAAAAAAAAAAGGTGTCAAAGTTGAGTTCTGTTTCAGTTCCTCACACTCCAGTGGTTACACATTAGTGATTTAAATGCAATTACTGTGAGCACACGAGGCCCAGGTGCAGTCAGTGAACCAGTTCATTCAGTAAATGATGAAGAGGTTCAAGTCGCACAGATATAAACAGATTAAACACATAAAACTAAACCCAAAGTATTTTTTTTATACCGTATGTACTGATGCACAAACTCCCAATATGGACAGTCACTAATGTAGTATTTTACCCATAATGCCTCACAGATTGGAAGCACACCAATTCAAATGGGACATTGATGCTCAGTAGGTGAACACATTGTACTGGCTGGAGTCTGATGTGTTGATTCATCATCTGCTGTCCTGTATTCAACGTTTTGAGCCTAAGTTATCAGTTATTACATTGTTCAATGTGAAGTGTGAGAAGTGAACAAATATCAAAGAATACATATAACAATTATTAAATGCCTACTCACACAATACAGTAGCTACAATGGCTACCTTGAGCTTCATCTTACACCCAGCCTCATTCTCCAATGTTTGTAGGCTGAGTATAAAAACACTGCTTGTTATCATTAAAAATAACCTCCCTGTTTATTGGGATAAATTTAGATTAGATAGATTTTTTGTTTTGTTTTTTTGTTTATGCTCAAATCACGATAACAAGGACTTTTCAGTTCACTGAGGCCAAGTTGGATTGATACTGTCATTGCAATCCTGATCTCTGATAGGAAATGGAACTGTTTTTAGATTATGTCTAAATAGTCTTGTAATATGAGATCATCGATCTTCTTGTAATGAGAAACCAAAACGCTTCTTTCGAAAGATTATGTCATTGAAACTAGATTCTTCTGTAGTTTTCTAATGTTGTGTTTTTTGACAAAGTGAATGTTGAATTTGCCTTTGTTTTGTTTGCTGGTCATTTCATCTTGAAACCAGTTTAAAAAGCCCAGCTCACCAAGAGCATCGGCTCATTTTAGTGGTTGCTCCCATTAAAAGGACGTCGTTTTATATTGTCATGTTGTGACTGCAAGACAACAAAAGTGAAGTTGTGACTCTTGAAGGCATTCTGCCACCACAGTAAATGTGAACATAGACTACATTTGAATAGTGCAAAAATATGTATCCAGGTTTAACCAGCGTTTAAGAGGATTGAAATAACCTGCAGCCCGCAGCATTTTTTTTTTTTCCTGTCACACACTTGTTTCATTGTTGTTCCCTCCTTGCCCACACACACACACACACACACACACACACACACACACACACACACACACACACACACACACACACACACACACACACACACACACACACACACACACACACACACACACACGCGCACTCAAGTTTTACTTGAAACTAACCTTTGACATGCAGGATCTTAAACCATTCTATTTGGTGCTTTAACCTTAATAAACACCTTACTGCACACCAGTCCCCTCTCCCTGCTTTGAAGTCACTGACCTGTACACACACAACAACTTAATACACTCCACTCTGCTGCTCTTCTGGGACCAGAATCCAGGAAGGTGCTGATCAGACTTGACAGTGTTTCCCCCAAGTGAACGACTATGTCACAGCATGTCCACATCACAGTCACACCGAGGGGAGCATCATCATAAATAACAGCGGGGCTGAGGGGGGAGCAGGATAGGACCTCGGTTGCTCATATGTACTGACTCAGAAGCATCAAAACAACGCATTTGTTTGTTTAGGTAGTCAGGCGTGCACACAGAGGGGCTGAAACCTACATGTTGAAAGCTTGTTTTTTCTGTCACGCACACCAAACACTCTTCTGCCTCTCATTTGAAAATTTGCTCAAACAGAATTTGGATATTCTGTCCCTCCCCCCCTTTTTTTTTTTTAGAACAATCCTCGACCTGTCAACTACCAGTTTCAACAGAACCTGGATTACTACAAAACACGTGGGGCTGACCTGATGAACAAAACACGGTAAAACACTCATAAAGCTCTTCTTCTCATTGGAAGTTGGTGTATTGTTTAAGATTATACACTTATCAGGGAAGTTTCACTTTGTCAATGCCTCTTGTGGACTGTTTATATATATATATATATATATATATATGTGTGTATATATATATATGTATATATATATATATGTATATATATATATGTATATGTATATGTTTGCAGTGTAGATTTTAAAAAACAAACATAAAGTTAAAAATAATACTCCACTACCTGTAAGTGTTTTTCAAGCAGTGGTACACTTTGCAAAAACTGCCTCGATAACATAGGTTGGGCTGTTTTTGTTTGCAGCCCTGAGCTCTTCTTTGTTTTTGAAAACTCCTTTTTTTTTTTTTTGGTCCAAGTTGTCAACTCTGCATGACTTTTTTGACCTGTCCGTAATCGGTTGCATAGGTCTCGATTTTTTTTTTGATTTTTTTCAGTCAGTCTAGAGTCTCTGAAAGATGAGCTTTGTTTTTTGCAGAAATGAAATGCAAACCCCTGGTTGTCTCAATATGAAAAGAAAAAGAAAGAAATACTTTAGTATTTAATTTTAAATAAAAGTTCCACATTAGAGAAATGTGTACAAATCTACAACCCCACACCAGTGTTCTGCATGTAGGCCTTTGATTTTCCTCTTTGGTCTTTGCTTACTTAAATGTCTCTGTAGAACTCGTTCTAGTACAAAGACGGCCCCCCTCAACATCAACAAGGTCTCAAGCAGCCTGCTCAGTTTCGGCAGGAAGCTCATCTCTCCGGCTATATCCAGCGGCTCCGGCGGCGTCTCACCGATCAACAGTGAGGTTCACTCCAACTCTTCCTCCTCCGTGACTGCTCCATTATCTTTGCCTGCGCCCACCTTGTCTCACCCGCTGGCTGAGTCCCCATCAAGCCAAGCCCCTCCGCAGTTGCAGACCAATTCCCAGAATCAGCACTACCGCCTGCTCAAGTCCGAGAGCATGCCGGTCCACCTCAGCAAAGGTGAGCAGCAGGACACACAGGACGTGTCCTTTTTTTTAACATTTTTCAAAACACCCATTATTGTCTAATTTGTGATTAAGTTTGCTGTTGTGCACCGGATCAATGAGCTGCATGTACACACTGAGCACGTGAATGGGTTGATTGACAGGGACAGCTTTAGGTTTGAGTCTCATGTCTGTCAGATGTAGTTTCAGGTGGAGTGTCTCAGCTCGTTACCCCAGCCCAGACTCACACTGACACACAAGGTAACTGTTACCAAGGCAACTGCTTGTGTGACACGCCCCTCCCCCTCCTGTATGTCCAAGCTTGTATTGATGTTGCATGTTCACACACGTTGATTGTCATGAATTCTTCTCGCTTCTAGATTTGCTCCTAGATTTCAACATATTTCAGAAACTGGGCACAAAGCATGTGATGTTTAATTGTGACCAGCAGAGGGAGATCACAGCTCTCTACTTCAGAATAAAACTGAACGCATGAACAACATGGATGTGTTGGCTTCTGCTGTCTGTGTTGCTATGAGCATGTGCTAAGAGCTCGTCTTTGTTGTCCGTCTTTTTTTAAGGAAAACTGCTTCTATTCTATTTGATATCTAGTGTATGATTATTATCAGTCCATGTTTATATTAATGTCAGGAACATAATGGAATAAATTAATTAATGACAGACAATTAATGTGTCTGTATTTAAATGATATTAATTGGTGTCATACGAGAGCAAAAGCAGGAGCTCTCATTGGCCACCAAAATAACAAAATAGAAAAGAGTGAGACCCCCTTCTGTGGCTCTCGAACATCATTTAATGATTGGACAACATTCTACTTAATGCATCTGTAATAATAAGTACTGAGGTTTAAATTAAAGGTAGCATAAAGTCAAAGTTGTAAATGTTGAAGCAGTAGACTTTTTTTCGAGCTAGACAGTCATTTATATTATACAAAAGTTACTTTGACGTTGAATACATTTTAAAAACAAATCATAACAAAGTCGGAATAAGGACAAAGTTATTAAGAGGCAAATGTAATTAAATGTTTTAATTATAGATTATTTATGCATCATTGAAATGCAAATGTAATCATAACATCGTATTAATTCTTAGTGTGACCTTTCTCTTCTTTTCTCTTTTTTAATTATAGTCTTATTTTAAAGAATATATACAGTATAACATTTGAACAAATCCATGTGCTTCTTTTTGATATCAAGCTTGTTAAACCCCTGACAAGGTGCAGGTCAGAATCAGGTTGACACAAACGAGGAGTTTGTCTCCTGATATATTAAAACAGAACAAGAAAATCAATCCAAAGTGAGAAAGCATATTGACGAGACTTGAAGGTTTATGTTTTTCATTAGATTTTTTTAAATTTTATTTTAATGTTGCATGTCCTCAGCCTCTCCCTCTGCCTGTCCCTTCCTCAGGCCAAAGCTCACGGACAGTCAGCTCCTCTCCCAGCATAGAAAGCCTCTCGGGTGGGCGGGGTCATTCCACCGCCTCCCCGCCTCTGCCCCCCTCCAGAGGGAGTGATGTCAGCACTTCGTCTCCGCCCCTCTCCGCTACCAAGAAAGAGTCTTTCTTCAACATCACTCGCTCTCGCTCCCACAGCAAGTCTATGGGCAAGAAAGAGACGGTGAGCTGAGTGACCTGCAATCAGATGTGTAAACTTCCACCTCTATGCTTTTCATCTGTTTGTCTCACTTTCTATCTCCTCTAAGAGTTTGAACCCTCATCCCTCCTCTGTGGACATTTTGGCTCATTTGTTCCCCTTCTGTTTCCTTGCTCCTTTTTGATGTCTCGTGCTTTGTTAGTTTTCAACGTGTGTGTGTGTGTGTTATCTACAGGAGGAGGACCTTGAAGCCCAGGTTTCATTCCTGCAGGGTCAGATCAACGATCTGGAGGCCATGAGCAAATACTGTGCCAAGATGATGAACGCTCACATCTGTGAGTACAGCAGCAGGAGTCGGTCAAATGTGCATGTTATTAAATCAACACCTAAAGTATCATTCATACCAAATACCAAAAATATTTACAATTGTAGCTTCTCTTAATCTTCATTATATATGAAATCATATATATATATATCAAATAATCATTTTATTATATGAATAAATATAGGTCATCATTTTCTTCATCAAAGTTATTTACATGTACTTTATTTATTTGAGGTGTTTTAGTCATTGTTTGTCCAGCACATATTCTAAGGAAGATGTTGGTGCAGAATAAATTTGATAGTAAAATCTAAATATTAGGAATGTTTGTTGGCTGTGTAGCACAGTGAAACACTGCTTTTTGTGTCTCCACAGGTAAAATCCAGGAAGTGATTCTCCAAGAAAACCTGGAAAAAGAGGATGAGGTCTTAGTGTCTCTGGCTGGACTCAAACAGGTGGATGTGAGCAAACAAGTGTTTGTTTTAAGTTTCTGTCATGACACTCTCTTTACATTCCTGCCTTTTGTCTGTTTGTCTGACCCTGTCAGATCAAAGACATCCTCAAAGGGTCGCTGCGCTTTAACCAAAGTCAGCTGGAGGCCGAAGAGAACGAGGAGATCACTATCGCTGATGATCACTACACCGCCACGGCAGCGGCAGCAGCAGCAGCAGCAGCAGCTGAGGCTGCTCTGAGTGCCAACCATCTCCTCAGTGACCACCAACACAGACACGGCACGCGAGAGCGGGACTCTGATCTGGACGGGAGTGTGAGCACAGATGAAAGAGAAGAAGAAGAGCAGGCGACAACCTCACTTGATCAACAAGTCAGTCATCTTTTCAGTCTTTGTTGTGTATTTGTATTAACCTAAAAACTGTTCAGACCGTTAGTTTTTCTGTTGCTTTGTGGTTTTTGGATCCTATATTTAATATCTTATACAGCTTCATCCTGTAGGCAAACTGTGTGCAGAGAGCTGTTGTCTGTTTATATAATCTAATGTTGCAAATAAATCCTCTGCAGTGAGTGCAATACATATCTGAAGTAAGATTGTCCTTCTGACGCCCTTCATTTTCTGTCCTGCACAGGTTGCGTCCTCTCTCGGCTCAGAGGGTAAAAACTGGGACGACTATATCCTCGTGTCCCAGGATGGAGATCTGCAGCCTGCGGAGGTGGGAGGAAGGGAGGCAGGAGGAAGGGCTGCAGCAGAGCGCACCCCTCCAATCGGACGAGGGCGCGGCATGGTGCGACTGGAACCCGAGGGTGCAGCTGGGACCTTCCATGACCCCCTCATGGCCGGACCCAACTCGGGCTCCTCCAGCCCAGATGAAGGCTCCACCCACAGCAAGGACTCAGACTTCACCATCGTGAACCCGAATGACCTTTGAGCTGGCAAATAACCTCTCCACCTCCCCTTCTTATACCCGTTTATCTTCCTGTTCAGAGGACGTGATCCTTAAAAACTGACTCATATTTAGAGGGTGGAGATTGCAGATTTTTCGGTGGAGCTAAAAAAAAAAAAAAAATTGCACATGTGGACTGTGACACTTCCGGTCACAAACTTATTACACTCTGTCTCTTTACCTGGCATCTGTCTGAGCTGATGCCATATGCTTTCTCATCTAATGCCTGTCGCCTCACCATGTTGTCTCATTATATTTAACTGTAGCGTTCTGCTCCACAGAGAGAGGGCAGCATTGAACTTCTTAGCCCTTACTACATGATTACTCTGAAGAGTTGGACCTCAAAATGCATTTCTTCACAGGGGAGGACCCTCTCCCCCAGAGCTTACTGTAATGTTGGAAGTGTGTCACTCATTTTCTTCTGAATGTGGAGATGTTCCTCTGCCTGAGTTATGTCTGTTTGTCTGCGTCCTTTCAGAAGAAGTTTTCTGCTCAAAGGAAAGCCATCTGCTTCTCTTCCCCTCCTGAACCAGTGCCTCTGACCATTATCCTCTTCAACCAAAAAACCTGACTCTGTGATCGTATTATTTTTGTTAGTCTTCTCTCTTTTTTAACTTTATTTTTACCCTTAGACCTTTTAATTTCCTGGATACAAATGGAATAGGTCTTTTTTTTTTTTTTTTTTTTGGTCAACTTTTTTTGTTTTTAAATTGATTCCCATGTGGACATTTTAATGTGTTAATTCATAGTTTTTCATTCATAACAGAGTTGTTTTCGTGTCCCATGGAAACCATGTATAGCAGCACACATGACGAATGTTCCTCTCGCTGCTCATTCAATATAATTAACTCAAGTCAAATAAAATACTTAGCTCCTGCTACACACTGAAGTTATTGTCTGTGTGGGGATGAAGGACAGTTAGGTTAAACTTTGTGTGTTAATGTTATGTATCAGTTCAGCTGGTGTACTACTTTATATTACATTGCTGTCATAGTCAGTAATCCTTGAACTCTTGAGTTTTGGCCCTACAGAGGCTGTATTCATCTTTCAGTTGTGTCACAAAGGCTAACAGCTTAAGGCTAAAATGAACATGATATCCCTTCATATACTCAGGGAAAAAAATCCCTCCAGTACAGATGTTAACCACTTTGTAAGGCTCTACATGGTTTCAGCTCTATACTAAGTTAGCATGCTATTATGCTAAAAACGAAAATGCTCCAGTAGCCTACTTTTTTTTGTCATGTTCATGTCATGTAGCATACTAACATTTATTTAGACATTTTGCATATTTTAAATACAACCTTTATCTTGCCATGAACATCTCAGGTGTTAAAGTTTCCAATAAAGAATTAGTTGCCAAACATAGAAACGCAATAAAAAGACTCAACTATTACATCCTGAAAGGTAGGTGTCACAAAAAAGGCTTATAAAAAAAAAAATCCTTTTTGTAGCTATCAAAACGGCAAACATGAGAGATGTGGCAAATCACCAAACTCAGTAGGATTTAATCTTTGGTGACCACTGAGATCTGTAATCCAACAATACATGATTATATATATTCAATATACAATTCAGTATAAGTGGTAGACTGACCATCATTGATAGTGTGGCCATGCATGTACCAGGTTTTTTCTCACAATCACCTACAATTATCTAACAAATTAAAGTAAACTTAATCTGCTGATGAAGATAATGATTGAAACCTCCACCACATATTCAAAATGGGCCATGTGCTGACATCGGTGAGTTCGGAGCTGTTGCTCAGTTGAGAGTCAGTTGTGTATGAATGAGTCACTTCTGATGGTCTCACTACTTAGCAGCCTCGGCCATCAGTGTGAATGTGTAGGTGTGACCCGCGGTGTAAAAGTACTCTGGGTAGTCGGAAGACTGGAGAAGCGATTTACAAGCTCAAGTCCATTTACCATTTTATGTTCAGAGTTACGACTGAAGCATAGGATGTAGAAAAGCGCACAAATGCAAATCCCTTATTTCAGTAAACCAGTCTTTCAACCCTAATCTGCATTAACAGAAGCTGATTGGAGGCTTTGATGTTCTGTATGTTGCAGCATTAAAGGTCTGCATCCCTTTTACAGTAGATTGTCCCCAACTGTCATTTGCACTCCACAGAACGTGCCGGTATATATGAATAAACTAAAGCACAAAGAAAATAAACAAATCATGAGCATCCTTCATTTAAAAACTAGTTTATTTACATCCTGACTGTGACATAGGATCCTCAACCAATCACAGAGCTGAACAGGTCAAACTTTATCTACTGCGCCTTTAATAACGTGTATCTGGAATGTTTTCATTCAGGATCAATAACTTATGTAAAATATTCTTCACAGCAAAAGGATAGAATAACATATTAAAATACTGTACAGAGTTTTGAACACAAAGTAAGCACTTTGAACATAAAGGGATTTGTTCCATTCAGATTCAGAGTTAATCGATAAATACAGTGGCAACAGTGGTTTAAATAGCACAGTAGGTTTAGAGAAATACAAAAATATAGAATACTGTACGAGAGGCAACAATAGTTAGTGAGATAGAGAAGACAACAGACCTTAAGGTGACAGGATGAAGAGCAGGATTTAAGTACAGCTGCATAAAACAGGCGTGGAGGGGCAGCAATGGTTTAAGAGATTTAGCTTTTAAAGATCTTAAACAACCACAGATTCTCGCTGTTCTTATATATTTAATAATCAAGAATATATTTCAAGAAAACCCTCACATGGACCTGATTCTGAATCCTCGCTTGATATTGCTCGATGGTCACTAACATGTGGAGATGGCAGTTTTTCAAAGGTTTCCCAGAGCTTTCAGTTGAAGCTTTCTGCCTGAAAAATGAAACGTTAGTCCTGTTTTCAAAGAAAAGTTGTACATAACAGGTTAATAGACCTAAATATTATTTACAGTTTAATACAGTACAAACTGAGCCTTGGCTTTAAACTACATTCATCCCTCCTTTTTATTGTGTCTTTTATCAGCAGATCTGTGCAACAAGTGGGCGCTCGATGGCTTCACTCGGACCAATTTTAGTTTCATCCACTCGTCTGTTTGTCCCTCCTAATAACGAAAACAAAACTTTCTTAAGCTCCTTCAGAGTGTCGGGAGAGCGTTCCACAAAGGCAGGACAAGAAGTTTAATAAAAACAAAGAGCTTTGTCACAGCAGCTATGATGGCAGTTTGGTCTGTGATGATGTGTTGGATGTTTGCTACACAGAGGGTGCTTGAGAACTCGTGTTGGGCTTGTCATCCTGTCCTCGACGTGAGCGCACTCTTCTCACTCCCATGCTCTCCTTGGTTAGGTTTCCTGTCAAAGCAGCATCGTGGACCTGCTTCATGTTCTCCTGCACCTCGGCTTTGGCGTGCTTCAGCAGATCGGCCTGACCCTGACAGGGGATATCCAGAGGGGTAAGGGAGTGCAGAGAGTACAAGTGAAAGAGAGCAAAAGTATGAGCAGTTCGCTTGAGGCTAAACATGCTCTGACGGTCTACCCTTGAGGCTGTTTGGGGTTTTGTGTGTGTGTGCGCGAGTGTGTTCCAGCTGACCTTAAGGATGGTGATGTTCCAGCTGAAACTCTCCAGAGCTCTGCTGACCTTACGACCTTTCAGACCCTCCTTCATGGCCAGACTCTGCAGCTTCTCATGAAACTCCATGGCTAGAGAAGTAAATACACACATACATAGACATACAAACAAAAACCCACACACAAGAGAAGCAGGATTAGCAGGTTATACTTTGTTTATTTTAAACAAGTTAATCTACTGTATGTAGCATAAACTGCTTTTTTGTTCAAGTTGTAAACACAGATCAGAACTTTGATGCAAACAAAAGCAACTAAACCCTGATTGGATCAAAGTCTGTTCTGATCTCCTGGGTATCAACCATGTTGTCCAAATATTTCATCATAACCTTTTTTGTGTCCTCCTTTACAACAGGATGTAGGCCGCTCAGTGGATCATTAATTCCACCTTATTATTCAAATAAAGTGTTCCTACGAATGACATTGTGCCTACACTTTCAGTTCAGTTAGCATTAGCATTGTAGAGAACATTTCAGTGTTTTTATGGCAGATCTACCTCAAGGCGATCAGATGTTACAGCAATACTAACTGTCAGATTCTCATTTCAAACGAACCACCGTCATCACTTGACGGGTCGTTTTTTAAAGTCAGCACGTCAGCACTGATGCTGTAATTAACGGGGGACAAAGGGATGCGTCTGATTCTGTGGACTCATCAGTTAAAGACTTGGGCACACGGGTCCCTTTTAGGATTTAAAGCAAACACACGACCGCCACGAACACCACACAATGTACAACAGTGAAAAACATGAGAGAAATCAGAACGTGTGCCGCTTAAACGTGCGTTTAAATCAGCTTTACTCACTCAGTACTCTCTGGCTGCACTTTGGATGTTGAATGTGATGTGTCGTGTGTGTGGTTTGTTTTTGTGCTGTCGTTCATAAAAAGTGATGCTTTTACACAACTGAAGTTCCTATCAGATAAATGCAGTTATTTGAAGTTGAAGACTTATAACAGACCATTAGTTACCATTAAGTCCCCTTGTCCCCTCCCAAGCTAATTTCACAAAGTTTGGCCATTGATGCTTTGAATAGTGTGCATCATCCACCTGCAGACTTTACTCCACTACAGCCAGACTCCAGACTCGAGGGAATTCTGCCGCATCTCCTATCTGCATCGAAGCCTCCACTTAATGAAACTGCTTCCCATCAAGGGGCCCTTATCAGCACAGTCTTTCTATGTTTCCGCCCACACTGATTTTTGTTATCTACTTCTAATTAATCCCTCTTTATTGAAATTTAGACTGGAGTCACACTGAGGCAGCAAGTCTTCTAACTTTGCCATTTTAACCAAACTTTAAGCATCGAGAAGAGAAAAACAGAGAGACAAAGAAAGGGATTAAAAAATGTTTGTAGTTGATGAAACATCTGAACAACATACACCGATGTAAAAGTGAGGCTCTCAGCCACCTCAAGTACGTGCACTGTGTTGTGTTGTTGTGTCTTGTTGTGTGTCTGGCTTCATCTGACCGCCCCAGGCCGCTGTCCTACTGTTACCATGGAAACCTGGAAGTGGGTTAACATGGGGCACACATCGCTGAGAGCCATCAACAAGAGCCCAGACGTTAGCCATGCCAAGCTGTAGACCACACACACACACACACACACACACAGAGTAAACAGACTGAATGTGAGGATAATTAAAAAACTCTTTACACATAATCCTTCTCTGTCACACACCTGCACACACACATATGTTGCCACTGCTCCATATTCACACACACACACCTACAGAAGTTGCCTGTATAATAACCTTTAGCAAATGGTTGCTAGGCAACTCAAAGCCTACGTGCCAGTTTAGTTTGTGTGTGTGTGTGTGTGTCTATTTTCCTGTGAAACCAAGCAAAGCCAATGGAGAGAACATTATTTCCTCGTTAATCCTGGGACAGTGGGCACACAGAAACAGGGTCCCAACCCACAGGCCAAAATAACCTTCAGGGGGGTTGTCACATGACACAACAGGAAGTGTGCAACCTTCCCTTCCTGTCCTCTCTCTGAACTGTGAGCAGGCATTATGGGAGCACACGACAAGTAGTGAGTACAGTGCATTTACTAGCATTTTGTGAAATGTAAAATCCAAACAAACAAATGTATCTTAGGCTTAAAGGCCATTCGAGGATCTTCGCTTCAGTGCTCCTTTCTGTGAAGTGCTAGTCTCTAAACGCTACTCAGGCAAAAAGTTCTACAACATTTGGCTGAAGTATTTTGTGTTTTGGTGATGGTGGTTGAGGGCTTGATCTTATTTCAAGTACTGACGTTTCATGACCACATGATTCACAACATTTTTCTTACCCTTAAAACTATTCAGTGACTCCCTGTGCTTCCATTGTGTTTCTCTCTCATCCCGTCCTTCGAAGTATTTCAAAATATTGGAACAATAGCCAAGCGTTTTAGTTTTGACCACAAAAGATCTGACAAACAGTTTTTTTTTTCCAACTGTTCACCAATTTGGCCAATGTCCTCACCGGTCGTGCTCAGGTTGGTGGGCTTAAATACTGTTACACTGCTGTGTTGCAGGCTGTCAGTGCTTTAACAATAGAGAATTTGACTAATTGTTTTTAATGAAATGCTTCAGATGCATCAGTAACTGAATGAACAATAGTATTGTAGAATTGTAGAATAGAATTGTATCATGACACCATCAAGAAGTTGTTAACACATTCCATCACTTCATAGCTAACAGTGAAACTCATTTGAATGCTATGCTTTTCACTGTTGATTTATACAATAGTAGGGGTGTCTTTTTTTCGCTAACTGTAACGTTAGCTTGGAAATGCTAGAATGGGGAAAGACTTTCTTAGTAAAAGCAAATTATATAAATCATATGGAGCAATTTAAAACAGACTTAATGGTCACTGCCAAGGGCAGGGAAAGTGCTGTGAAACAGTTTAGCAACTGTTAGTGCAAGTGAGAAGCCCACGAAAACTGAGGTTGTGGCTGCTGCCAGTGCAAGAACAGCTGCTAATGGACACAGGCCCATATGCTACTTCTGAGCAAATGCTAATGTACATTTAAAAAGTGGTTGAATGCAAACAGAAAGTGTTATCTGAAAATAGAACTTGTGAACCAAGAATTAGTATTTTTCATAGATGGTTCCACATTCAACAACAACGTGTACAATACAGAGAAAGGAACTTTTTGTTTTTCTAGACCTCTTGAGGTTTGACATCTCACGTTGCCGCCGTACTAGGAGCTCCATCTTTGTTATTCAGGGTATACACCGTGACATCATTCTCGGGTGTGGTCAGTGACTTAAAACTTTTAACCAGAAATGGGAGCATCTCACAGGTTTTCAGCCTTCATGTTTCTCTCTTCTCCATCTCTTCTTCGCTGGCATTCTTGTAGTCCTCTCAACCCGGCCTCCAGCTATCTAACTCAGCTATTCATCTTCCTACAGCGTTCGTCTTCTGTGCTTCATCTCTCTTCTCTGATTTTCCAGACATCCATCTCTGCCACTAGCCTTCCCACGGCTCCCTCTCAGTTGACCTGCTTAAGGCTGCCCACCCCCCTCTTCCAAGCCTGAGAGGAAGACCTCCGCTTCGGGATCACCTGATCGCCATCTTAAGTTTGTATGCACAGAAAGAGCTTTGTTCAGGAAGCTCAGGCTTCAGGCTTCTGTGGCAGCTTTTAGTCAGATTAGCTTGCTGGCGTTTTGCCCATAGCACAGGGCATAACTATCACATTTTCACTTTGTTTACTTACCTACTACATGTGATCACATGTGAATTATAAAATAGGAGATAAACAATCAAGACTAATGTGGTTACACAGCATCTCAGCAGCAGTTGGCTTGAAGTGCAAAACTGAGCAACACAACAGATGAATATGTCTCCCATTACTTGATCAACAAGAAGAGACTGTAGCTCCAGAAAGCTAAAAGAAAGTTCAGTAAAGGTTGGGATGGGTTGTCTGGAAAGAAAAAGAAGCCGTTGTAAACAATACTAATTACAGTCTTAAAATATCTCCTCACTTCAGGTTCCTTTTAATTTCTTGCCTAAACTGTTCACACTTCTCTCAAGAGGGGGTCTGAAAAGCTCTCGAGTCTGTCTGAATTTCAACCTACAAACTCTCAGAAAACCCATAAATGCTGAGATGAATCTCTCAAGAGGCGTTTTGTAAATACACATGACGTGTGGAGCTGTAGCTTTTTTAAAAATCCGGCACCTGGAGAGTCCCGTCGAAAAAATTAATGTGTTTATTTTTTGCACCATTTCTCTGGTTAACACTTTATCTGTCAATCAGACTCTCCAGGGTGACAGCTGAAGACTGAATCATGAGGGGGAGGGGCATGTGGATGAAGAGTGTGTGTGTGTGTGTGTGTGTGTGTGTGTGTGCGTGTGTGTAAATTTATTGCTTCTGTGACTAATGTCAGATGACCCTTGGGGCTGTGCCATGCAAACAAACCTCTGCCAAAGATCACAAAAATAACATCAGACGTGATGCCCCTTTGCTTAAGGGTGATGGATGAAGGGAACTGTGCCAATTTAAAATCGGTCCATCTAAAACATACAGATGAACGGAGCCAGGCAAACACGCAGACAACCTTCTGTGAGACATAAGATGTTAGCAGAGGACAGGACAGATATAAATATGGTGGTTGATTGAAGGACAGGAGAAACAAGCCAGTGAAGAGGAGAGATGACATCTAGAGGAAGAGCAAGAAAGAAGGAGAAAGTCAGGAGAGAAAGTCAAACAAAAAAAAAAACATTTAGAGTTCAAGGAAAGGAGAGATTAGAGGGCCAAAAAAAGAACAGACAAGGAAAGAAATGAACAAATTAAGTTAATGACAAAAGCTTCCAAAGCTAGGTAGATACCTGCACTGTTAAAGAGTACGTGTGGGAGTTTTATCATGCGTGGACAAGGAACTCAGGCACAGCCCACATTCTGCACATATCAGCATTACTGATACACTGACACACAAACCTACACACCCATCGTCTGCACACGCAGGATCCTGTCGAAGATTCCATCAGAGAGCTCAATTACTGCTCTGCTCGCCTGGACCATCTGCAGAGAGGGAGACATCTATTAGACTTTAACACACACACACACGCACATACCTGCAATTTAAAGGGATACTTCACCCAATTGCATTAAGCTCTGTATCATTAGAAACCTGGCAGTATTTTTAAATGATCGTGCATCTGGCACTCATTTTTCCCTGAGTTGCGAAAGCTCTGTATTTCTGTCTGAAGAGGAGGCTCCGATGACGCAAAATTCCTCATTTTTCGGGCCCGTTTTGGTTATCAGGGGTGAAACTACATCACTAGTTCCTCTTGTTTTCGACAACTGAAGCTACAGTGCTATTACAGATGAGTGGGCGGGACCTTACTGCCAGAATCGTAACTTAACGTCGGCCATATTGTTTGAAAGCTCGACTAACAGTCGACTTGAGCGTGTGTTTGAAGTGCATATTACAAGTCAGAGCGTTGATTTTTTTCCCCGATGTGTCTGACACCGCGTGAATTCACCTTTAAAAACTGTATGTCAGCCGGAGTGTCCTACGGTGCAGTGCATTCTGGGAGTTGTCATCTTTCATCCACATGAGCCAAAACGATAGTTTCTGCCTTTTCTCGGCCAAGAAGGCACCAACCTCAAAAATGATTCCACCTATCTACGACATACTGCTTATGACCGCAGATTCATGTTTTAACGGGTGAAGTGTCCCTTTAAGAACATTGTATAGTCAGACCAAAGGGTGGGAACAGATCACAGAGGAGGTTGGGTACTATTAAATTAAACACTGTTGTGATGTGGTGGTCATTAGAATTATGATCATGGCCAATTGAGTTCACACTTTCAGCAGTGAAACCACAAAATGCAAAGTCAACATGTAGGTGTGTAGGGCACCTACAGGGACTAATTTAACAGCTAAGACACACGTTAAAACACACACACACACACACACACACACACACACACACACACACACACACACACACACACACACACACACACAGAGAGAAATAACGTGAGCAGCCTCTGCCTGATTAATTCTGCTCCTCCTCTCACAACAAACCCTGCGGGAACGTGACCCCTCTATAGGGGAAAAAAAAAAAAGATGTCTGACAAATAAGGGATGAACTACAGTACTCTACTTTGACCAGATCCAATTATACAACACACAGGCACACACACACAAAGATAAAACACACACACTCGTACCTATTTCCTGTCACTATTTTTTGCGCATCTTTGCAGGCGTCAGGATAGAGGTGTGGGAAGAACAATATTCAAATCTATGCTAATGGTATTCAGCAGGAGGGTGAGCCTTTTCAACCCTGACACGCTTGGCTAGAAACGGAAGTTTTCACACATCCACGCACGCACACGCACAGACATTACAAATAACCGTAGTTAAATTAAAGTGTCACAGCTTATACACGTGAACCTTCATCATAAGTTAATAAGACCAGAAACAGATCAATTCATCTCAACTGCAGCCAGCTTCTGTTGCTCTCCCTCACTCACACAGCACATATACTGCTCGCTGGATAGTATTTCTAAATTGGCAATTCATACCGTCTGTCCATCATCCCACCGAAGAGACTCCTGGGAAATATGAAACATGACGAAGTGCACTTTGAGCAAACATCAATTCTAAAAGTATTGCGGCCAGCAGCCAGACAGATGGCAGAAACAGAAGATGTAATGCTGTTTTCAGCCAGGAGGCCAGGCTTCACTTTAACTAAATCCTGTCACTGACCTTAAACTGGTGTGCTGCCTTTGTTTTTGCTTTCATTGTTTCTAATACGCTAGCTGGGTGACAAGCTAGACAGGCATGTTTCAACATCCATGGTGTTGATTCAGCTGCTCCTCTTTTTGTGCTTCTAGCTTCGCTGGAAGTTAGTTGGAGTCAGCATTTCCAATCTTGTGACCGCCATTCTTGGGCTTCATAATCCCTCTTCAAAAACAAATAAGTGATGTCACTGAGACTACGTCCATGTTTCATACAGTCTATGAGTTGTATATTCTGTTTTATCTCATTACTTTTCATGCAATTCTCAAAGGTATATAAACCAGAGGCGCTGGTGGTGAAGTGGTTAGGGCTCGCGCCTCATGTACGAAGGATGATGTCCTCCACAGCGGGCGGAACCTTTCTTACCATTTCATAGGTTGAAACAACCCGACGGAGGACATCTGGTAGGGGCCCTTGGGGTTCCAGACTTGGGTAGTGGTCCTTAAGGTCAAACAGGAGTAACGGTGCCCCGTCTGGTCCTGACACCCTGGAGCCCAAAGCAAGAACGCACTGCATGAGGTTGGCCACTGCTGACACCCCACACAGCTCCCTGAAAACTGCCACTGAGTGCTGTTGGAAAGAAAGAAGACAAACAACGATGAAATCTCCTCTCCATCCCCGTTTCTCTCTCTTGATTTCCCGTCACTCTCTCTACCTCACAAACAAAACACAGCGCATCAAAAGCTGCCACTGTGACACGGCAACAGGTATTTATCTTTTTCCTTCATCTATTGATTTGCTCTCCTGCTGTTCTCTCCTGCAGCTTCAATAAAGAAACGAAGACACTGTATGCATGTCTCTCCACACTGACTGAACATGTAATTATGGTTTAATGGCCTCAGGCTGACAAAAGCACAAAGAGAACAAATTGCTACCTTGGTTGAATATCTTAGACAGAAAATCTGAAAAATTCATGGCTACACGTGGCTTCTGTCTTCTCTTTTACAGTTATATACACGATAATTGTTAAATTCTGAAAATGGTGAAGAGAAATTTAGATATCCACTATGATCATTATTCATGTATTGTGAAAAAAACTAAGCGAATGATTTCACGGTGCAACAAAGATGATTGGAAAGGACTGATTTACATATAAACACAAGATCTATTCTAAAATATTGTTGTCATACAACTTCCTGGTGTCTGTTAAACGTCCTGTCAAGTTTCATTTTCGTTATCACTCTTCCCTGTTGCTCACCTGCATGTTTTCCTTCAGGTCGGTGGCTTCTCTGAGCAGAGGGGCAGCCATCTTGAAAACCTCATCGACAGAGCGTACCCCCAAGTCTCTCAGAGCTGGGTAGTTCCTCCCTTTGCGAGCCTTCCGCACTGACAGACCCCGTTTGTGAGGCTTCCCCCCTCCTCTTCGATTAGTGAGGGCGACATGGACAAACAGTTTGGCGTGGGAAAGATCCTCCCCTGTCAGAGACTGCAGTGGCACATGTCTGTATCCTGGCTGAAGACATTCCAAAGGGATGGTGAACTGACCTGTAAGAGAAGGGAGATTACATTTTAATTCATAGCCAGAAACATGTAACACGTCTAATCCCCTTTTTAACAACTTAAAGGTGCACTATGTAGTGAAATCTGAAAGTTGGAGAAGTGAAACAATTCTATGCTATATTTTCTAAACTAAATAAACAAATGTTATTCAAAGAAAAAAAGGGATCCCTTGAACACTGTTTCAGACCCCAACCGTAACTTTACGCTTCGCATTTAATCTTCCACATTTTCCTCTGAGCTCAGTTTGTGTACAGAGTTATGAACATACACCAACTATCACACTATCACAAGTGTCTCCAACTATGACACTTCTCTTCTAAAGCTACATAGTTTACCCTTCTGACCCCTGACACCAACCTATGAACTCGTCTCCAATAAAGTCGTCATCCAGCACCACAAAGCGAACCATGGCGAGCTCCGGCAGGTTGATCTGGAACTCGAAGCTCTCGTCGAAGATTGGGTTGTCTCCGTTCTGGGTCACTGTCCTGGTGCGGCGTTCTGTGCAGTCAGCTGGGATGCCGTGGATCTCAACGTACACATAGGGGTCCACCACATCGCCTTTGGCCCCAGAACCCCGTGGCTTTGGCAGGTTTTGGCCACTAATTACCTGAAGGAAGGATAAAAATAAAATCTAGTATACTCTAAAGAGAATTTTTTAAAAATACATGAGTTAAAGGTCCCATAATATGCCCTTTTTAGGGTTCATATATCTCATTTATGTCAATTAAAGTATGTTCACAATTGCTAATCGCTAAAAAAAGGTTTCTGTTTTCATGTACTTCCGCTCCATGCAGCTTCTCTCATCTGTCTGTGTTTCTAACGCTCAGAATCCCCCCAACAAAGAGAGAGGAAGAAAAAAAAAGGTCCCCACTTGTGCCAAGTCTGATCTGATTGGTCGTCCCCTAAAGAATCCCATTAGCCAAAAATATTCTCTAACCAAGTTTTTCAAGATCTGTTATTTCCCATTGCACAAGAACATTACAGAAGGGTTTTAATATCAGCCGTTAATCAAACCCTCAGCCGTTAGCAGAGGAACAGAGGGAGATCAGCACACTGCACGATGCTGTTGATACTCAAGTACGGCTATAAGTTCAAATAAATTGGAATTATTGGTTAAGTTTCTGAAGAAATAAGGCTTGTGCTCATTGCATTTAAAAAGATCCTCATGGTCTACACACCTTGACATGAAGCAGCTGTGGAGACACACCAGGCACTGTGTCTCTAGTGTCTGCGCTGAAATATGACACCTCCTGCCGCATGATGGCAGGCCGCAGAACGTAACCACAGCTCCCGTTCTGTCTGAACCAGGCCGTGTTCAGGTCCATCATCAGGCCTGCTGTCTGAAAATTCATAGAAACAATCTGACAACCGCACTTCCACAGGTCCTGAGGGTTCATGTTGCTTGAATCAATACGCATGGGGCTGGGGTGTACCCGGGACAGAAAGTGCTTGTTGTGATTGACAAAGTCGCCAGGGCTCTCGCCAGCGAGATGCACAGCCAGAGACTCGTGAAAGGAACACAATTCCCATGGTTTTTGGCTTTGGGATGAGGTTGAAAAGTCAATGAAGCTGATTGAGTGGCAAAGAGTAACTAGGTCAGACAGCTCCTTCAATAGTTGGAAACGTTTGGAAGGAAGAGGAAGAGGATTAGACTGAGAGTCCGGTGTTAAAGGGACATTTCTCTGCGCTGCGTCCTTCTCATTACATCCTGATGCTGCCCCTACACTGTTAGCTGCTTTCATCCTTTGACTCATCTCTGCCCCTTCATCCTCTTCACTTACCTCCCCGTCTTGCCCATCAGGACCTGGCCCCAGCTTTTTACCCTTAAGTAGAATTCGATGCCTCAAGTCATGTGGCGACGGCAGGTATGGCGCCCCTTTGTCTGGAGGATCTATGTATAACCTGTCCCCAAATATCCTCATCAAATATTGCCACATCACTCTCTGTTGTTGAAGCGAACAGTGGTTCTCAATACACACAATTAACGGATAGTCCGAAGCCACAAACGCAAACTTTCCAATAGCTTCTAACACACAGCGCAGGACAAGAGGTGGAGAAAGCGTGTGGCCGGTACACACAATAGGTTCCTCATCAGGGCCGTCCCAAACATCCACCTCCACACATCGACAGCCCATCCTGAGGGCGCGGATGTAGCCAGAGATATCGGATGGACCTCGAAACTGGTCCTCAATGAGGTAGGTGTTGTGGGAGGAGTTGATGTAGTAGTGGGATAAAGGCTGGGTCATGTCTTGGCACACCGTGTCGTGCTCCCTGTCAATGAGTTGGCACTCTGCAGAAGTGAGGTAGCTTGTGAAGCCGTCGAGGGACAGGTATCCCTGCTGCCGGCCCTCCTCTGATGGCTCGTGGGACTGGATGAGCTTCAAGCTGGTCTCCTCACTCACCTGAAGGGCAAAGTGAGACACGGGATCTATGAAGGCAGGACAAACTAGAGTCTAACAACACACGACAGAAAGGCTTGGATTGACTTGACGTAGTTTCACTATTATCTGCCCTGGGAAGTTTTATTCGCCCAATATGGATTTCATGTTTCAAAAAAAGCTGGCACAAGAAATTGTTAAATTATTAGACCCCTCTCCTTCTGAATCACATTTATAGTAAGGGCTGGCTCAGGCTTCTCTTAGTCAACAAGATTAACATGATGTTTTTGCTAACATCCAATAAGTCATATTTCTATGTTAATCAGGATTGCGGCTCAGTCTCCATTATCTTTTGTAAATGTTGTTGCTGTCTGTATATCTAACTAGCTTTCCCCCTTCAGTCTTTCTGTCTCTTTTTCTATCCCACACTGGTGCGTCAGATGACTGTTCCTCATTGAGTCCTGCCCTTCCATAGGTTTGAGATATGGTGGTTAACAAGTAAAAATGGCCTCTGCTGTTTTAATGCCTTCTTTATTTGTGTTACCTACTTGAGCCATGCCCTGCTCAGCCTCGAGGAACCTCATTAGGTCTTTGGTGTCCAGGAACTCCTTGTTGCTGGAGAACTGCACCAACAGGAAGTAGATTTCTGGACGTGTGCAGAAGTCATGGAAGACCTCAATGAACTCCTGCTTGGTGACGCTTACATTTTTTCCCATCAGTCTTTTGGTTTCGACGTGTTCTTTCATTTCAGATCCATTGTCGAGGCCACACGTTTTCTCTCGAAGTCTTTGAAGTTCTTTGAACCTGTTCTCCACTTTGCTGCTGCTCACTCCAGGGTTTACGCTCAGTATCAACCTAACGGCTGACTGCAAGTGGATCCCTTCCTCCTCCTTCTGTCCGTCTGCATCAGCAGCAGAGGAGAACAACTGCTCCAGCCACACAAGACGAAGACTGTCCTTACTGCTGGCGAGCATGTCGAGGGCGTGCTTCCCGTACTGCATCAGATACCTGACGGAAGATGAGGAGACAAGGTAAATGTGACAGGACAGATACTGCATCACACAAATGTCCGTGTCAGGCAGTTCAATGACATTCATAAACGATAACTGGGACAAGTCCTCATGTAACACTACATAAATAAACTGACTTGACTAAGACCTTTTGTTAGACTGCAAGGCAGTTTATAGTAGAGATGACTTTTTTCTTCTGTGCAAAAAAAGCAGCCGATCACTGCCTGCTAACGATCTATGAAACGCAAAACTAATGTCACACAGAAAGGGCCTTCAGTTCAACAATCAAATCCATTATTCCTTGTGGATTACTGTAAAGACTGAAGAACACGTTTCTGCTGTTTAACTCTCTTTCATTGACAAAAATGACCTGATGCCATAATCACAAACCAGAGATGTAAAATTCTCTCTCTAAATATTGAATTTGCTAAGTAATAAGAAGATATGGTTTCATAGATCTCTTTACCTTAACATATAAAGGCAGAGTGTCTCTAAGTCCCTCTCTCTGATTCTGGCTAGAGTTCATGTGCACCAAAAAAAAAAAAAAAAAAAAAAAAAAGTATGACCAGGCAACTACGACCGATTTGACTGACAATCCAAATGATTCAATTATGACCCATTTCAGCTGATAGGTAAAAAATAAACAATGCTGTTAGCTTGAGCCTTAATGTTGTATGTAGCAGAGAATGTAATGTCAAGGCTGAACAGACATTTGATTTCATCCCGAGACTATTGATGCAGTAATAACACGGAATGTGTTTCTGGTGCACATTTACACCGTGTGTGTAAGCAATGCTCTGCTTCTTTGTACTGTCGTACCTCAGGCCAGTCACCCAAATGTTAGCCACTTCAGCAGAGTTTGCCACCAGGTCCAAGCTCTCATACATCTCCCCATAGATGATGGAGAACGCACAGTCCTCAGAAATCTGCTCATAAACCCCACTGGTGCGGAAGGTTTCTGTGTTACGACCAGTCCGTACCTAGAATTTAATATCAGATCGTTAAAACAAATCAACCGTTGTCTTCAACACGCTTCAGGGTTGTAAGTATTGCGTTTGCCTCAATAGGAATCAATGAGGTTATTCATAATAAAAGTCTGATTTAGAACTCTTTCATTCTGGGTACAAACCTCCCGTATGGAGTCCAGAGAGATCCGGGCTTTGTCTGACTCTTTCTTTGACGGCTCCCAGCAGAGAGCCTGCAGGCCCGTGTCCAAAAGGTAGTAACGCTGGTAAACACGAGAGTTGGTTCTGATTTTCTTCAGCTCACTGCCCTCAACCTGAAAACAAAAAATAATTGGATCAGGTGTAAATCTTGTGGCTTTCAGCGCAAAGCTCCCTCCAGTGTTTGACAACATCGAAAGCGTGTGATCTCCCCGGAAACCCAAGATGCATCCATTGCACATTGAATATTTCACATAAAAAGGTATGTCAGGCTGATGTTTTATGTAACAGGTCACATTGTAGCTGACCCACCATGGAGTGGATGCAGTCTGCCGCGCTGCTGATCTTCTTCTCTGACAGGCTGCTGCTGAAGGACACGGTCTTCTTCCTGTCCCGACCAGCACGTGACCCATCCTGATGAGGAGAGAGGGAAGGAGGGAGAGATGGATGGAAGGAGGATGAAGCAGGAGCAGGGTGGGCGTAGGAAGAAGAAACAGGTTGAGAGTCAGTTATCCGTGTAAAGAGCGTCCTAGACCTGACAATCACTGTTCCCGAGCAGAATGGATCACAAAGGATTATAAAGCACATCAGCTTATATAACCATACATAAACACAGATTGTTTGGTCTTCCACATAATGCCTCCTCCTCCCAATCTGTTATTGTTTTTCCTGATGATAAAAGCCTTTGCTTGCCCTTGCCCTTCACCATTATACCATTAATCATACCCGACTAGACAGAGGCGGCAGGCTGCAGCGTTTTAATTCTGCCCCTCCACGATGACAACGGCAGACCCAATCAGTTTATCTGAGCCCACCATCTGATTTACTGAACGTTCAGATGTCACCCCCGCAGAGAGTCATGTGCGTGCAGATAAGTGCATAAACATGTGGGTGTAGTTTTCTAATTACGGATACAGTGGAGTCCTGATCGATTCAATTCAGAAAATAAACATGTGGCTCATCCAGGAGGAAGGTGGACTGATTGGGTCGTAAGAAGGGCGGTGAAAACCGTGGTACCGACACAGTGTGTGTATATTCAGAATGTAACAGACCAGAGTAGGTAGAAGTGTGTTCAGAGTGCAGAGGACGTTTCTCTCAGTCTTTTATGAAAAGCAGATCGGCAGGCAAAAGCGTGATCAATGGGCCAGTAGATCGTTTGCTGAGCGTTAGAAAGGAGAAGTGGACACCCGGCGATTCTAATCCGTCAAAATGACAGACAGCCTTCAGATTTTTCCGTCACTGTCATTGACCTCTGCAACACATGTTCGCAGGCTGTAGCCCTCCAAGTTCAAGAGGCTCCTTTCCAGCGTGTCGTTTCTCTCTCTCTCTCTCTCTCTCTCTCTCTCTCTCTGCATCCAGCGTCCAGCGTCTGCTCAAACATAAAGCTCATATCTATCATCAGCGCCGGGCTGATTGACATTTTAATATTTATGATGAGCATCTGTGAATACTGATCAGTGTCTGATTAATCTCATCAGCATGCCTCTGATTTCATTCAAATAAGAGTTCACATGAGCCTCCAGCGCACTCGGGTCTTTCATGAGAGTAGAAAGGAGGGGACCCTTGATCTGAAAGAACTCTGCGGGATATGAAAGGCAGAAGGAGATAAGAGAAAGACAAGAAAGAAAGAGAGAGAGTTAAAAGAGCTTAAGCCGTGTTTCATCTGAAGAATATGAATGAACACGTGAAAGGAAAGGGGGGGAAGCATAATTCACCGTTTCCATCACAAATCCTCACAGAATGCCTCATTAGGATGGAGAAGTGTTACCAACGGCGACAAGTTTTTTTTTAAGCTGCTGTGGTGAGGAAGGAAGGAGGGGGGGGGGGGGGGGGGGGGGGTGATACTCTAAAAATACCCATGGTGCCTTGGGGCTTGATAGAGGCAGTAAGAGGGGGCGTGAACTTACAGACCACCCCTCCCTTTCAAACCTTGCTCTGCAAAAGCAAAAGTGAAAGCTCTTACGTCCCCTAGAAATGATAGTAGGCGGCAGGTGATCCATTAACACGATGAAGTGCTGACTTCTTTGACGTTGTGTTCTCATTAAAAACTGAACCTGCCCCCTTTGGACTGCTTTCGCAAACACCTCTAAATTTAACTCTTCCTCAAATAGGAGCCGTCAGATGTAACTCCAGGGCCGGCAGCAGGGAGCAAAACTATGAAAATCTGATCTCACTCATGTTGGAAACAGTCCTGGATTCTAAGCGTTTTCTAATAAGCTCATGGGAAATTCCCTCTGACGCAAAGTGAGCCGCACAGCCAATAATCATTGACTTGACTCGTGCACCTTTACACAGAAGTGCACAGTGCTTTTTTTTTTTTTTATCAATCACGCCGTCTCTTGCCATGCAGTATTGTGACAGAGGTGAAATCTGATTTCATCAGCCTGTATGTGACATAAGCAGGACTGGCAGCATCTATCACTGTATACAGTCTGGAGAGTCCCAAGACACTGATGTGGTCAGGTACACATTCACACGTTTACCCTGACATCAACCTGCTGAGAGTGTGAAGCTCGGATGATGCTTTGGTGTCATTGCAGTAAATGTCCAGTTTTGAATTCATTTTGAACTGAAAAGACAAATGGTCAGGGACAATAAAGAGTAAAGTCTGTCTGACTTTAAAGTTAGCGTCGTGTTCAGCCAGCTTCTGACTCAAATTCCATTTAGCCAAGAATGGACCTAAAGTTAACTATTTAGTAGTAACACCATCAAATTTGAGATGTGCCGTGTACAACATCTTGCTTTCATAACGAAAGCAAGGCAGCAACAACATCACTCAGTCGTACTAAAATCACTCTTACTGTGCGACTTCATGTGGCCAAACAAAATGTTCACTACTGTGTAGCTGCCACAGTCATGAAGTCAATATATGACCTGACGGTTGCACGAGCCTCCTCGTGTTGCTTTTAACAATATTCCTCGGATAAGCTAGACCAGGGTTGTCCAAAGTACGGCCCGGGGGCCATTTGTGGCCCTTGAGGGGATTTTTTTTGCGACCCCCGACCTCAATCATAAAAATCATAATATTTTGGCCCGCGGCCTCATTCACATGGCATATTTTCTTATTTTTCTTCTTCATGTCAGCGAGGGCTGAATATTCCTCAAACAGAAAATGTTCAGCATTTTTTATAAACTATGAAAAAGAACCTTTGCATAATTTTTGCAAACAAGCAGACTCTTGTTTAACAATTTAATAACCTGAGCTCAATACAGAAAGCTTTTTCAAAAGCACTTTACCACGTTATGATTCTGAGAAAAACAAATAAAAAAACACAGATAAAGAAGTAAGAAATATCTAAGTATTTGATGTACTTTTATTAATGATTGATTCTGATCTACAAAGCCTGACCTTTTTTTTTTTTTTTTTTTTAAATTAGAACACAATAGTTACAATAAAATGTATTTACGTTGTTTTTCAAGAGATCAACGTACAAAAGGTTCCTTTAAGATATAAAGTGATTCTAACAGGTAGTCTGGGCACAACTGAGCTAGACATTACTGATGAAGCCAGTGGAAGTTGAGGAATTGCATTATGTTACTTACATGCTACTAAATGTCAGGCTAACAGGTAGTTTGACATACTAGTTTAGTAGTAGGCTTTTTAATTTCAGACACGGACCAGGTTTCTCTTGAGATTGGACTCTGTCTATTACGTACATTCACTTCTGTGAAACTACAACGTCGTTTACTGGCAGAGACGGAGGCAGAGTTCCCACACACGACCCAACAGCTCTGACGTCACTGCAGACTCTCAATAACGCATCCTGACAAGAAAAAACTGGAAGGCACAAATAAATAAACGTGAATAAAATACAAAAAGGTAAATGTGAGACACACACACACACACACACACACACACACACAACACACACACACACACACACACACACACACACACACTAAACCCTCACTTCCATTTGACCTAATCTTTGTTCCCGTGTACTTTATGTTTCCTTCAGAAGCCTCTATTTTGTTTTTTGTTTTTTTCTGATAGAGAGCAAGATGAGTCCTCCGACAACTACTGCACTTCAAAACAGGAAGTGGCCCATCAGCCCCTCACAGGGAACTTCCTGTGGCTCCGCTGAGAGACGACTAAAGTGACAACAAAGACAAACAAAGAACCACATTTATATGTGAAAGTGATAGTGTACAACCTAAAGGTGTGACAGAAAATGTTCCTGCTGTAACCAACAGTATTTCATCAAGCAAATATCTTTGAATAGCACTATACTCTTTGAGGCAGCGAAGAGAAGCTCGCTTTGAGTTGAATGATTTTCTTAACCTGACAATGAGCGAGTGAGTTTCATGACGGTAAAGACAGGAAGGGATAAGATGCAGGTATAGTGTAAGGAAAGGACAGAGACAAATCAAAAAGACTTTCGAGCTGATTATCAAACAGACTTTTCTGTCTTCCTTGCTCTGCCATGAGGTCGGTGTCAGACGAGGTAAAGAGCTACATTAAGAGCTACCGATACAGGCTTTACGTAATTTATCCAGGCCGAAGACTCATTGAGAGTGGTTTGTTTGCCAAAATGAAAAAAGAAAATCGAAAACTCTGCTCTATATGTTCTGGAAGAAAGGGGGCGCCAAAATTAATTAATCCACACAACCTAATGTTCCTCACCAGAGCCTGAAGCTTTGTTTAGAATCTACACCCTAGAAGCGTACGCCGTCCTGAGCACTACACACTTGTGTGTTGGTTTGTCCGTGTAGCTCTCCAATACTCCACCGACAAACGCTAGTTGCCGGAGCGACTTCTACGCCTGTTTATAAATCGCCACTTTTCAGCTCTGCCACATTCTCCGTTTGTTTGTAGACAGAAAACCATGGCGACTGAACGTGACACGTGTCCTTCTGGAGTCGGAGCTGATAAATATTCAGCAGCAGTTTGTTACACTTGCTTGTAGTTTTCTTCCTCTCGCAGAACGTTGAAAACAGCTGTGATGCCGTAAAATGGAAATGCGAGGCTACCGAGCCGTTCCAATCAGAGGCCTTGTGCTCTGCGTCGTTTTAATGTGTAGTTACTGGCTTCAGAAAGAGCACAACGTCCGGATAAGCAAAGGAAAAAGATAAAAGGGGGAAGAGGGGAGAGAAACTTCTACACATTTCCTCTGGCTGACATGAATTAATGCACACAGTGGCAGAAACTCTACACTTGATATTAGCCCCGAGGCCTTCATGAGCCAGCGTACATGCAAGATATACATGCTGTAGGACTGTTTGTTCTTATACATGCGACGAGCTCCATCACAGTAATTGCAGCGTCTCTGAGTCAGCGGAATGAAGATATAGGTTGTAAGTGGGCGTTGTCTTGGATGCTGTGATTAAGAACAATAGAAAATCAGAGAGAGAGAGAGAGAGAGAGAGAGAGAGAGAGAGAGAGAGAGAGAGAGAGAGAGAGAGAGAGAGAGAGAGAGAGAGAGAGAGAGAGAGAGAGAGAGAGAGAGAGAGAGAGAGAGAGAGAGAGAGAGAGAGAGAGAGAGAGAGAGAGAGAGAGCTGTTAGGTGAGAGAAAAAGAAGAATAGAGGCGTGTCAGTTGTTGGGGAGGCCTAACTGTCTTACTGTGGCCTTGTGCTGATGGATGATGAATGGTGTATAGAATTCAAGTGTTTCACCCTGGAGCAGCACACCATGAGCGTGGGGGGTTGAGAGGAGACATACTGGGACTCTCGATGATGTATAGCAACCATTTAAGGCTGTCAAAGACGAGCTAAGGACTGTACAAAAAAGATCTGATGTGAAATGTGAAAACGGGTATGGATAAAAAAAATGAACTGTTGAGCTTCAAAGTTTCCTAACAATACCTGTGAGTGTGTGTTTTAGAAACGGATCATGGTGCTGGCATAAGTGATTCTGATTGGCTCACAGGTGTCCATTTAAACAGACGACGAGGTAAAAGTTCCACTTATTAACTGCTCTCTGTATCACCGCAAAAGGTGTAGCCTTTAAAATTGCAGGTAACCATAGCAACAGCACTGATGCTTCATGCAGTGTACAAGGTCGGTCTTTCTAATGAGGCGAAGCAAAGTGTGCGTAAAAAAAGGCCACATACAGGAAGTGCTGACACAGCTAAAACATTTTGACGGATGTTAAATGATGAGAGATTATTTTTTCTAGACTAAAATCAGAGTAATTAATGACCAAAAACTTTGTATTTAACGAAGACACTTTTACGCTTTATTGACTTGCTCGCAACAAAAAAAGTGTACTAATTAAACAGTGTTGGGGTTTTTTTTTTTTTTTTAGATCGGGGGTTTCACATGCTTGTAACTGCTGTAGGTGACAGGACAGGAAGAAACTCTGTGGTCAAGTCATTGTGTCGCAGCTCGGCGTATGTGAAGAAAGTTCAGGGAGCAAGATGTGGTGACAATTCACGGTAAAAGCTCCGTCTGATGATAAACGACTAAACCCATGTGGCAAGGAGAGCAGCAGATGCTCTTCGCCGCCTCAAACCTCTCAAGCTTCATATGCACTTACACGCAAGTAGACGGTTGACTTGAAAAGGTCATCTAGTCAGAGAAACTAACCACAGAGTCAGCTGATTTACAGATGATGGGAGGATTACTTCAATCGAGAACAGGTGGTTGGAGCAATGCGAGAGGCTCCAAATCAGTGATCACAGGACAGAGCGAGGTTTTCACACACCTCCATGATGTTTTGGTGAGGCTCAATAACACACACACACACACACACACACACACACACACACACACACACACACACACACACACACACACACACACACACACACACACACACACACACACACACACACACACACACACACACACACACACACACACACACACACACACACACACAGTATACCTCTGCACTTGCATGGTTTGGTTTCATATTATAAACGTAGTGTGTATATGTGGAGCAGCTCAGTGTACTATATCGTGGGGCTCTATTTCAATCAGTAAGAAGATGTATCCGCTCCCTGTGCCGTGCAGGGTCATGCTCATGCAGGCTAAAAGCGGCTTAAAGCTAGTGGAAGATGTTGATTTGAACTGCAGGAGGTACTCTGTGCTGCTCTCACTCAAACAGCTTGCCTCCAGCCAATGCTGCCGCCTCAGTAATCGTAAAGTATTTCCTCGTACAGTGTGGGAGGACATTTCACCACGACTTTAATACGAACGTGCAGTGTTAGCGTACAAACTTGAAACAGTTAGCCAGACTCTCTTTTCACTTTGGTTTTCGTACAGATGAGAGATGATAATGTCCAAATATACCTTCACATTTTTACACAGCTTCATTAAAGAGTTCAGGCATGTTTTCATGTACGGGCAGCTTTAAAAAAAAAAAAAAAAAGGTTTAGAAGTTAACAAAAGAGCGAGCCTAGCTCACTCAATTGTGTTTACTTATCAAACATGTTACATTTGAATAAGTGTGCCTATCAGTTGCAGGAAGTTAACTTTCAACACAAGCTGAAGAAGTATAATCGTTTTAAAGACGTGATGGATGAAATAAAATCATATCTTTTATAAGTTAAGGACACGTAGCTTAGCTCTCTAGACTTTCCTCCAACAGTGTATGCTAAGCTAACCTAGCCATCCACAGACCCCTTCAAGATTTTCTGAAAATACCGAAACAGGCCTCACATTTTTAAACAGGTCGAAGCATCACCGCCTCTCTATTGAGTTGAAGGCCGTTTTTGACTGATGAATTCCTGTTAAAAACATAATTCTATAGGAAATGCAAAGTTAAGCTTGCTTATGAACACACACACACACACACACACACACACAGTATTACTTTGGTAATGTGAATGTTGGCATGAGTAATGAGAGAACTGTAAAGCAGATATTTGTTATGCCTGGCTGTGTGTTACTAGAAGGCAGGCCTGTGCAAGTCTGTGTGTTTGTAACGAAGAGAGAGAGAGAGAGAGAGAGAGAGTTGCTGATGGTTATCTTCATCAAGATGAAATTGAACAGATACTAACTGAGTGGGCTCCTGATGATTCTGCGTCTCCTTCACGGACACCACAGTGACACAGACTAAGTGGGAGGACAGTGGACGGCATGAAGTACATACTGATTAAATGACATTAAGGGTGCACTCATTACTTCAGCTGCGTACAGGAGTGTGCACACACACACACACACACACACAGAGTGGACAAAGATCCCCTGACTCCTGTTAAAGCCGGTCTGGAATGTCATGCTTCCTGTTTATCTGCCTACATACCACCCATACTATTATTGTGTGGACTGCTGAGTTTAGCCACAGGAGGAGTTGGGCAAACAGAGAAAAAACAAAAGTAGTGTTGTGTTGACAGGTGGATTCATAACTCCTCCATTCTTGGACTGAGCTGCATCCATCTAAAGCCTCAGGTGTTTGCAACTCAAAGCACAAACATGTTTGCAGGGAAAGCACAAACATATACACGCACAGCAGAGCTTGACGGTCCACTGATCACTCACTGAGCATTCTTAGCGTCGAATGTGCCCAGTGAACATCCAGAAGTCAAATGCATAATAACACCACAAATGCATGCTGAATTCTGCTTCACTACACAGGATACACATACAGGCAATACCCAGGGTGAAGGTTGTGTTCTGGAGCGATTTTAACACCGCACATCAAACATGGCAGCGGATATCAAGCTGCACGCAGAGCCAGAACTTATTTAACGCCAATTCTGACCCAGCATGAGACGCCGGAGCTCCACTGAAGCTAGCAGAGTGTTTTTGAATCCTGGCTGTACCAACAACAAAACAAAAAAAAAAGACAAGAGCAGGCATGTGTGTAGGCAGAGAGTTGAGAAACGGTTGTGTGTTAATGTGTGTGTTGCAGTGGAAGGGAAAGGAAGGTGTCATCACAAACTGCTCATGACTTAATAGCAATATTGCAACATGAACCCTGTGAGGAAATTGGCCAACTGGCTCGCTTTCCTGTCTTTTCGAGCGAGAGCCAATCAGACACAGATGAAGCCATGTTCAAATAATCGTGTCTTTGGAGACAACGCGTGCGTGGGGGGTGGGGGAGGGGGGGGGGGGGGTATAGGGGTCAAAATAAGTCCTCCCACATGCCTAGAGGCTGAAACTGAGAATGTAAAAAGTCAGGGGATGAGTTATTGATGCTATTGAATCGACAGAACTTTTAATGTACTCTGAGTCCAAACACAAACATGAACACATATCTTTTTTTTCCAGGACTCTGTGCAGACCCACTTGACATTTTCTTAAATGTGAGCTGAAACCAGTGTAGGCAGTGAGGTTAATTGAACAGGGGGGGCATTCAACTGTGAGCCAAAGAAGGCGGAGTAAACGCAATTTCACACTCTAATCAAAGACCACAGCAGGTGGGCTCACTTATTAGTTTCTCCTCCTCCTCCTCGTTCCAAGCTGATGGAGTAGCAATAAGTGACAACGCCTGCTTAAGTCAGCGTCTGGAGAAAACGCTGCCAGCACATCCAAATTCTGAATCAAACACATAGTTTGGTGTTTAGTGTTTAGTATTCATTAATGCAACAGTTAAGTCAGGTAAACGTATACAGCATGCGAGTACCGCCTGGGACGATTCAGATTACAGATTATATTGTAGCTCTCATCCTACCATGTTTATGATACGGTGTTGTGTTGTAGGAAGAAAAGAGAACCGCATGATATTGTATTGTATCATACTCAATATACTGTATCAGATCCTTTCGTAAATGAAACTGTGTCACACATTCTATCCAATCGCATTGTATCATATCATAACACATTGTATGCTAATAAATGTTATTGCTTCATATCAATGTGTAGAACAGTTTCTTATTGTAAAACCCTGACATGGAGTTGTAGGTGTTTTGTGGTCCAACTTTTGAGGGACCAGTTTGTCACAGTGTTTGGTCTTTAAGTGTTGCACTTCAAGTTGAAATCACACACTATAGCCTGACTGTAATCTTAAAGCCTCTGTGAGGATTTTTTGCTGGTCATGAAAGAGACAGAAAAACAATGAATTAGGGGTGGTAATCACCAGAGGCTCCGAGATACAATACTATCAAAATACTAGAGTCAAGATTCGACACTGCAATTTTTAAACATTTTGCAATATGCCGAGAAGTGCGATGCATTATTATTGCTGATTTTTCTTTATTGGATATTGTGTCCACAAAATTAAAAGAAGACAGTAACTGTGGTGTCAAATGAGAAAACATCATCAGTCTCTTCACGTCAGTCCTTCTTTGTTTCTACACAATGGGAGTTTAAAACAACAGACCGAACACTGAGATTAAAGTAAAACCTTGTAAAAGGCTGCATTGCCTCACAATCTGAACTGCTGCCAATGTACAAGACAAGATCAGAAAAGAGGTAAAAGGTTTAACCAGAGGTCTTCAAAAAGGCAAAATGCTCTTCACAGGAGTTTTGAACGCACAACATACGTCTTCTCTGTGTAAATACATTAAGCACAGTGACTTGAGTGAGATGAGGTGACTGATTGTTCTGCTATTCGACACAGATGGAGAGGAACCTGACAGGAAGCACAGTCATACTGGATTAACTGTTTATTTACAGGTTGAGAATGTTCAGTAGAGTAGCTGCTTTACAGTGTCATGGGTGTTATTGTCATGGGTTTGATTTCTTTTTCTTTTTCACAAGGCTACAGCACAACATTTCTGCAAGGACTTGTAGTGCTTCACTGTCATTGCACTGACTTCATCTTACTTTGTAATCTTGTGTTAAATATTTGACTTGTCTCATTTTTGGAGTTGACAGGCATGTTTTTATGTCAAAAGCTTTCTGCTGAAATTTTGAAGCATATTAGCTTTGTCTCGGGGAAATGATGGCCTACCTTGATCAGGCTGCTGCGTCGAGGGATTGTCTTAGAAACTGAATCTGGACCTGCGTTCTCCCACGCTGGGGACTCGCAACTGGACTCGTTTTGGACCCTCTTCACGGTGTCTGGCACGCTACAATTTCCGTTTGACACTGGCTCTCCTCGGTGCGTCTCCAGCCTCGTTCCGGCTCCCCCTGAAGCAGCTTTCCAGCCAGCAACCGGTGGACCGACTGTGCTCTTGTTCTCCCCAAACTCTGCCATGGTTGACACTTCTTTGGATTCCTTAGTTTCCTTGAAAGCGGCGAGGATCAAAAGGCACCAGCGATGCACGCGGACACAGGCGTGCCATCGTGTGAAGTGAACGAAACGTGAACGTGCGCCGAGAGCAGAGGAAACTTCTCCCTCTCTTTCTCTCCTCCGCTCTCTCTCTCTCTCTCTATTTCGCGCGCTCCCTCGCACTCTCGTAGTGTCCTTCTCCCTCTCTCACACACACACACACACACACACACACACACACACACACACACACACACCTACACACACACACACCCACACACACAGGAGGATGACAGCAGGGGTGACAGCTGAACAACAGCAGCGACCGCCACACCTTCCAGTCCTTCGCCGCCAATACTCTTTACATTCTCGCGACGGCTGAATGGATGTGCGCGTGCGTTCAGGAAATGTAGAGGCTGCCACAAAAACAGTCTGTAAGAGTCTGCCCCTCCGAAGCCACTCTTTTAATCCAAATCTTCGTCATACTAAACACATAATGTAAACCATAATGGGTTGATTGTTTTACATTAAAACCACCATCGTGCTTTCGTCTGCCTCCCTCTGCCAGTCTCTTTGAACAGTCACTGTTTGTGGGAGCAGCAGGGTAATGAAGTCCTCATCTGTCACCAGTCTGACACATGGGTGGGTGTTTGCTGCCGTTACGTCTCTACAGGAACAAAGTGGGGTAGATTTTCTTTTTTGTGCTCTAGGCTAGTTAAACCAATTACTAGACCTATACTTTATGACATACATTTATAGGTTAGCTATATCAAAAAACACAATTTTGGTTGCCAGGTAATGCAATCTGTCTTTGACTGGCTTGGCCAACAAGAGACAAGGGCTGCAGAATATCTCGACCATACTCCATCTGTGCAACTTTGTTACACTTTCAACTGCAGACTGGATGTTTTAAACCGCTATATTATCTTTTAAACATTAATAATTGCAGAATGCATTGAAGACACTCTACAAACAAACGTGTACGCATTCATAAACAACAGAAAGAAAAAAGGTGATAAAGAAAAATGATTTGTGCATGTAGATAATATGGGTTGATTTTACAGATATATACCCCAAAAGTATTTTTTTCTATGGACACATTTACTAATAGTCTGAAATAATACATATTCCATTATTATCTAAAATGTAATAGTAAATGGACTTCAACTTTTAAGCTATATAAATATAGTGCTTTAGTCTTTTGACCACTCAAAGCGCTTTTACACCGCATGGCACACCTACCCATTCATACCCATGATGGCAGTAGTTGTGAGACCATCAGAAGATAGGATGTTTTCTCTTTTTAAAGTTGCAGTCCACTTAATTTCATTTTCTTGTGTGTACTTTTAAGATGGTCCCTCCCTTACATACTAAATAGAAGAATGCACTATCAATCGGATTTAAAAATCAAGGTCATGGATTTTGCTCAAGGATTCAGGGGAGACATTTTTCTGATTCATAGCTTTGGGATAAATGCCAAGAAGCTTCCTCAAGGGTAAATTACAAATAAAAGGAATGAGTTATGATTTTTCTGTCAGTAAAATGTAATTATTGGCGGTGGCACACAAAGATATATATACATGAACTACAGGTTGCTGTTCACATTGCCTGAGATGCATTGTTTTTCTGTGACTCTGTAAGACACACATGCTCTAAATAACTGAAATGATTCTACTCACACAGTCATACCAATACTTACACAAATCAATGTGAGTACAACATTCAATGACATAAAACCATTTTGCCCTTGTTTGATTTATGGGATTAATGTTTCCTCTATTTTCAGTGTAATTGCCCTGTAACAAAACACAGTGTCACATAGAGTTCCTCATTTAGCATGATTAACTTTACTTACAGTGAGTGAGAACAGTAAAAATGTGTCCTTGCCCTCAAAACTGAGGTAAACAAGTATTACACTTATAAAGCACCAAGTAGATGTTTGTGTTTTTCTTGTGTTTGTTCAGTTTGGTCGCTCTTATTCAAGGGAAATTATTGTTTAGTTAGCCTATGCAAAGAAACTAATTTCCTTTTTTAACAATTGATTGCAAAGTGCATGGAGGTATAGCTGTAGTGTGGAGAAATTACATACAAGACAAAACATAGACAGTAGTATAGCCTATCATACAATATAAACTCTTGAGTGAGATGATTGAACTAAAACTGGAGAATATCGAATAAAACAAAAATAACACAGTGTATAAGTATAGATTGAACGACAAAAAAAGCCAAACAATGTTAAAGGATAAAAATATTATATTTATGGGGATATGATATTGGGGCAATGAGGACAATGACGATGAAGATGAGACATACTATAATAATGGAGGAAGAGGACCCTTAAACTATATGATCTTAAAGAGGCCTGAAGATCAAAGATGACACATGGAAAGTTGTGCTGACTCTCTTTTAGTGCTTCGTGTTCTGGACAGCAAACAGGATCTTGATTGTCAGAATTTTTGCTTTTAAATGTCCCTTAGTCATGGGTGGGATTCTTGAAATATTTGGAGCATCTCCTACAGGATCCTTCATCAACTGTGTTATGTGATCTATAGATTTATTGTTGCAGTATTTCGTGCCCTATAATCTAGCGTAGCGCTATTGATGCAGCACCTGAATTCAGATGTCAGATGAATTATGTTGAATCCACAAGTGCTGACTACACATAACATCAGGCAGTGCTCACATAAATACACCATCAGCGTCCCTCAGCCATCTGTTAGTGAAACTGCAACAGCAGGCTCTTTATATTCACCATTCCTTTCACAACCGTTTGTCTGAATGAGGTTCATCATTCAAAGGCTCAGTTGTGATTTGTGGCATCCTGTGTTCTAATGTGGGGCCTGCATTCAGAGAACAGCATTAATTCTGTTCGCTGAATATAAGAATTTAATAATTAAGTCATGAATCTGCCTGTCAGGACAGAAAATCGTTGTCTTAATCCCCAGACTACAACCAGTGATGCTGGGACGGGTATTTGGCTCGAGGCTGCATCCAAGATAATGGGTGGTCTTTGACAGCCCCTATTTTCAACAATCCTTCGACATTGACTACAGTTCCCAGAATTGTATGTGATCCATATTTTACTCTACTCTACTCTTGAGGAAACTGACATCAAATTGAGATTATATCTCTGAATGATGAGCACACACTTAAATCATTGTGAACACCAGATACCTCAGTTGAATACTGGTTTGTCTTCGCTGCCATCTAGTGTTTGACTTTATAACATAGTTTGTTGGATTAGATCATTTTACAGGAAGGCAAAACTGTGATGACTGAAGTCATCCAGTTCATTTGACTTTATTTTGAGGATTGAATATTTATAAAAACCCACAGCCCATTCTGAATCAAAAAAATAAAGGAACACACATTTTTTGCAGATCAGTAACAGTTGTTATCGTCATGTGATGCCACCAGTCAATGTAAATATGAAGATGTTTTTAAACCATTAGTGTGATATTTAAGTAATAAAAACATCCTCCATGTCAACGAAATGTATAGCTCACAGATAGAAGAAAAAAATTAAATCAAAAGTTTGGTGTTTATGGTTAGCCAGCTTGGGAAATTGTGTTGCTAATTGTGTCACTTTGCACATGTTTATCTTTGGTATACAAACACATGGACTTTCTTTGGCACATGCTGTTTTCTTTAATATAGTTTACCAGATTTAATTGATGATTGTTCTCAGTCATCCAGCTGGCAGAGGCATGCCACCCCCCGGTTCACCCAGTGTTTCTGTGGCTTGTCAGAAGGCAGCTCAATGGACATGACGTAATTGGTGGAGTGACCCGTGGTGGACAGGGTCCCTCTGCGAGCACTGGTTTTATAAACAGGACAAACGTAGATGTCTTCATGTTTGAACTTCGACATTTCTCCGGGGTTGAGCTTGATGATTGGCAGAGAGTCAAAGAGGATCTTGGGAAGAGATTCTCCAATGACCATGTTCTCTCTGTCCCAGCGAGCCCCCTCCATGAAAAGACCCCGCACATAGGCCCCATCCTCTGGCTTTTCCTCCATATGGGTTTCCTCTTTGGTTACCTGGAACAATGCAGAGCATGAAAATCCACTCAATTCTAGGATCAAGTTATCATGATTCAATATACTAGTAACCAAAAACATTAGCTGAGTAATTGCCTCAAATTCAAAGCCGATGTAGTCGATTGGTATTGTGTACTTCCTGGCAAAATTCTGAGCCACTCCTGTCAGAAAGGACTGTGTGAAGTAAAATCCAGAGAGCCAGAAGACTGAAGGTGGGCCACTATCTATCCAGTCCTGTAAAAAAAAACGATATCCAAGCATATGCAGAGTCTGAGTATGTTAAAATAACCATGCAGGTAATAGATTAGTGCATTGTATTGTCAGCTGATATTCTGATGGAAACTTTGATTTTACTTCACTTTAGAATTTTCCAACAAACGCTCAAAAAAAAAAAGAGTAAGAAACTTTGAGGATTTGAACTTTTCACTGTGCTCCATTCATTCTGGAAGTCGTAATGGAACTCTGCTGAGCCATGACGGTCGTATTTCTTACTTGTAAGAATTGCAGCCTGGCTAAAAGATCTGTCACGTAGCTCCCCATTGGTTTGAGAGATGGGTATGATTTGGCTGCCCACATCGCAGGCACCTTGCCCACCAGCATGCTGTTAAAGACGTTCTCGAGTTCAGCAGACATAATGATCTGGCCCTTCAGAGCTTTACAGATGTTTATCAAGCTGATGCGGACCACATGAGTGAGTCTGTGAAGAACAGGGAGAATGTGATCAGGTGTTTGATGGTAATGCTTTCATCAGGCTGATCGATGAGTTTGGAGCGTTTGTCTTTCAAACCGTGAATATTAAGCTACAATGCATTAGAAGTTTTTTGTTCACCTGTTAAAGCGGATAATTTCCTGCCTCAAAACAGTATTCATAGACTCCTCATACAGGACTGGGTATTTATCAATCACCATCTGTATGTCAAAGTCTGCTGGCAGCTTTGACAGAATGTCTTCTGCAAGTTCATCGACCACCTCCTACATAACAAACAGATAAAAACAAAAAACTTTTATTTAAAAAAAATATATACATATATATATATATAAGACTTCCAAAGTTAAATCATGTCAACATATGCTTCAAAAACAGGTGAGGCAAACCTGAGGGGACTTAGCCCCGCCCCCTGTCTGTCTAGGCAGAGTCAGCAGTACTCCTTCCAGCAGCTGATTGGTTTCTTGATTGTCCTTAGTGATGTCAGCGTTGCTATGGAGTCCGAACACACAGGGGTCCGCAGAAATCGGAAGACTGCGAATGTAGTTAATGTAAGTCTGGAATAAAGGAAATCCTTTTTAGAGTTAGACAAGACCAAAAATAATGGAGCTTAAATGCCAGAAAAATATTCCCTGGCTTAGTCAGTGAAATCAGACGCTGTCGTGTTTATATGATGGATGTTTGCTGTAGAATTTGTCACAAACAGACGGCACACTGACAGTACCTCATAGGGGCCGTGAGCTGGGACATAATACTGATCTCCCTCACACAGGTGATAGCCCTCCTGCTCAATGAGCTCCCAGCTGTAGAAGATTGACAGAAGGGACAGCAGCAGGCGTCTGTCTTTGTCATCCGTCACCCTGCCGCCATAGTTACACTCACCTAAAAGGGAAGGAATGAGATGAGTCAAACTAAATAAAACAGAAGATTAAATAGATGTTGTTCAATGTTAAAAAGAGGTTTCGTCACTTTTGAGTGACTACTATGTTTTCAATTTAACATACTTGACAAGAGATGGGGAAGTCATGTGTAAAAAATAAACAACCTACACAGAATATCATCTTGTTGCTGTTTTACCGTCTTTAAATTCGTACCTGTAAGGTATGCCAGGGCCTCCAGTGGAACTTCAACATACTCATCCAGGAACATCTGGATCTGCCTCATACTTATCCTTAGGTCGGACTCATTAAACTCGTAGGGAATATTCCAACCTGAGAGAAAACAGACAGAAGAAACAGCATGTTGGTTTTCTTTTCATCTAAAGGCAGAATAATGATACAGCATAGATTAAAACCCTCAACATTGAAATCGTTAAAGCAATTAAAAACTGTATGAAACAGATGAGAAAGAGCTGCAGTTTGTATTTCTCACCCAGAGGTCCAAAGTTCCTCCTTTCTTGTACCAGAGCGTGGAAGAAGGTCAGACCGAACAGAAACTTCTGCCAAGTGACTTGTTTCTTGGAGCTGTTGAAGAAGGACGGGTCGGAGATGGGGTGACTCAGGTAGGAACGCAACAGGTTAGCTCTTATTCCTTTGGGGGGCTCGTTGGTCATTTTCAGCCCGTTCTGCAGGATGCTGACGGGGAACTTGTCAGATGGATAGCTGGTTAACCACAACCTGGAGAGGAGAGAATACTTTATTGTTGTCTTCACGTGAGAATCTCTGTTAGTTCATGTCAGTGTTTAGAGTCTGTTACCTAAAGCTTGGGTGTGTGGACTCGGGGTTGATGGTCTCCTCACAGATCCTCTCGAGAGCGGGCATCCAGCTGGTGGCCAGGTGGCAGTTCTGCAGCACCACCCAGCTGCCCTCTTCTATGGCTTTGTCAATCATCAGAGCTGCTATCGGTCCTTGACCCTGTCCCAGAGAAATGGTTTGGATCTTGCTGCCTCCCATTCCTTGGTCATCAGCAAACTTCAGTAAACCTGGAGAAACAATGCAATTCAGACTCGTAGCAATCAATAACAGAGGATGGAGTCACTTCTGAACCCTGTTCTCTTTTGTTTTTTTACATGTACGGTAGTTATGTTTAAACTATTTTGTTTTAATATGCAGAATAATCCCAAGTCTTGGCTCAATCACCTGCAGTTGGATCAGATCCCGGAGACAACACAAAGATGAGAGGAGAGCAGCAGTTGGAGTCTTTGTAACTCCCTGCAAGATCGAATGTCGGCGGTTCGATGTAAGCCTGTCCCATGTAACTCACGATGAAATCCTGCACTGCTGGGACGAGTTTATCCGGCCTGAAGCACCTGATGACCACCATTCTGTCCATCCCCACCAACCCACTCCACTGGTCGGGCAACTGTTCCTTATGGGGCCGCCCTGAATCGTACAGCTTCTTCCATTCCGACACGTTGTCTTGGACGTGCTCCAAGAAACCGTCCAATTTTGGAAGTTTTGATGCCCTGACAATTTCCGACCAGGATTTTTCAGAGAGCCACTCCGGAGCAGGGTTAGGGTGGGGGTTATCCAAAGCGATGCCACCTGTGAGCAGAAAGCGCCACACTTTGTCGTCGACCTCACCCTTACCCTGCATGATGCCTACGGTGAGCAGCAGAGAGAAAAGCAGTTTGTCCTTCTCAAAGAGCGAGCGACACACATTGTTGTAGATGCTGAGGGTGAAGTGATCGACTATGTTGTCGATCCTCTCGGCTACGTCCTCGCTCTTCACGCTGTCTGCGATAGAATACAGGTAGAGGTTAATGAACCAGGTCAGCGAGTATTGGTACATGGGCTCTATGTTTGCCAATTCTGAGATGCAGAAAAACAATATGGACGAGTGTTCAGCCACAGGACGGTAACCCATGCGAGTGTCATCAATCTCTTTCTCTGTCACACTGGCAATCTTTTGCTTCTCTGAGATATCCTCGGAGAGGATTTTGGATGATGACAAGATCTTAATGGCCGTCTCATCCTCCAGAATGTTTCCCTCAGAAGACGAGAGCACCTGTAAGATCTTATCCTCGATCTCCTTTAGCTGCTTGTTGTTGGCGGCGCTCTCCAGGATGAGCTGGTTCTTCTTCTCCTCCAGCTCTGGTTTCTCTTTGGCTGCTACGAGGCCCAAAAGCTGGTCCTGCAGGCCTTGTGGTGTGATCATGAAGTTCAGCAGACACACCTTGACAGCCACCTCTGGGAGGTAGTGAGGGTTTCTCAGTCCTGTGGTCATATAAAACAAAAAGTCTTTCGAATATTCCACGATATTCTCCCCTATTTTCATGTACTCCACGCCTTGCTGCTTGAAGGTCTGCTTCAGCAACACAGGCTCAAGCACCGGATCCAGTTCCTCTCCGACGTTCTCCAGAAGAACCGGAGTGCCAAACTGGATGCAGTTCTCCAAAACCCTCACGTAGTTTGCATCAGAGAGTTTAATGACAGCCAGTTTATTTGCCTTCTCCATGTTCTTGATCCACTTGTTGGCCTGACCTTGAGGGTCGATCATTAGCGGCCAGCGACGGGAGTTAAACACGATGATGCCGTTGTCTGTGGAGAATGAGTCCACTGGCAATCCGGCTATCTGCCACGCCCTAATGGCCACCTGGTTACCCAGAGTGTTGCTGAGCGTGAAGTCGTCAGAGCAGGGGACTTTCTTCTCCTGGCAAAGGATATGCCACTGCTCCTGACACTCTGTACGGTAGTCCACGGTGAACGCCCCGAGGTAAGATACGATTCCTGAAGAGAGGAGTATGTCTCCTGTCAGGTTGGTGTATCTGCAGAAGAAATTTGTAAAATGAAAAACAGGACCATCAGAAAGCTAACAATGTTCTATAACCTTAAAAAAACAAGAAGAGTATCTTGGGCTCTAAATAATCCTCTGCTAGAACCAATAGCTTTCAATTTTATATGATTTTGTGCTACTTTTCAACAGTTTGTGGCATCCATTTTTCTCAGCAATAAATGACTTTGCCTTATTTTCTAACAACAGCTGGATTATAAATATATAGAGATTTACCAGCATTATTAAAGGATTACCAATTCTCATGCAGGCCTCCTTGTTCCCAACATGCTGCTTAAAGGTGTGTGTTTAAAAGTCATGTTTAGAAGGCTTTAGCTAGTTAGTTAGTGCATAAAGTTGCAGATTCTCGAGTCACAATCTGTAGTTTTTCCTCATGTGAAGTTTCCAGAGTAATAAAATGTGAAATTCATCTTCCCTGTGAGGCCTCGGCTTTGCCTGTGCTAAACAGAGTTCTTGAGTATTTTGATATACCTGATCAGTAGTTGCCTTGCAGCCTCTGTCCACCTGTCCTTCTCCCCACCCAGCCCACCAATCAGCTTCTCTGCCCTGATCAGCTTCTGAGAACACAGCTCAATGTTGCTCTCCAAGTCATTTTTCTTGGTCATCATGGCCGCCAGGTCATCGTTCAGGCTCTGCAGTCTGTCCTCGACTTCCTTCAGCTCACCTCTCTTCACAGCCAGCATCGCCATCTGCACGCCGAGCTCCTCCTCAGCCTGTTTCAGTCTCTCCTTCTTCGGGGCCACCACTTTGGCGACGCGCTCATACACCTCCATGGCTCGCACCCATTTACAGAGACCCTCACAAGCCGAGGAAACGTTTTTAATGACAGAAGGCTGGAATTCTGGGTTGTCAATGAACTTATCCCTGATTTTCTTGATGTTTGGGGCAGGAATGTTGTCTCTGTCGTAGGCTTTAAGGCTTTCCAAAAACTTCAGGTCTCCGAGGAGCTTTTTGGAGGGGCCCCAGAAGTCTTCAATCATCTTACCTGCCACATGAACAACAGTTACAATGCTATCGTATTTGATTTTTTTTCCTTTAAAAGTACACTCATATTTCCCTATAAGAATGAGGCAATTTAAAATCTTATCTTTAAATCTTAAACTTTGGATTTACCTGAGCCACCAGGATCTGGTTTTCTCTCAGGTTTGATGCCCTTCATGATACAGATGGACTCCATGACGAGTTTGACTAGATCGGGGGGGTTCTGCATAGACTTCACGACTGTAATATCTGAAGGTTTTAAGGTGTCCAGGGCTGACAAGGCAGCCTCTAAAGCAGGCATCGCTTCTGCCAGGTCTCCCTCACACTCATCCTGAAAAGACAACCCAGCACACAACTTTGAGTGAAGCAAATATGGTAACAGAACAATAACAACATGTCAATCATTCTGCATCATGAACACAATACTACATCAATTCTTGGCTGGCTTCATGTGTCTCTGTCTATGAAGTATGTTGACCTTAATAGCTTTGGCCGCAGCTGCTGCCTCATTCGCCACTTTCTCATCAGCAGACACCAGTTCTTTCTTAGCGTCCACCTCCACTGTTTCCCCCTCTATCTTAAGCATCATCTTATCTGTTTCCGCTGAGGTCTTAATGAGCTCTGGCTGCAAGGCCGTCAGCTCCTCCTGCATCACTGACACCTGTGGACCAAATAAAAAGGAAGTAGATGAAGATGTTCCGACAGCATTAATGATCGAAGATGATGAAAGTGTGAACGTATCGACCGACCTGAGACGCAGCAAACTCCAGTTTCTGAAGACCAACGATGTAACGGTTCCTTGCACCATCAACTTCACTCCTTTTCAAATTGAGTAGAGTCTTGAAGGTGAGGATGAGCTCAAGATAAGAGGTTGGGGTGACGTAGTTGTGCCTTCTCAGTCTGGAGAAGTACATCTGAGACATCTCTCGGACTCTTGTCTGGAAAGTCTTGCACATCTCCACCACTCTGAGGTCACAGAAAAGAACAAATGAGGGAACACTACACATTTAAAGAGCCACCATTTTTTCACCTTTTGATCTCCTTACTCCCGCCTGATGTCAGTGTCCATTTCCACATCCTCTAGGAATTTGTGCGCCACCATCTCCAGAGCATCTTCTGGCCATGCGTGGAACCAGTCAATGGTGCAGCAGTTGATAAGAGAGGGGAACATCCTGAGACGGTTCCTGAATGCATCACCGATGGGACTCATAGCTGTCGAATACAAAAAGATTCCTGTTGAAACAAATCTCTAGAACTTAAATTCCAAAATAAAATACAGATAATTCGAGTTTCCTACCGAGCACAATGTGAAGGTTTGTCTTCACACGGTCAATGAAGAAGTTGTACATAGAAAGCGGCGTCGCATCAATTTTCTTGCCCTCCATCCGGGCAATTCCCTGCACTTTCTCGATGATGTCAGCACGTTCGTCTGCAGCAAAGATATTCGGAACATCCCCAGTGTTGAGCAGCATGTTGATGTCTTCTAACATGGCTTCGTCCTTGATTTGACTGTCATTGAACAGGAACACCAGGCTCTTTCCCTCGATGCCTGCTTTAAGCATTATCCGCTTAAGGTCATCCCTCCAGTCCGAGATGCTGTAGTTCTTAGTTAACTCAATCTGGAACAGGACATAGTCATTGATGAAGGTGCCTAGCTTCGTGGCACTCTGACGCCCAGAACCGCCAATGCCCACCAGTAGTAGGTGGCCGTTGTCTTGTTTAAGCACCCGACAAATACGGGAAATGTGCTCAATGGCAAATTTGAACATAACGATGGACATGGGTGCCTTGCTGCAGCTGTTGAACTCATCCAGGTAGAACTCCATGGCTTCTTGTAAGGCACGCAGGTCGGTGATTTCATCGTAGGCCTTAACATCAGAATCTGGATTGGCATAGTCGCCAAAGAACAAACTACGGACACTCTCGTCCCCTACATCTCCATCAGGACTGAGATGACTCAGGAGCTACAAAACAACAAAACAGGTTCACAATTCAAACACAAGTTGGTGCACAGTTTGTAACACTGTACAAAGAGCTGACTTCTGTTGAGGTGTTTTATTGGTTTTGTTTTGAAAAACAAGAAAAACAAGCACATAATGCAGAAATACTTAGAGTAGGACAGAACGTATTCTGAGTCAATCTGGCTGATTGTTTTGTGAGGATCATTTTACAAAAATGTGTTTGTTCTTAAGTTGGGATTAAAAATGCAACATGCAAAACAATGCCTCACCCAGGTGAGTGTTTGGCAGCACTTTACCCAAGGGGACAATAAAATGTATTTGTGTACACATTTGATCTAATCCTGTTGTATTTCACTGAAGTGATTTCTGAGTGAGCGTGTGTGTGTGTATGTATGAACACAGCAAACGTACCTTTTCCACACTCTGTTTAAAGAAGCCTGAGGTTCTCTCTTTGACGATGCTGAAGAACGTCTCCTTGTCTTCGCTGTCAATGAGTCGGTCATAGAATACACGGTACAGCTCATGGATCCACAGGCGGATCAGTTTATCTCCATTCTACAACAGATGGCATAAAAACGACATGAGAGATACAATATTTCAAGACAATTCATGGGAACATTCCTCTTCTATATTGATTTCACCTGCATGTGTGTATATGGAGCCAGGAGCACGCCTCTTATGACTCGAGCAAAGTCGCGCAAGTTGAAGATGTAGTGGGACTTTGACGGGGTGGGGAGGAAGCTGTCCATGGTGTCTTTATAGACTGCCATGGTGGCCTGGACCATGATCTTGCCAAGCCTTGGACAGAAGAATTTAAAATATGTCTCAAGATCAAAAATGGTTCACATAACTTTAACACTGTATGACATCGTTATACTTGTACCTGTAGAAAGTAGCTTCAAAGCCCTTGCTGAAGTGCCAGTCAGTGATGGAGCTGAATATCTTGGTCAGTGTCTCGTCATCAAAGGAATCAATTGAGACGACATTCAAGTGACGAGTGAGGCGGCCTAATATTTAATTAAAAATGACTAAATGTAAGAAGCAGTAAAACGTATCGCCTTGACTTTTGGAATTACTTAAATATACTTTGTGTATATACAGTATATAAAAAGAAAATACCTGTAATATCATTCTTGCCACCACCAGGGGGCCCCATTGCAGACAAAAACAGGACGTCCACTATATTTAGGGTGGAGGTGTCTTTCTTGTCATACCAGTGGTGATGGTCAATCCACTGTCTCAACAGTTCAATTGGTGGCTGGGCGCCATAAATTTCCTTAGCAGGCATATTCAGATCGTCTTCATAGACGGGGTAAACAACAGCGTTTGATTAAAGAATGTCAGGGTATGACACCTTGTATCGGTGATCTATTTAAACAGTATGCGATGATACTTTACCAACGTAGACGACACACTTCTTTCCCACAGGAGGTCCAAACACACCCTTCCTCCTTCGGTCCAGCTTGGCCATGATGATGTCTTGGGTCTGATTTGCTGAGGTGCGAGCTGAGAAGTTGATACAGTTTGGTGTGTACTGCTCTTTGGGAAGTTTTACCAAGAAGCTTTTGTTAATAACAGACTTGCCGGTGCCAGTGGGGCCGACAAACAACATGGGTATTTCATGTGTCAGGTAGGTACGCAGGAAAAAGAGCTGACGCGCTGTCTCCATGGTTGGGATGATGAGGTCTGATATCTGCGAGGATAAACTGAGTTTCAGTGAACACACAGAGGCTGTGACGAGTGGCAACTTCTGTGATATAAATCAAATGACACTCACGTTAGCACCAGCTGGAATGACGTTTTCTTCTTTCGTGATTGAGTCGGTCCATGCATTCCATTGTCCTTGTCCATCCTTGTGAAAGTAGAAGTCATACACAGTACCTGAAAGGGATTAGGAAATTGCTAATGTCAAAAAGGAAGTATTTCCCAGTTAATTAAAACACAATATTTGTTGATATTTTCTACCTCTTTCAGGGAAGAGGTTGTTCTTTTTGAGTTTGAAACTCTTAGGCCGAGGGTGCTCATCGTCCATGCCCACGATCAGATTACGATAGAAGACGTCAAATCTCTTACGACTCTCTCCAGTGATGGTCCCACCCAGAGTCCAAACAACAGCGAATAGGAAAAGACTCTGCAGCCACATGCTAATCTGCTGGCTGGACATGGGTGTTCCATTGGCTCCTGACTCAGAAATCTCATCTGTGTATAGAAAGTTACGTTAAAACTAAAAACAGGAAACAAAGACACATTTTTATTGATTAAGTGTGATTCTTTCATACCCATCAGGCAGGTGTACAACTTGATCAGGCTGTAGGTTAAGTGAAGTGGAGATGTTTGAATGACAAAGCGACACTCCCCGTCTATGAAGTCAAGACAGGGCTGAACCAGCCAATCAAACAAATCTACTATCTGCGAGACAAAACAAATACAAGCAGATAGGAGATGACAACATTAAAAAAAAATACAAAAAGGGAACAAAACAAGCCCTTTAAGGAATGCATGTTGACCACCTCACCAGTTGTCTGTGCTCATCGATTAGAGTTCCAGGCAGAGTGTTGATGTAGGAATCTCTGAGGGGGAGCCAACCAAGCTGTAGAGGTTCCATGTAGATCATCCCACACCTTCAGACAGTTAGAGAGAAAACATTAGAATTAGTAACACTTACCTGACTTCTAAACTTTAACAGATGTTGGTGCACTTTCCTTCTGTGTTGCTTACCTGCTGACGGTAGCCGGAGAGGCTTGCTCCAGGTCAGCAGTTTCGAAGATGAGGCTCATTTTTGAACTCATCTGGATGATCTCCCCACTCATCAGACAAAGCTGGCAGAAGATAAAGTGGACAAGACAGCCACATCTTAATAAGGCTTTAACTGGAAAACGTTATTTATTGGGTTAGGGTTATTTGTAGATGGTGATCACTTGTCTGCGGATCAAAATGTTTTAATAAATAAGTAGGACAAACAATTTGCCAATGGGAAGAAATTCTATATGACCTGGTTCCTGTGGAAAGGACTTCCTGGTCCAGGTAGCTAAAGGGATTAAACCTAAATCACCTTTTCTCACCTGACTTTTCTTGAATGCCCTCAGGACGGGGCTATCTTGTCCCTCCCATGAAGACAAACATGTAATTTAAGAGTCTGATAGCTATTCTTTCAGCTATCAGACCTGTGCGTCTACTGGTCTGTTGTGTTGAATGTAATTGTCTAAAGGCTGCTGTGAATGTTTTTTTTTTAATGTTTTGATTTCTTTTATAAACTGAATCACCCTTCAGGAATAAATAAAGTTGTCTAAATCTGAATCTGGAAACGTAAGTTTACCTTCTTGTTGTCGTCCAAAACAGTGTTCATGTTTTCAATCCAGACGGCATCAATGGGCCCATCAAAGAGGATCCACTGTCGCTTCTCTGATGTGGAACTAGCCTGATCCCTGAAAGAGGTGGCCAGCACACCGTCCGACCATTCGTGGCTGACTGGATCGAAGCAGCCATACAGCTGGCCCATGGTGATGGCCTTGGGGTTGATGATACGGTAATCCACTGCAAACTCCTCCATTAGCTTGGCTAAAAAAAATTGGAGGAAAAGAATAAGAACTGCCAAATGTTTCATCTCGAACAAAATGCATTCCCGAATGGTTTAACATGGTCCAATAACAAAATGTTTCAAACTTTAAAAAGGACTTTAAAACTACCCTTAAAAAGGTCTTCAAGGGCAGCAGCAAGAACTTTGTAAGCAGAAGTCTTTCCTCCCAGAGGGTCTCCTACTATCATGAAACCATGGCGAACTAACATCATCTCATACACCTACAGAGAATCAGAAAACAAATCCTAACTTATGAGGCTTAAGTCTAACAATGCAACAGCAACTTTATACTGAGCCAGATGTGTTACAAAGCAATACTCCACGTTGGTACCTGGATAATTTTGCCAATGAACCATGGGACAGGCTGGAGATTGAGCTTGGCAATATTGTCATTAAGAGCATTGAGGAAGAGCTCATAGTCTGGTTTTGGAAGGACAATGCCAGGGAATAAATCAGAGATGATACCCTGTGGGTAGCAAGTGGGAAAACAGAATAATTGGTCCATTGACAAGTTGATAATTACTTATAAAAACATGAACTGCCTCGGTTTGTTTTGTCATATTTTTCACCTGAAACAGTGGTACGTCCTGGGCTAAAAACTTCGCCATGTTGACGTCCATCAGTGCCCTTAGCAGCAGCACGCTCTCGTTCTCCTCGGGGTACTTCAGCTTCAGGTTTCCTGCTGCAGTCAACACAGACTTCACGGCTCGCATGCCGTAGTCATAGTGGTGCTGGGAGGAGAGCTGCTCAGAGCACAAGCGGTAGGTGGCCACAATTTTCTGAGCCAGGCTACGGGGGAAAGTTGGAGATACATTTATGCCTTGTATTATTTAAGTCTATTGTATTTTTCTTTAACCCTTTTATTTAATTAATGTAAACTGGCTCATAGCTGTTCTTTTTTTTCTTCTTTTTGCTATTTGATGCTGTTTATATTCCCTGTTTTACTGTTTTTTTGGAGCTGTTGTGACACCCAAATTTCCCCCATTGTGGGATCAATAAAGATTATCCTTATCCTTACATGAATGAACCTACAGGGACCTCTGTCAAACAAAAAATGGATTTGCCGTTTTACATACAGTACCTGCGAGATTCAATGAAGCCCATGGAGTATAATGAGATTTCTCCAATGAGACCATAGTCTGGCACCATCATGGCCACCGTACGGAAGAGAGCCTGCAGAAAAATAAGATTTACAACAGTACAGCGAGCATCTTAACCCCTAAACACGTCTCCTACATCTTCTGTATCGTGACTCTCTGCTGTTAAGTGAAGTTCCAGATTGTTCTTGATGTACCTTCAGGTTGTCAGGAAGCTCGGCCCTACCAGCGTAACCCGGGTTCATGGTGATGAACACAGAGCAGGTTGGGTTAAGTGACAGCTCTGTCCCCTCAAACATGAAGGTCTTCAGATCTTTGGCGACGGCCTGCTGTATGCAGAGGACCTGCTGAGCCACCACAGAGAGCACCTCCACCTGTGGCACATGCAACAAACTCGACTGAGTTGGGGCTCTGGTTTGACTCAGTAAGAGTGCATGCTACATGCTGCAGGCTCCACTCCTCAAATGACCAAAAACAAGTAAGAAACAAATGTGTTGAAAGATAATATTTTCAATGTACTCCACAAGAGACACTTGTTAGTCTTAAAGTTCCTATTCTGTATCATAATAACATAATAAGAGCCCTTTAATATAACAAAGAGTATGGTAATGTACCTGCTCTTTGTGAAGACTCGAGATAACGTTTTAATTTCATTTCATTCATTTGGAGCTAAACAAATAAATATTAACTGGTTCTGGTAGGTTACTATTTCATTACTTGGAAAAAAATGTAAAAAAAAAAAAAAAGAAAGAAGAGAAATGAAATATAAAATATCGTACAGTCGAGTATGAGAGAGCAAAAGAGAGGATATGAAGTGATGGCAGTGTTTTATATGAGGTACAACCTGTCAATCACTCGGTTTGTTTGGACAGTGTGAAGAGTGTTAAAATAATCCATTCTGCTCAGCATGAAAGCCAGTGAGCTTCTCTATGTCTCGCTGAGCTGCGATTGATCTAAATGTGGCTTTGTTTTCTGAGTCAAAGATCTCATATCAACGCTGACTTCTGAACTAAATGCTGCTCCTTTTTTTTTATTAACGGAACAGCAAAACCAACTAATACTACGCTAAATCTTTGTAGACAGAACATTTCTCATGATTCTCTCTCTACTATTCAGTCAAAGCAGATAGACTGTTTGATTTCATATGGCGGATCGACGCAGATTTAAATCAATGCAACAGCAGACGTGCTCACCTCAATGCGATTAAACTCATCAAAGCAGGCCCAAGCTCCAGACTGAGCCAGCCCTTTGAAGAACTTACTCATAGCTTTGTAGTCCAGACCATCGGAGCAGTTGAACACCACACACTAGGAGAAGAAAAGAAAAGCTCTATCATGTCAGTAAAAGGGGGAAACGGTGGAAGGGAGAAATGCAGATCAGTGGTTGAATGTAAACTATTTTAATCCACCTGTTTAGCCAGGGCTTTAGCCAGGTCTTTTGTGGTCTCAGTCTTGCCAGTTCCAGCAGGACCCTCGGGAGCACCACCCAAATTCAACTTCAAAGCCCCCATCAGAGTTCTGGTGTACGACAAAGTCATGACATAAATGCATAAAACAAAAGAGCACTATGTTGTTGTTTTTTTCTCTTGTTTTCTACATCTTGCTTTTCTCCATCCGTAGCCAATCACAAACTATGTTACAAATGATGGGATACCTGTAGCAGCGGTCTGTAAGTGGTGTGATAACAAGACGAGGAGAATTGCCCAGGTACTCATAGCCATATTTCAAGCAGGTGGTGATCATACGCAGCATCACTTCGTCGTCCTCCCAGAAGTACCGCAGCTGAGAAATCCACGCAAAGTCATTCAGTGAGGAGATGCGATCGTCTGCCAGTTTGGCTACAACATCTCGAGCTAAGAGAGGGGAAAAAAAAGCACAATCATATTCTGCAAGCTGGATTTAGTTCAGAGAACGGACTTCATACATTTACAACAACAGTTAAATTACCATGAACATCTATAACAGTGAGGGCACCAAGGGTCATCCTCGCCCCTCCTGGCAGCTTCCCACGCACCAGCTCCACGATGTCAGCGATCTGGGCGTTGCACTGCTCCACATAGGACTTTGATGGAATAGAAAGTAGTACATAGTTAAGACTGGAATGTAGTGGTGATGAAGTTGTTTTTGGAATGTGAAAGTTAGCTGCGTAGTGTATGTGCGGGTACTGACAGGAAGAGAATGAGTCTGGATGGCTTCAGATACTTCAGTTGTCCAGAAGATGGAGGAAGCACAAATGACAACTTGGCCAGGCCACTGCAACACCCACTTCTTCCTGGGCAGCTAAAACCAAAAACAATCAAGTTTAATACAGCACCACCCAGGAAACATACAAGTATGAAGAGGAATAATGTGAAGAAGCCTCAAACTCTTAATCAGCCAGAATTTTTGTACTTCCCCAAGAAACATGGCTTGTTTAATGGAAAAAAAACATCAAATGATCAAATGATAAAATACAAGCACCAAAGCAAAGCTATGAATAGCTTGGTTCATGGCCAGTTCAACAATTCCAAATACCTCTGTGTACTGAATCACTCCTTGATGGATAACATGCAGAACACTCCGTAACATGAGCTTCTCCACCTGCAGAAGCCACTTCTCAACCATACCCTAAAATGAGAAGGAAAGCGTCCAGTCATGTCCAACAGAGACACACCTCTATGAAACTCTTGACACTATCTGTCCTACACCTTTGCATGGGCTGGGTAAATCTTTTCTGTGAAGGGAATGGTCTCTTTCTCAGAGCTGATCATGCCAGTGATGGCCATGTCCTTGGTGAACTCCAGTTTGGCGATGCCCTCAAAGCACTTCTTCAGGTGGGGCTGCACACACAGAGGGTCTTTAGTCTGAGACAGGATCTCCAGCAGCTCATCGTTGGAGAGGAAGAAGAACCTGGAGACGAGATGAAGAAGACGTGGGACAAAAAAAAACAAACACATCAATGATGTTCTTAAAAACGATCCCATTTTGTGGACCAAGACCACATAAGATACCTGGGGGTTAACATACCAAGAGACCTTACAAACCTATATGCTTTAAACTTTATCCAATTAAGTCAAAAATTAAAGGAGGACATAACAAGATGGAATTTGATACCGATACTAAGCTTTGAGTCGAGAATTGAGTCAGTAAAGATGAATATTTTGCCGAGAATCCTGTATTTGTTTCAAACTCTCCCAATTGAAATAACTGACAAACAATTTAATGAATGGGATAAATTAATATCACGATACATTTGGCATGGAAGAAAACCTCGGATAAAATTTCAAATTCTTCAGTTGACAAAGAAGAGGGGTGGACTTGCACTCCCCTGTCTTAAGGACTATTATAAAGCCGCCCAGCTAAGGATCCTCTATTGTTGGTGCAACTCTGACTACCAAGCCAGATGGAAGGAAATTGAAGAGAAGGTGTCCGGAGCGGTTCCTATTCAGGCGAGGTTAGGAGATAAAAGACTAATTAAAAATTTAGTCGACTTAGGTAATAATTGGATCAACGTACCTCTGAAGATTTGGTTAAATGTTATCACAAAAAATAATTTATTGGAAGAGATAAAAATTCTTAAGTGGTGCTCTCATGATATAGACTTCACCCCAAACAAGTTGGACGTAAGTTATAAGGGATGGGCACATCGGGGTCTCTCATCATATTGTACTTTCTTTGACCGGGGCAAAATGAATGATTTTCAAACACTTAAAAGATTACATGGCTTAAAAAAATACTGATTTTTTTAGATTTTTGCAGATACGTCATCACATAAACAGTTCCATGACACAAAGTAGAGCTGCTTTTGAAAATGACCTACTGAAAATCTTTATTAGTGCATATAAGGACGACTCAGGGCTTAAAGTGATATCAAGACTTTACAAAGGGCTCCAGGGTATCAAAACAGTAGACAGCACACATATCAAACAAAAATGGGAAAAGGAGAGTAATAAGTGCATCCCAGGGGAAGTATGGACTGAATATTGTGAAGCTCAATGGAGAATCTCAAGCTCACTTTTCTGGAGGACTTTTGGCTGGAAGACTCTTTGTAGACATTTTATCACCCCTGCTCAATCATCTTACTATTCAGGTACCACCAGCTGCTGGAGGAAATGTGGCTCTCAGGATGCTAATCACTATCATATGTTTTGGGACTGTCCAAAGGTACACTCTTTTTGGCGCAAGGTCCATTTCGACAAAAAAAACCTTTAATTGGGACGAACTTTTTTTTGGACTACTAACTTCAACGAACACAAATACTACAACTAAGAAACTGTTTGGAATACTGAGTGCAGCAGCGAGGAAAGCAGTCACAAGGAAATGGCTTAAACCAAATACTCCATCTATTAAGGAATGGTATGACATTATACATGAAATATATGTAATGGAAAGAATTACTTTCTCTGTGAGACTCCAGGACTGTAAATTTGAGGAAATTTGGAAGACGTGGAAAATGTATATTACCCCGAGATGCCCGGCCCATGTTTGAGGGGGAGGGGAGGGAGGTGGAAACCTATTAAACTGTGTTTCTGTTCTTCTTTGTTTGGTTAGGTTTTTCCTCTTCTCTTTCTCCCATCTTTATAATCTTGTATCACACCCCATGTTTTGTTCTGTTTAATGTTGTAATACGATGTACAAAAAAAAAAAAGAAAAAGAATAATGGATCAGACTGTGAAAGAATGTAACCTGCAATGACAATGTGTTGGAAATGCAATGATCCTAAATAAAGAATTATAAAAAAAAAAAAAAAAAACGATCACATTTTGTATGAAGGGCTAATAGCAGCTGCCCAACCTTGGGAAATAGAGCCTCTTCTTTTCCAGGTAGGTATTGAGGCCTTTTTGGATGTCATCTAGAAACATGTTGGACTCCTGTAACCGTTGCAGCATGTTGGGCTGGTCTGTGGCCACCAGCACATGTGTGTCCTTAACCTGGATCATAATCACACAGAAAACCAAAGCGAAGACAAATGTATTAAAAAATCCCTTCTTTTTTTTTTTCACACACCAAAAACAGTCAGTTGTGGGTTGAGAAGATTTTTACCGCTTCGGCCATGATGTTCTTCCAGTAGCCGTCCACGATGCCAAACTTGCGTCCCTCCTCAGGCATCTGTGCAATGATGTCCTCAGAGCTGAAGATTGGTTCAAGGTAGAGCCAAGTAGACTGACATGTCAACATAGAGTCGATGATGTCCTGCATACTCAGCAGCTTGTCCTCCCATTGCTATGGTAACAGTACAACAGTGAGAATAGCACAGTTAGAGGATCATAGAGCTACAGTTGGGTTTTTAAGCAAGGTTTGCATGATTAAAAAGACGTTTATTTGGATGCACAGATATAAATGAAGATTACCTTACAGAGGTTCTATCATCCGGAATTATTTATGGTTGTTTAATGGCCATGAAAAGACCACATTCCCTGCGCTTTAGAGTTGTTAGGCTGATATTGTATTTAGAGCGGCAGATTTGTTACTTTTTGTGCCATGAAGATGTGCTCACGTCTTCTCTTGTTGCAAATACAAACACATAGGTGACTTTTGTGGCTTTAGCCCGCAGATTTGGGCTACATAACGCCGAGCCTGGCGTTAGTTCAGTCAGGCCACGGAGTCACGCTCTAATATGCTGCCAGAGTTTGTGTCAATCATCTGTATGTGTGTCCAATGTAAAAGCTTGAAAATGTGATTTAGTGCTACTCATGATAGAGTAGAACGACATGTACCTTACCTTACATTCTGTCTCGATTGGCTTGATGAAAGGTGAACCTCTCATGGTCTGCGTCTTAATGATGTGGTCATCGAGAAGCACCTGGATGTCATCCACTGCACTCACAATGCTTGTTCCCTATAATGTCATATCAAAGGTTGTTGACATTCAATCCTGAGAGATGCGAGTGTCTGTCAGAGAGTACATTCACTATGTTTTAGGATTTGAAGCCTTTGATGTGTTAATCATTGAGGGTGTTTGATTGTTTTTTTTCTAAACGTTCGTCATACTGTATCTCTGTACGGAGTGAAGGAAAAACGAAGTTCCACCCATTCAGTTTTCATCTTCTCCACTGATTTTTCCAGAGAGTGCTCTTTACTGGCGGACGCTCCAATCTCCTCCAACCTACGGCAGAGATAAAAAAAAAAATTTTAAAAAAAGAACCAGCGTCTGATTATGACGTGATAAATAAGGTATCAGGGTGAGATTTTAGTTCATGCCAACGCAGTTGCAATGTGAACACTTAGAAGAAACATACAACAAAACATGGATCCTAATCAATAATGGAAATAATTTTATGTCAACAAGCAATCCATCTCACTCGGTATGCCCTTACTTTACCAAATCACAAAATCCTCACACGTTGGATGCAGCCAGCTTAAGCTCAAGCAAGCTATCGGCTACCCTCAGATTCACTGGTGCAAATTCAGTGGTGAAACAATGAAAGATTTTTTGGTTCATTTTTGATTGCAGAGGGACGAGTTGCATACACAACGATTGTGTGTAAACTTCAAAATGGTGAGCTAAAGCTAAGAAGCACAAGTATTTGTTTGTCACACATCATGTTGTTATTTCAGTATGTAAGAATGTAATCGCACATTGCACATTTAGTTCGGTGATGCAATCGCTCGTCAGCGTCTTACTTAGAAGAGAACGTGGAAAGCCCCAGCTCCAACATGCTCATCAGCGAACTGTCCACATCTGGTTTGACTTCAAAGCCCACAACACTGCCGATCTGCAGGCAGACAAAAGTGTCATAAATAATTCACGCTGACTTCATGGATCACAGGAGACGAAGGACACTCGGACCTTACAAAGTGAATCTGACACTAGGTTAAGATCAGTGTCAACTGAGCCAGTGAATAAAAAATGAAAAACCTTCTCCCAGTGGCGGTCTTTGATGCCGGGGTTGCAAATGGTCGTCAGGACGGGAAGGTGCTGCTTGAACTGGTCTATCTTGCTTTTGAAGCTTTTGGCCACACAACAAGGCCCGGGGAGATTAGAGAAAGACTTAATCAGTTTATGCATCGTCCTCCACATGGTGTCCAGCTCATCTGAGATTTTCTCAGCATCCAGGAGTCGGAAAGGTCCTGTGATATAAACAAGAAAAGAAGCGCAGCAAAGTGAACACTCAATGAATTCTGCTTGCTCTGCCTGTTGAACCATTAAATGTTGAGTGTGGCAATTAGAGCTAAACGGCAGTCACAGGTTAGTGTTTGGAAGATAAAAATTGCCTTTTTGAGTCGCTCACCGTTCATCCACTCGTCTGACATGATTTGAAAGTTTAGCGCTGTGGTCCACAGTTGTTCATATGGCTGCTTGTCAGCTATCAGAGTCTGGAGCTCTGGGAACTGGCTCTGTTCCTTATCCAACAAAGTCTGCTCTTTGTTAATATCCTGAGGAGGGAAAAAAAAACAAGGATAAAGTCTGTGTTAGCAAATCTTTCAATCAGGAAAAAGTACTTTTAAACCATGTACGAGGATACAGCAGTGTGTCTTACCTCTAGCTCAGTAAGAGCAGACTCCAGGTTGGCAGTAATTTGAGCGAGATTTCCAACATTGTTCTTCATCTCTTCATCTCTCATGTCCTTCTTCCTAAAGGCCTGTATCTCCTTGTCTACTTTCTTTAGCCTCTGGTCAAAGTTAAACACCCTGGGACAGACACGTTGAGATAAAGCAGTCAGCAGTTTGCTTAAAGACATTTCACACTATCTGTGATGATCAAAATAAGTACACTTAGTTGTGCTGGTTAGTCTTTGCATGAGACCAGGTGTATAAAAGCATTTATTCGGTCACCTTGTTTGAAGGTAGTCCTCAGCCTCTTCTCTCGTCTGTGCTAGAGAAGTCTCGCTGTCCTCAAGCTCAATCAGGATCTGATCGGGCCACTTGAAAACACGGGAGTTGAGCCTCAAGTCATCGGCTAGAGAAATAAAAGGAAACAATTCTCAGTTTAAAAATTGCAACACATGGAAAAGGAATTCGATTTGAAATAGATAAAGGAATATATGTTCTTTACTCCGCTATGGTCTTTGTGTACTGTGCATAATGTGAACATTCTGTAAACATGAGAAGTTGCACTTACTGTGAAAATTGGCATAGTCTAGGAGGAAGCTAAGCCGGTGTGCTGCCTCATCAATCTCATCTATTAGCTTTTTGACGGTCACTTCCCTGGACTTTTTAATGTACTGAATGAGAGAAACCAACTCCTCTGTGGTTTTTGGCGGGGTTCTGACCGTGTCTCTTATCTCATCATATTTTTTACAAATCCTTAAAAAAAAAAAAAAACTATGTTGTTGACATTCTTTCTCTCCTTCAATTTAAGTAACAGCATGACTGATTGGCAGTTTAAATTAATTGAATAAAGAGGAACAAATGTTTAATTAAGGAGGGGGGAGAGTGTTCCCCCTCACCCATTGTTCAGCTCTCGGTTCTCCTCCACTGCAAACGTGACGATCTTGTCTTTGAGTCCCTTCGCACGCTCACACAGGTCTTCATTAAGGTCGCCAGCATACAGACAAAACATCGACAGGGGCACGGTGATTCGCAGCGAGGCAATCTCCTTCCTTAACAGGTGAATGCTCTCAATTTTCTGACAGTTGAAGACAAGAAGAGAGTTGGAGCCAGTCAAAACAGAAACTCCACATACTGGAATTTAGAGGGACATTTTTATTTACCTCTGTTAATTCTTCTCGTGACTGCTTTTCTTTAAGAAATTCTGATATCTCCTGTTTTGCTGTATGGTCCAGTAGACTGTTGTATTTTGTATATATATTCACATACCTGAAAAATGACATGTAGCATTAGAATTTCCTACATAATTTCTGCTACATTAGAGTAACTAAATGACACAAGTTCAGTTCATGTGTCATTACTTTTCAGGTCCCACAGTGTTTTTTTGGAACACCTCGTTGGCTTTGTTGATGACGTCCGTAACCAGCAGCTCGTCGGGCCTGATGGTACGTAGGAACAAGCTGGTGCAACTTGGAAAGAGTTGACACTCCACCTGACAAAAGCACAAGAGTCGCTGATTATAAACATCTGAATCATAAACCCGGAGCGATAATTGCGTTTTTGTAATGTCAAATAGATGGTGATGAGACTCTGGGAATACTGCACCCTTTGGAGCTCTTCAGCGCTCTTGATGATTTCCATGAAGGCTCGGTGGATGAGCTCCCAGCATTCCTGAAAGCTCGGACTAAATTCAATGTGATCGTCGTGAACCCGTAGCTTTACCAGCAGCACCTGAGACTGGACGAACTTCATTTCGTCAAACACATCGGCAAAATCGTTGCCACCCTGAAAATGACAGAACACAGGTTGGCCAATCATTGTAAATAATAACAACAGACATCTGAGAAATGAGAGCGGTTCCAGGTGTTCTCTTGTCTAATTCTGTTAAAGCTTAACAACAACAACAACAAAAAAGGACAAACATTGTCTGTACCTCATGTGACGTAAAGACATACAACAGGTCATTCAGGGATTCTACGACCATGCTTCGGAGCTGCAGCGACATGAGAACAGCCACACAGCTGAAGAGCTCCTGAGCGTCGACGGGAGGCTCCTGCTCACTCTTAATGTCAAAGAGTGATGCACAGAGAGGCAGCCACCTGAGGGGAGACGATTGTTATACCTGCTCTTTTAAATATCAAAGCAAGAGTTGAATCTGATTTGACTTTAAATCACATTTTTTTCTAAATACTTTAATCCCTTATTTGGGGATTTTTCATTTTGCTTTTCTTGAACTATTTCAATAATCCCAGATAGTTAATAGTTTTTATGGGACATTTATTTTATTTTATGTTTTGTATCGTGGTTTACTTCTGTGACTCCAAACCCAAGATTTAACTACGGAAGTTACTGCATTTATGTTAACACATTGACACAAATCCACTGAGGCGTATCATGCTGTTAAGTATGGCTGCCACTGGAAACTGAGTCACTGTAGCACCACAGAATCCCAGCTGGTGCAAATCACATGTGTGGAGAGAAAAACAGCAACTAGTTTGAACAGATGACAAAGACTCATATTTCAGTCATGCTGCGACATGGTCTAACAAGCTACACAACAGGTGGGAGACAAAGGATGCAATAGACTCCAGAAGAGAGGCAGCATGTAAAACAATCCCCTGAAAAGCAGTCTGACATGGCTCTGACAAAGTGGATAAGTTGGAAACATGAGACAGCAATGACAGGATTAACCCTCATGGTTATGTACATACTGTGTGCACATAAAAGCCACTGACAGGCTGGCTGTTTTTTTCCGAGTCTGGTAAGCTGGCAGTACTTACTTTTGGACCAGTTCATCTCTCGTGGTTTGGCACTGTTTCTGGACAAACTCTTCAAACTCAGATGGCAGGAGGGGAAGGCTGGTGGAGAAAAGCTCCTCGAGCCGGACAAATCTCAAGGAAGAGAAGCTAAAAAAACAAACCATTTGTATTTATTTATTTCTCCACTTGTTCTGAAATAAAAAGTAGATGTTTAATACAAATTTATAAACTTAACAAGCATACATTATTTTACCCATGTACACAAATCCAACTGAATATGATTTTAATCAATATGAGCTTGAAAAAGGATCTTAAAGCTCATGCTGTCAAAAGACGGTTTGTTAAAAGCTCAAGGCAAATTAAATAGTGACCCTGAAGAGAAAAATGAGGTTAGCGGCCCTGGGTTTGGATCTGACCTCAGCCCTTAGCTGCATGCTATCCCCCACTCCTCTCCTCCCAATATGTACTGTCTCTGTTCAACGGTCCGAGCCAACAAAGGCAAAAAGCCCCCCCCCCCAAAAAAAACAACTTAAAAACAAATAAATGAACAAAAACAATTAATGAGGAACATGTCATTTTTTAATCCCTGCGTTTCAAAAAAACTAGTAAAATAAGAATGTGAAATGTTCCGATAGTTATGAAGAATATACAACACCCTCACAGCACGCACGGTCCATATTACCTGCTTAGCCAGACATCCTGAAGAAGAAGCATAATGTGATTCACAGTAAACAGATGTTGGCCCAGCCACATGTGGGCCTCCCTGTAACCGGTTGCCCAAGGAACTGGGGCACGGATCAACCTCCTGGGGAAGGGTTTGGGGACACTGGAAATGGAAAGCCGCTGACGCTCGGATGGGTCCATCAGAATGTAGTCCACTGACAAGGAACAATATTGAAGACATAGTGGTAAAAATTTCCAAATGAAGTCATGATACTTTTAAAGAGTTCCTGTCACACATGTGTATACCTATGCTCTTCTTAAGGCTGAAGTAATAATTTCTTTTGACCTCGTCCTCCAAGTTTGCCCTCATGATCTGGAGGGCTTTACTGCTATCCTGAGTTTTGGGAGGCAGCAGGTGAAGGATGTTTATCATCTGCTGGCAGGGCTGCGGCGCCAGCACAGAGAAAGGGACACCAGTGGTGATGTAGTGCATGTACCTCTGTGGATGTAAAGTTTAGATCAACTATTGGGAAAAAATGAGAATGAAAAGACTGACGCTTTCATTTCTTCACTTGCTTCCAGGTCTCTGTCATTAGGTTCCCCCTCCTCGCTCTTTGTCTTCTCCTCTTGCCTGTACATGACATCCAGCTGCTCTTTAGGACTCAGAGGTCGGCTGCTGGGAAGGCAAATGTATCTCGATCTGGGCTTTGACCGAGGTGAGACTGAAGCCTGAAAAGATGCATTCCTGTGAAAGCATTAACATATCAGATCAATCTCCTTCAGTAAAACCACAAACAAGAGATAAAATGTTACTGAAATGCATAGCTTTAATGAAATAACTACCTTTTCCTTGGTGTAACGGCTTGACTCCTTTCTGGTGGGATATATACTTAACACCACATTAAGATCCAAATTCTGATATGAAATTTGTAGAGCCAATTTAAGCATTTGCATTTAATTTTTTCATTCAATATCAAACTAATGAACCTGCTATAACAGCGAATTTGAAGGATACAAGGTTTTGCTGATTTCACCAAAGATTTGCGGACAGTTTTACGTCTGTGCTGGAGTTTAATAATCTTGAGGTCCTGCACCTGGGGGCTGAAGTTGTTTGCAATAGACTCACTGGGAGTGCGGTGGTGACGTTGTTCTTTAAAGGGAACTGCGAGGGTCCATGAATTAGATTGGAGGATAGGTGGATGATGACTGTGCCTCAAGACAATCTGAGAAAAAAAAAATTAATGTTAATATAACTCGCGTCTCTGTGCTCTGAACATGATGAACCATGATGCAGCGACCGATATTCTTACTTCATACAGTTCTGAAGGTTTGTCATTAGAAGCCATAGGCAAAGGTGGGGGAACAGAAAATCCCCTGTTCTGACTCATATTGAAGATAGAGTCATCCTCCATCTGTAGTTGTGACAAAAATACTCAAACACTTTGCATTACACCAACTATGTACACAGGTTACTTATAGAGATTCAGAGAAACTGCAAATTATTGTTTATAACTAACTGTAAAGTTACCTGTTTCAGCTTTTCCATCTTGGTCACCTAGTGAAAGGAAGAAACAAATGAAAAAATGTCAAATGAAAAAATGATACACATTTAAATTAATAAATATAAATCACTATTAAGGAAAAAAGATCAAACATTGTTGTACCGTTAATATCAGTTACCTTCAATCAGTCGCTCGTTGACTTCAGGCCGGCAGGATTTTGGTGGCATTCATTTTATTTTTCATTTGTTTGGTGAAAGTGTTCCTCAGTAGTCGAAGTTAGCCGCTGAGTTAAAGTCTTTTATCTGAGAGTGGTTTTCCCTGATGACCACAGGAAGCGCCATCATGTTGCTGTAAACTGAAACACTGTTGAGCTCGTTCAGGAACATCTCCATGGTAACACCAACCACCTTGTTGCTATCAGAAAAGCTAAACTATGTGGAGGGCGGCGCCACGTGCGCTCGTTTCCCGATAGTGTCAGTGACTTGTTTACTTTATAAAATCAATGCTACCGTGTAACATGTCTGCAATATAGGCACAACCAAAATACTATTACTATTTATTAAAATAAAAATGATTTGTGTACATTTCAAAGAGTCAACAAGGAGTAGGTTGGATGATTACTTACCTGGAAACATCAGCAGGTTAATCTCGCCCTCTGCTGGTGACATGATAAACTACCGTTCACACCGTTCATCTCTGGATATACAGCCCCACCCCCCATTTCACTGTAATGTAAATAAAATCACATTTTCACACATAAATCACATTTTAAAGGACTTTCATCAGTTCTGATAAAAGTCCTTTTAAATTTGCTACCATACAGTGTCACAGAAAAAATGTCAAACCAATTTTTCTGTGATATACTTATTTAGCTTCTTTTTCCCCTTATGGACCTAACACGATGAGGGGAGGAGGCATGCATGTGCAAATAGAGTATGGAAGTTTGAACTATTTTATGAAATTGTAATCTAACATCTTTGTTGTCTAGACTTGTGTTTTTACATCATGATTTGGCATCAACGCTAGTATAGGCGTATAACAGTAAAACTCCCTGTACACGTTTCAGTTACTGACTCTGATTAAAATTGAACTTTGTTTACCTCGCAAAGCTCTCACCTGATTGGCTATCAGCTCAGGCGCGTGAACTGGGTGTGGTTTGTCTGTAGCTTGGCAGAAGAAGCGCCACTGCGGCTTGTCTTTGATTGTCGCTGGTTAATTTATAAGTTTTAACTATTTTAGATATGGTAAGTTTCGAAAACATTATATTCTGCGCAACTATGTGTCGTGACATGTCTAGCCGCACAATCGCGGCGTTTCTTTTTTTTTATTAAGCAATACGCTAGCTAACATGTTACCAAGTTAGTAAGCTAGCTTAATAATTGGCTAGCTTCCTTTGATATGAAACCAAAAATGGCGCACTAGCATCCATCATGTAGCTTTGTAATAGGCCTATAAGCATGATTTACCTCTGTTAAGATGTGTTTTATAATAGTAAGAGCTAACGTTTGTTGTTTTTTGCTAAATTTCTGTCGAGGCTACTTTCTCACCTTTTCGTGGCTTCACCGTGAAAGGAAAATGTTCAAACTCCCCTTTTTTAACTTTTTTAACTTTTAGTTTGAACGAGGAATTTTAAACATGAAACAGAATTTTAAACATGAAACAGTGACAACTTGGCTTTCGTATGTCGTTTTCATGTCACTTTAACAAGTTACAATTGGTGTCAAGTTTAAGCTGAGGTGTGAACTTTGTAATTTGTTATCGTATTTGTGAATTGGAGAAGCTGGTTTCACAGCTGCAGCACAGGTTACATGTACAAAGTGTGTGATCAACAATATAAATAATATGGACATGCAGGGTAGGCTGATGTCTGTGCGTTTATATAAACCACTTGATTGATGTTGTTGATCAAAGTGTTGTTCACTGAGGTGGCCCCTAGAAAGAGCTATAAAAAAAAAGATGAGGTTAATGGTCGGTTTACAAGGTTCAAGGCACTCATTCAAAACATTGTTTTGTTTCAAGGATATCCACAAGCCCAGGAGCAGCACCCAGACTTCGCCTTCCCTGAAGTTGTCCAATGGCTACATCCTACCTGAGGGTAAACTGACCCCCAACGCCCTGTTTGTTGGTGGGATCGACATGAAGGTAGTTTCACCACCTGGAAAAGGGATCTATCACTTCTGCTCGAACAGTGTGTTCATAAATTATTATGTTTTATGATCAAGGACGCCCCAGTTGACATTTTAAGATACATGATGTTTAATATACAAACAAGGTGTCTGTATTTCACAAAATGTTTTTTTTTAACCTACATTTTCTGACCAGGAGTGAGAAATGTTTGTCCTGAAAATGTAAAACACAGATAACATTTAGTTTAGAACAGTACTGTCAAGCATACAGGTTACATTTCAATCAATCGTAAAAGTATCTTAAGTAAAGTATCTTAATATTGTGATCTAATGTTTATCTCAAGATCATTATTTACAGTAACTAAAATACACATTTTTCACGCTGCATTTATTCAACAACTTTAAAATATTAATTTGAAAAAATTTCAACCTTCAGGTGGATGAAAATGAAATGCAGGACTTCTTCGCCAGGTATGGTGCTGTCAAGGAAGTGAAGATTATCACATACCGTGGAGGAATCTGCAAGGGGTGAGTTGAACTCATTAGAAGACCCTCAGGAGTGATCACTTAATTTGAACATACATGATGCCCTTTTGGGTTGCCTAGTGTATAACTGCCCTGCAAATATGTTTTTTTTCTTTTGTGATACATCACCTAGAGAAACAATGCAATAATAGATGTCTTACATTTTTCCACTTCTGTAAGTTATCTTTATTCGTCAGAAAATGTATTTTAAATTGTGTCTGTATAAAGGGAGAATTTAATTATTCTGTAGCAACTTTGAAGATATTTGTATATTCCATAAAATCATTTGACTTAAATTCCTTTCCTTATTTTGAACTGTTATTGTTTCTCCCTGTTTTTGTAATGCAAGTCTGTTGTGTGTGTGTGTTTTTAGCTATGGGTTTGTGTACTTCAATGAAGATGTCAACATTCAGTCAATCGTTGAGGTGAGTGTACCCATGTCTTTTCAACTTTTCTATTTTTCTTCTCAAACTAACGGTCATATTTCCTTTTGTACTTTTTTTTTTTTGTCGTTTCCACAGCAACAGATCAGTTTTAAGGGTCGGAAACTAAAACTGGGCCCAGCTATCATGAAAGAAAGGAGCTCACGTAAGAATTCAGTCACACTTCAAATGAACTTGAGGGGTTGTTTAACAGTTTTGGAAAAGATCCTGCCCCTAGATAGTTGTGTTTTTGTTACTGAGTAACAGTTTCTAAATCCAGGGTCCTTGCCGTCCCGTCTGGTTGGCCCAGCTCCTTGGATGAACCCCATGCAGTACTTCTGCTGTGCTTGCTGCTCAACAATGGGAGGGGGCATGGCACCACCTGCACCCATCCAAAATGGAGGCAGCCCCTACAATCAGGTCAAACATGATTGCACATACACAATCAGTTATCTTATAGAACAGAAGTGAAAGGTGGATTCAAATCTGTTTAACAGAAGAGATGATAAAATCATAATTCATGATATTGTTAATCATTTCCATGTTGGTGAATAATTCAGACAATACTAGCTGTCAGAAAACATGAGATTAAAAGCGCTTCTTTTGACCCTTTTTACAGCCGTATTCGTACTCAAACTTTGGAGGGGTCATGGTCCCACAGATGCCAATGAACTACGCACAGAACGCCTATGCTTACCAGGTGCACACACACACACACACACACACGTAAACAGCATCCTGTGCAGGGTCTCCCAGATGCTGCATCTGTGGCAAATGCAGGGTTTAATGTGACCCTGTCCACCACCTGACTCCTCCCACCCTCTCACCTCCAACCTCCTGTAGAGACAAGTCTGGGTTGGTCTGTTGCCCTTTGTTTAACCACTGACCACTTTCCCCGCCTCACACGCAGTACACTCCAGCTCACTGGACAGCGGACCAGAGGACACGGCCTGTCAATCAGGTGACTCCGCCTGTAGTGGGAAGAGATGAAGTTGTCAGTGTAATTCCTTTTAAAACATCGTAGGTTGGTTGCCCTTTGAGCACTTCAATGAAAGTTGAATCTTATAACAATACTTTTTTTATTTTTTATATATACAAGTCAATTGAACTTGTATAGATAATTTGTCGTCCCCCTGCCCCACACCTTGGGTCTTTTTCAAACCAGCCCCTACCCACGACCCCTACTTTGAAAAAGGCCCCTTATGTCTGTGGTTACAAATGGTCCACTTATTGCAATGTTCATGCAGGCCACCAGATGGTGCTGGTGTCCAGTTTTGTCAAGAACTGAAGTGCCAACGGTGATTTCATATCCTCAACTTCACAAAGTCTTTTTTGAATGATTGGTATTTTGGAGCACTATTTAACGCGCTCTTATGACACTATTGTAATAAAGAGTTGAGTTTGTAATGTTCTTCTCTGTTTGCAGAACTATGTGGACTGTGGAGTCCAGACTATGCTGACTGTGTTGTAGTCCCGACTTCCCGGGGCCCATGCAAGGTAACACACTCCTTTAAGTAATTGATTCTCAAGTGACAATGTGCAAAGTGTCTCAAGCAGGAGGGTGTAAATCAGTACAGATACTTTCTGTGGGAGCTTTTCATTGAAAGGGATCTGCTTGTTTGTTGTCCCTATGTTACACCTTGTTGCCTGTCCCTGTTTTGCTGTTTCACAGTCACTTTGCAACTCCTTCAGCTGTGATTGTTTGTGGTCATGCCCTGAATAAATCCATTAATTTCCTGTCCTCCATGTCCCTTCTTAACGTCAGTAAATTAAAAAAGACTTATCCTGATTGGGTTTGTAATTGAAGAAAGAACCCATCATTCTTCCTTGTGATGTGGTTTTTCTGTCCCCCGCCCCCACAGGCACGGGCTACACTGGGTGGATGCAGACTGGATGACATCTCGATGTGATGGACGCCAGGAAGCGACCCAAACTCCTCATCGTTTTCAGAAATCCCTCTCCTCTCCTCCCTTCCTCCACTTTTTATGAGACCCATTTTAACACCAAACTGCCGACGCTCTCCACTTCAATCTGTACTAGCTTGATTACAGTCACTTTGACCACAACTCGCCGACACTGCTGTCATGTGTTCAGACCGCTTTTAACTCACATGAATCACAGAAACAGACACACAGGAAGAGCAGAGCACCTTTACCGCATCTGTTAATCTATGGGCTCACATCCTTTTCTTTTCTTTGTCCCAAACTGAGCAAAACTGGAAAAGACTTTTAATGCTCACCTTTTGTGCCTATTTAATTTTTTATGTTTAATTTATTTTGGACATTATTTTAAATGTGTTTTTTGGGTTGGGCTATTCTAGCCTTTGTAAGGGCTCTCTGTCAGTGAAAGGAACAACAACAACTCTGCTGTAACAATGTCTAGACGGCAGTCTGGTGTGTTTCCACATCGCAATCTGGTTTGTTGCCCCTCTGATTAAGACATTTCATTAACTTGTCCACTCCAGCAGCAGAGCACTCGTTCATCACATTAATTTCTAGCACTCACATTTACGTTTCGGCCTTATTTTGTTTAATTGGGGGTGTTGATTTGACATTACACGAGCCAGCCTCACCAGTATCACTGTTTTCCTTGACGTGGTCGAACACCAAACTTTTTCAAGTAGAATTTCTGGGAGCATGTTGTCGCACACAGATCATCTGTGAGCTGTGTGACTGAACCACCTGGTGGGATTAATACAAAATGACAATCACGCCATCAATTTCTTTCCCCAATATGCAATCAATTTAAAATTTGAAAATGAAGGACATGATTCTGAGTCAAGGGCTCTTAGTTTGGTTCAAACGTTCCCTGTACATGGTTCATTTTAAACCCTTTCTCAAAGGGTTATTATATACTATGCTTAAATGCTTTACTGATATTCAATAACTGAAAAAAAGATTATTTTATATATATTATTTCCAGAAATTGCACTCTGTTTGTCTTTAGTTAACGTAATTCACTTCAAGGACACTGTCATTTGAAAGGGGCACATTTGGTGTACATCACAGTTTTGGACTTTCTTTGACCTACTTGTGTGTAGATGTGTTTAGGCGTTCATCTTGGGGTCTCCAGTGTGCAGATATTGTATCGATGGAAGCTTCGCTCAGAGCCTTGGGACCTCACTGTTTGGTTCTCTTAATTGTTGGTGTTCATGTTTTTCAGGGACTTGTTTGAAAAATAAATAAATAAAAGTTAAGATGCGTTTCCATTTGAGCCTGTGATTATTTGCAGTGTTCTTTGCGCCATTTGGACGAGCAACTGTGATTGTAATCTTGACATTAATTTGAAAATCATTCTGGTGTGATACTTCAGCAGAGCAGGTTATTTCCGAGCATGCTTTCAGTCTGATGTTTCCACCTTTGCTGCTCCCCAGCCACTGTAAGCCTGTCAGTGGATGTTGCTTTCCTCTCAGGGTTGGATTCCGTCTTCCCTGGCAACAAGCCCATCATCATCTTTTTGGTCATGAAGCGTTTTGTTTTTGTCACAGTCTGGTGGTGTGACAGGTCTCCCCGGGGTGCCCTGTTTCTGCCCGCGACCACCCACCAGTCAGCCCCACCCAGTCAGACGTTTCTGAATTATGGATAAGTCTGGATAGCTTCTTATGAAATATGAATTTTTAAAAGTAGAACGTTGAAAAACACAAACACCTCCAATTGCCATGCGTGACCATCTGAACCAAGAACTCCTAACTCGCGAGCAGAAATATCTGCAAATAGTCAGTAGCTTTATCTCTGTTGAACTGTGCGCTCGTACCTTTTATCTTTTTTCTATTGTTAAAATATCTTGTGTGACAGTAGTTTTAAGTTGTTTTTTTTAAACGAAATAGTAATAGTTTGTCAGAGTATCTAATGTGCGCGTGCCAGGTAACAGGGAGGAGAGAGGATGTGCGCAAAGCTCCTTCTTTCCTTCTGTTCCTCACGCGCCGGTGACAGTGTTTATCACGAGCTCCAGCAGGCAGTTGTAGTTTTATTAATGGAGGATCTACGTTTACCTCTCATTGGATCACAGTTTTTCTGAGCTGTGACGGGGGACACAGAAGACATTAAATAGAGGACGGGCACGCGTCAGGAGAGGGAAAGGTTAAGAAGATTTCAGCGTTGGAGCTGCTGAACTGGGAACGACTTGATTGGTGAGTTTAACTTTCTGCCGTTTCTTTACATTTTGTGAAGATAACGCCTAAGAGAGGCTTAATGGTAGCTTTAGTGATCAAACTCAATTTAAACGTTTCCTACAGCGTTGTTGTATGTGATAACTAAAACATGTGCTTTCACGGTGTAAATTAAGATATCTGCTTTTGAATAAACTTTAATAACAGTCAACAACATGTGAGGCGGAAGTTCTCTACTGAAATAAAGGTCATGGAGAAGTCTAAAAAAAAAAAAAGCCTTTCACACTAAAACTTCTCTGATGGAAAGAGAAAATATCTGCTTAGAATTTTACGAGACAGCAAGACAGTCATTTCATTTGTGTGATATCGTGTGACGTTTGTTATCGTGACCCAACGAAATAAATAAGCGTCAGTTTGAGGTTGAAGTGAACTCCAGGTGTGACGGAGTAAATGTGCCTCTCGCAGATGTGCGTGCGTGTGCGCGCGCGCGCGCGTGTGTGTCACAACTAAGATTTGGTGCGTAAGCGTCCTGTCATGTATCATTTCCCGTTCACTAAACTCCCGGCATTAACGGGCGATAGCAGCAGCCAACCACGTGCTGCTCGTCTAACATGTTGAGAGCAGGGAGGAAAAAAGGCAAAACAGAAATATGTAATTTCAAGCTTCAAGGCTGTACCCACTAATGCATGGGGCATCAATTAGTCACATGGATATGTAAGGGGTGCACTTACAGTTTAACTTGGAAACGTATTTGGGAGCATCAATTGTGTTGAGTGCCACTCGATCAGGTTATCATATAGGCCATGCAAACAACAGGCCGATATTTAGAAGTCATCAATCATTCCCCGAGATTGATTTAAGTTCTTTAAGTGCCCACTTCAGGGTTCAGTAAATTGATGCCCCCCCTCCAAACAGTTCTCCTTTGTTCATACACTGTTCTTTTTAGGGCAAACTAGGCTCTGCAAGCAGCTCTGTGACAGCCCAATACATCAATGTCATAATTTGTTTTTATCCTCCCTATGCAGCCTCATTAAAACACGGTTTGAGGTGATTACTTTGTTGCTTAAGGGAAATCGCTCCTCCCTCAAGGCAACTTGACATGCTCCCAGTCTGCTCTGTCTGTCTCTGTTGCCCCCCTCCACCTCTTCTCCTCCTCCTCGTCCTCCCCCTCCTCCTCTTTCCCCTCAGTCTGTCCTTGTTTTCCTTCCCTTTCCCCATCATCAGCATATCTCATCATCCTTGGATAGACTCTGAGTGCTGCCCCAACCCAGTGGGAGGGAATCCCACTCCCCAGGATTCAGTCTGTCACCTCTAATTTAGAAATTCAGTGATAGGAATACAATATGGCACAACATAAGAGGCATATCTCCCTGATTGTTGTTTTTTGTTTTCATCAACAAGCAACAATAAAAACGGATACTTTTACAGTTAAACACAAATGTCTCTTGCAAGGCCAGCACAAACAAAGAGTAGGATGTACGGCTTCCACATCAGCCCATAACATCTGTAGCAAAGTAGACAGGAGGCGAGCAGGGACCGTTTTATTTGATTATACTGGTTATAAATCAGTTTACTGGACGAAGGAAAAAAACTACTACTATTTGTAAGTGCTTTTTATCAAACAAACGTGGATTTCCACGTTTTTTTTAAACTTCCGATTAAAGACAACATTAAAACTACTATAAATATAACTATAAAAGTGACTAAATAAGACCACTGTAAACCATCAGGTGTGAAATAAAGTGCATGTACTCTGACATCTACACCGTGAGTTAAATATTTTACTGAAAAGCACATTAGTTTTTTGCTTGGCATCTGTTCTTTATACACATTTATCTAAGAGAATTATTGGTATGACAGAGTGCGTTGGTAGTGGTATCAGCCCAATTTTCCGGTGTGCACCGTGACATCTCAAGTCACATATACGCCCAAAATAATTACTACCTAATAGTGTAATAACCTAATCAGAGCAAAAGCAGCAGAATACGGGTCATATCTTTCTGTTTCACAACACTTTAAGAACACTTCACTTGAAGAAAAAGCTGCACATTATTTAGCTACTTTTTACCACAGCAGGAAAGAAAGCAGCTGTCTGCTGCTCGTAGCTCCCTCTCTCTCTCCGTCTGTCCCTCTGTCACTGCCCCTACACTTTCTTTAAGTTTCATTTTTGTCTGTGGAACAGCGGACTTTCTTTTTTTTAATCCCCCTAAACGTTTAACGAGAAGCTTTCAAGGGAGTTTGTGTCCTCTTCAGGGAAGCCAAGCTCCCCTTTGCTTCCTCGAAATTCGAACTATGACCGTACTGTGTCTCTACACCACAATGTACTTGTAGCACCATCTGCTGAGCTTGCTATTATTAGGCTGCTTCAAAGTTCATTTTTGCACTTTGGACCACAGAAGAACGGTGATTGTTTGGCAGCTGGAAGATATTAAACTGGTGCCGTTAAAATGTCCAAGTAAATTGGCCTATTGTTGGCTTAATGCAGAAAAATCTGTTAGCCGCTGATAAATTTCACTTCAGAAACATGAAGGGTCCATTTGTGATCCTTTTAGAAGCATTTCTCAATGAGAAATTTCATCCACCAGAGAGTATTTATAAAATCTTCCTCTCAGGGCACCCCCCCCCCCCCCACCACCACCACCACCACCACACAAACTAATATGAGGGAGCTTGTTATATTGATCTTATCAAAAAATTGGGCTCAGAGATCCAGCATCAACTGGCCATATTCAGTACACCTCGTGGTGAAGTTTATCACCATCGTACGCTGACTAATGTTGGTTACTTTGCCTTCGTCCACCACAGATGAACTTAAAAGAGAGGAATTAACAAAGCTGACTGTATGTGTTTGAATAGAGCTGAGAAAATCAAATCTAACATATTTCAACACAGGATGTAATGTACTAAGTTTTCAGTTTTTGCCAATATCGTAACAGCGCCCACTTGTTTCTCATGGTAACGGCTGCTGCTACCTGAGACTTCAATTTTGTCACAGTTGGAGAGCCTTCAAGCTGTTTCTATCTACATTTACCTGCACCGGCCTGTAGCTCTTGCTCTGAAGGGAATGATTCCTTCTTCTTGGAAAGCGTACCCCCCCCCCTCCCCCCCCCCTCCAGGTGGCACAGGAGGGAACGTAGCAGTGGCATAGTGCAGACGGATTACGCCTTTGCACAAATCTGCTGTCATTTCTAAACTCTCGGTTACAAGAGATTCTCTAATGAGCCGCTCACCGCTTCTCGCCGTCTGTCGTGCTCTTCACTCCATTCGCTCCTTCTCACGTCTTTCATGTGTCTCTCTCTCCGTTTTCTGCTGTCAGGGCCTTTTTCTGCCTGTTTGTTTGTTTGAGAGCGAGTGAAAGATTCTGTTTGAAGAAGAGAAAAGGCCTCAAGTCTGGAAGGCACCAGAATATCTGCCGCACTACTCCAACCGTCGCTTTTTTTTTTTTTTTTTTCTTCCATGCCTTCCAATTATGAGAACTTTCTCCCCATCTCACAGACACATAGTTTGTCTGTTGAAGTGAGGCCTTTTCTTTTAAACAAATTGTTCAGTTTGTAGAGAAAACGATGATGAGATGTTGGATCAAAGAAAAGAGCTGGAGGCTTCTCTGGACCAGGACTGAAACCAATCTGGTTTTATTTGCGAGCAATAAAAATGAAATGCCACCAACTAGATAGTAAGCAAATTATTGTGATTTTTTTAGCACTGCATAATGCAGCATGCATAAAGTTGAATAAGTACAATGAATTACAGTGATCTTTTTTAAAACTGAGATAATTTACACATGAATAGGATACAGATACTTTGAAAATAGGAAGGCAAAGAGTGAGTCATGAGGGAAACTGATCCAACATGAAGGACTCCATGGATGTCCTTATATTCCTCCAATAGGGAAAATCCATCATTATACCTGTACTTTGACTTTCTCCTCCATCCCATGCTTCATCACTTCGACCCCCTCGCCTCCCGAACACCACTAAACATCCACCCGTTGAAACACGTGCCCTTGTTGCAGTCGGAGCACATTAAAACTCAGTCCCGCAGGGGAAATGTTTTGGGAGTGGATCTACACGCTCTCGTCATAACCCAGGGCCTGATTGGCTGCCTCTTTGGCTGTCTGTCTGGAGACATTGTAACAGTTTTATGGGACTTAACAGGCACAGCAGGGGGGGGGGGGGCGGCGGGCACTCTCAGCTGTGAAAAACACAGACCGAAGGACAGGATGGCTGGAGGAAAGGATGGAGGATGGAGGGGGTTGGATGGCTTTCCTAAATGGAATGTTGTAAGCGTCTGTGTGGAATCATTAAATGGAAATGTATAGAACAAGGACAGAATAAAAAGAGGAGAGAGCTGCTGTGGTGTGTCTAACTTGTTTGTTCGCCCATGTTTCATTTCAAACCTTGAGTCATTTTAGTCATTCTCACTCTTGGATTGTTGGATCCTGGAGTGGCCATATTGATGACAGGATGGATACAAATTCTATTTGTGGTTGACTGAATGCCTCGATAGCTACTTGTAAATCACAAATAACAACAATTGATAGGATATACTGCTTTATTGTTTACTTTACTGTTCTGAAAGAGTCCTGAAAATGAAACGCTAGATCTAATATTTTATACAGTCTGTGGTCAGGAAGGGTAGAGATACAGATGGAGAGAATAGAGGGAAATTGGGTCGGGAAGGGGTTAAATGAGCAAAACTGTGGAAGAATGGAGTGGAAATGAAAGCCAGGTTAAACTGATGATGACACAGGGAAGGCCTGGAGTTCTTCTAATCCAGAAAACACAAAAAGAGAGGGTGACAAAAATGATTAGTATGTCACCCCAATCAAGGCCATTGTGCCAATAGAAAGAAGGGAGTTGTCCTAATCAAAGATGGAGAGAAACCGAGCAAAGCAATAGAGAAAGGTCATGAAGGCACGTGGAAGTGTTAATAGTAGAGTTTAAGAGGTGAAAGGACGGGTCAAGAGGGGAGAGGAGGGTGGTGGGAGGAAGAATAGGAATACTGATGACTCTCTGCCTCCCCCTCTTTCTCCTCATTATGAAAATGTATGAAAAAAAATGTATTGAAAGGATAATGACTCTTGACTGCTTTTCTTTCAAGTTTCTTTTTAGAAAGAATCTTCAAATGACAGATCACACTGTCTGGGTAGATGATGTATGGAAAAAGTGTCAAAGATGCTGCCTTTTTAAAACGTAACCTTTTAAAAGCATCTACCGTGCAATCAAAGCTATAAGTCACCAAACGTGCCCACACACACACACACACACACACACGATTACATACACCAGGCTTAATGCACTCTGGTAGGATCGTTAGACGAGTTAATGTCCGTGCACTTGGCCCAATGGGACATACTGTGTCATTTTCCACGCTCCTAAATCAGATACAGAGTTACTGATATAGACCTGCCTTTAGGGAAGACGTGCGCACACAGATGTGCACCTCACCGTTTGGCTCTAACAAGCCGTAGCGGACGAGGATATTAAGTGTAACTGTGGTGATGGTTTCAGGGTGACGCTGTCACATCAGATTTAGTTGACGATATTTGACCACACCCTCTTTTTCCTCTTGTCCTTTGTCTCGCTCTTTTAACACCCTCAAACCATTCCTCCACTTCTAATAACCGCAGGAGTCCACTGTGCAGTTTTTATGCATTTCTTTTTATTCAGCTCAGATTGTTTGTGGGTCCGAATGGCTTGTTTGAATTCAGAAGTGAAAGAAATGGGCAAATATTTTTCTGCACACATCGTGTTCACTCACCTGCCCTTGAGAGTAGCACCGGTCCTTGCACAGCCTTAAAAAAAGTATTGAAATAACAGATTTCTTTGCTTCAAGGGCTAGCCTTGCTCAACATGTGAATTGGTTAGCAGTGAAACATGTTAGAATTCCTCCTCTCGTTTCCTCACCCGTCCCTCATGTCTCATGTCGCTTTGCTTGACAGGGCAGGAAATCAGTCTCATTTCTGCTTTAATTCGTTCTGATCAAACATGTCGCTCCCAATCAGCCCTATTTGATTAGGAGATGCCCGTATCACAGCCCACCAAGCAGGTAATGGTTGACACTCTCATATTTCAGTATTTTTGTGTGTGTGTGTGTGTGTGTGTGTGTGTGTGTGTGTGTGTGTGTGTGTGTGTGTGTGTGTGTGTGTGTGTGTGTGTGTGTGTGTGTGTGTGTGTGTGTGTGTGTGTGTGTGTGTGTGTGTGTGTGTGTGTGTGTGTGTGTGTGTGTGTGAGTGTCTGTGTGTCTCTGTGTGGCAGAAAATAAGAGACTTGGATACACATATTCTCTTCCCTGCTGCTCAATGTTGCACACGAGCAAAAGCACTGAGTCTTGTGTGCGAGTATGACACACACTCTGTTGAAAGTGCTAATGTGTTCTGTATATTTAGAAACTCTATCAATTTCTCATCTCCCACTCGGCTCTTTGTTAGCACCCTCTTTTTTTTTCACTTTTCCTCCCTGATCTTTTTTTAATCATCTTTTCTCTCCTCGACTTTATCTCGCCTCATCTTTTCTATTTTCCTCTCCTCCAGAGATATGGGGTGTAGGCTTCCTAAACTGCGGAAGGCAGAAGAGAGGCGAAGCCCTGGCAACATCTACTCCACCCTTAGACGGCCTCAGGTGGAGACTAAAGTGGGCGTGTCCTACACCTACCACTTCCTGGATTTCTTGCTGGGGAAAGAAGGTATGGATTACAAATTATTGATCATTTTGTCAAACTGTTTTCTTGTGAGCGCTTCACAATGTCCCTTTTTATTTGAAAGGTGTGTCATGGTCATGCTTTGATTGTCTTTTTTTTTACATGTAAAATGTCTTTATTGATAAAGTTGTTTGACCCCAAAACAGTCATTAAGAATTCAGATATGAGAATTGTGTTCATTTAAATTTGTATTAAATGGAAACCTCCACAGTTTGAGTTCAACAGTGACCTTGAGATATGTCCATTTGTCATGAATCTAGAAAATTCATATGTCCTTCAGCTCATTCTTTTGCTTCTATGGCATGTAACCTTACTGTTTGAGTTCCTGTCATTGAACAGATACGTAAAAAAAAAAAACCTAAAAAAAACCAGCCTTTAAACTAACTAACTGTGAACACGGCTCCGACACTAGTACATCTGGCGGGACTCAAGCTTCTCACTCATCACACAGCCATGACTCAGGGAGACATTTACACAGATTGATTTCTTCTGTATTTATGTGTCGCACATTCTTCCTTTAACTCTGCATCATAAGGCAGCCGTTTGCTTTATATCTGAGCCATTTTCACTCCTTTAAGGTGATAATGTCATTGTCTCGTTCACGGTTTTGAAAGTCAGAAAATAACACATGGCTCCATCTGAGGCCTTTTGTGGATTTCTAGACCAATTACTAAAAAGAAATCTTAGATATACCAGGGAACAATTACATGTTTCATTTGTAGTCATTTTATCAAGGATTATTTATCATGTTATTTTCAAGAGTGATTAATGTTAATCTCTTAAATGAAATGAAAAGATTTGTTTTGAAGTCAAAGTCTTTAAAGAAGGTTGGTTGTTTTCTCTACAGCTGCTTTGACATCCTGAACTCAGGATTTTTTTGTATGCGTGTTTCCCTTCACACAATAGTTACAGTTTCTGTCGCAACTTTAACCAGTGAAATAAAATGTGAAGGTCAGCAGCTTTCTATAACAGTAGCCCATTTCTCTCTTTCTCTCAGTATCTTGAGGGCAAACAGTGGCTTCGAAGCTGAAGCCGTGTCTTTGTGCCGCTCTCGTTGCAGCGAGTTCAAAGAGATGTCTAATTCACAGATTCAGCTATATTGTGCCCTAACACCTCCCCCTGCCTCTCTCTTGCACAGTGACAGTACACAGGGACAGGGATCTTGTGTATTTCCGTGCGTGTTTATTTGTGTGCACAAACATTTGATGAGAATCCTCTAGAGGCGGCTTCAGGTTTCTAAAAATACTAACTCTGCCATTGTGTTGGTGTGGACTGTGAGGAGGGATGCAGCCAGGGAGTAGAGAGGCGAGGATGAGAAACAGATCGTGTTAAAGCAAGATTTGAAAAAAAAAAAAAAATCACCTCCTTTGCCTTATGGCTTTATGTCCTTACAAGCCTGCGCTGTGCTCTGTGTCACCCGACAAGCGGAAACAGGTGCAGAAGAAGCTCACTGAAGTCCTTTTTTTTTTTTTTTTTTGTAATGCAACACTGTAACAGACAGCAGGCAGGACGCCACAGCCAAGTGATAGTGCTTTGGTTGCCAGACTTTGGGAGACTTAATTTTCAGCCAGCGCGGATATGTTTGGCAAATGAGTTCTGTCCATGAGAGAGATCTGGCAACTTGAAACGACGATGGTGACCAAAACAGACAATAGACATGAGGATTGGTCGTCCTTCTCGTTGGTGGAGGCAGAAACAGATAAGTCGTCTAATCCCACGCGGCAGCAGCAGCACATATAGAGATAGAGAAGGACCCCCCGCGTACACACACATTGTTCATACAAGCTGTGATGGGATGGAGCCTCATTCACATCCACACAAAACACTTTATAGCACTTATTCTACAGAGTCAGTGTTATCTTTGGACAGACAGGCAGGTCATTTATATGGTAAACTCAGTGATGCCACCTGAGCTGCTTTAGATGGGTAAAGTCTATTTTAGGCAACAACGCATAAACACAGCTACTGTGCATTGATTGTGTGTTTGTGTGTGATTGTGAGTGGGTGTATGCCTGCCTCTCTCTCTCTCTCTCTCTCTCTCTCGCCCTTTGTGAGAGAGACACCAAGTGAAAGTGAAGGATTCCTGAAGGATTATCTGATTGTTTGTGGAGATTGAGAGACCTCATTCCCAGCAAAGGGATTTATTTGTATTTGTGCATTTGTCCGTTGTGTGTGTGTGTGTGTGTGTGTGTGTGTGTAGGAGGCAGATTCTGTATGTCAGTCCATGACATTGAGGAAACCCACGGTCAAATCCATGCTTTAATTCAATTTGGCCTCCATTAATAATATTATTTCCCTGCCAGCGTGTCTTGACGACTCCTACACAGTAATGAAAAACAAATATCTGTTCTGGTGCCCCGCTGAGAGATGTGAGACGAGAAGGTTGTTTATTAATACAAGTTGTGTTCTCAGGAAGAGAAGCTTAATGTGCTGAACACAGAGTGCACATTTTTTGTTACTGATAAACTTTGACTAGCAAGTGGTGAAGCTTTACAGGAACAGGGAGACTGATAATACAGAGAGAGCCTTTGCCTCTCTTTAACTGCAGCAGAAAATATTTGTGTGTGACCATGCCCAACTCGCTCACTGGGTCAAATCAACCTTGGTAGTTTCCAGGGAGGATGAGGAATAACGTGTTTAATGTTTCAGGCATGTGGTGGATTCTTTTTTAAAAAAGGCCATGATTGACAGCTTCAGTGACAGATTTCCGAAGCCAGTAGAGGAGAACACTTTATGAACACTCACACGAGAGTCTATGTAGTGATCCCAACTAAAGATTTACATAGTCGAACATGATCATGGTCAGACTTTGCCTATATTGTCTGCTTATAGAATGTCTTCTTTCTTTTTTTGGCTCTCTTCAATCCATATTCTCATTTGCAACAACAGAGATAAACGTAAACAATTTGCCCTCTCGAATTGGAATTACAATTTATTCTATGATGGGACTTGATCCACCCTTTTTCAGACTCATTTAGTCTGCATTATGGTGACCTTACAACGCTATTAGACATGCACATTAACAATACAGAGGACACACGCTGACATCTCATTCGTAGCAGCCACAATCTACGTATCTGTCAGACCCCTTACAAAGAAACTTTTTTCACCAATTTTCACCCTCTTCTGACCAATCATTTGAAGGTTTACTGTTCTATCCCGATCATAATATTCCAACAATATTCAATAATATCCAATAATATTCCGAGTTTCCAGTCGGAAGTGTCAACTGGAACGCCCCCTTAATTTACTAGTCGGAAAGTCGGAAAGTCGGAGCGACTCGGCGAGGCCTGAATTAAAATCCAACATGGCGGCGACATGCATCAACCGTATATTAAAGCTGTCACTATAATGTTTATTGCTCCTCTTTTTGTGTGGTTAAATCAATCAAACTGATAGTGTTGTGCAAGTTCTATCTGTGGACAAGTTGTCATGTTGTTTTTGTGCACAAACCATCACGTAGTGTGTTGTTATCTTCTGGTATTAGCTAAAAAAAACAATGGTACTCCTGGACGTGTCCATGTTGCTTTTCCGACTTGAAACTGGAACAAGCTCAACTCGGCTGTGACGTCATTCCCGACTCTGACTTCAAGTCCCAAGGTAAATGGAGTGCAGCATTAAACCCAATGAAAGATTTAATCCAAACTCATTACATCCATAAAGAACCATGAATTTATTCAAATTTGCTAACACTCTATTTTCTGTAATTAATTTTTTCTATGAATGATTTTTTTTTTGACTGCCATAGATCAGAATGCCAGCCTCACTCCGAACATTTAAATATTTTAAATGGACATCTGATCTGGCCAATTACGACCTGCTTCTCACTGTTCCCAGCCTATAAGGCTCAATGAGAGCCTGAGTTAAAAGGATGCGTCTGCCCCTGTTCTGTTCCAGGCTGGCCAATTGCGCCACTACTGTTCCTTGACTGACATCTCTTGTAGCCAATGAAATTCCAAGCATGTGGATCTGCTGCGTGGGGTGATTTATTTATGCATACACAAAATATATTGTAGAAAAGTACAGTATTACGTTTTTTAGAATTGCAGTACTAATAAGTTGATATTCATACATAGAGCTGGAACAGAATGATCCTTGTGTCATTAGAAATTGACAGTTGACTAAGGCTCTTTCGAACTAATCATTGAAGATTCAACTATATGGGGTCACCCCTATAGACAGTAGTCAGTAGTCTTTCCCTAATCAGGAGTTTCTGCTAACGAGAAGCTAAATATCCTCCTTTGTATGTTTTGGTTGGCAGAACATCAAAACTGAAACTCTGACTCCAAAGGAAATCAACAGTACAAATTGTCATTGGCTGTTGCTGTGGTATTCTGGCTTTGATTGTCCAAGGCGAGGAGGCAGAAACATGTTGTCCATCATTATATATGGCCGGGCAAAAGTGATTCCAGATCTCAGATTAAGTTTGATTTAAAAATATATATATTTGGTGGAAAAACACAAGTGTTAACATTTTGCTGGCTTTGATTACACTCGAAGGCTGTAAAAATCTAGGTGCTTCACACCATTTATGTCACATGTGCCTTTTTTCCCACATAACCTGAACCACAGTCTTGTACTGCTAACCTGTCTTATTAATGACTAACTACTATAATCAGCAATCTGCTGCACCTCCCCACCTCCCCACCTTTACAAAAGGCTGCCATGATCTTCATTATTTCCCTGGTAACAGTGATGGGTTACCTCGACATGTCAGCCTGAATGAGGAGTCTGAGTAGAAATGTAACAGCCAGGTGTGACATTTTAACCCAGAATCCTTTTGTGTCAAGGCTATGTTCAGATAATGAGCCGAGAAAAAGCTTCAGGGAGACATGAAAAGAAAAGAGGAAGAGTGAAGAAAAAGGCAGCGTTGAAAGCAGGAAGAATAATAAGAAAGTAGGTCTAAGAGAGAATGAACGAGACATAAAGAAAACAAGAAATGTAGCGAGCATTTGGAGGGAAGCAGAATGTCTTGAGGAGAGTAGAAGTCGAGAGAAAAGGGAGTCGGAGGTGTGAGAACAAGCGAGCGTGCGGGAGTCAGGAATCTGACGATGTGTGAGGAAGTAAGTTCGGTGTGATGCTGTGTGACTAACGCCGGTCTGTGGAGCAGACAGCGAGGAGCTGAACTCTGCTGATGACTTTCTGCCGCCCTGCAGAGACCGAGACCCACTCGGCTCATTAAAACTTACAACATGATTCTAATGCTCAGCGGAGAGCGTGTGTTTGTGCGCCCCTTTTTTTCTACATACTGTTACTGTATACCTGTTTAATAGAGGTGTTTAATAAAGTGTGTGTTGGGACACATTGTGTGTGATCTTTACCTGGATTTTATGATGGATTTAGTGTCTCATGTCAAAGATTGATACACATCCCCTTTGCCTTTTCTTTTGTTTATCAGAATCTGTGTGATGTATTTTTGTTCAGGCAGCAGATGAAGCAGAAATCCATCAGTTTGATGTATCTTAGCAGCCTGACATGCTGTTTTCAGGTAAAACCAAAAACATTTTCATGAAAGATTGTTGGAAATGCTGATATGACAGGGCTCAATCTATTTCTTTGATGGATCCTTAATGCTTCCGCAGGTTGGGTTTTTTTGTTTTTTTCTGCAAAATGGCGAGAAATAATATCAAGAAAGATGGCAAATGAGAGATTCACGCCATCACACGTACATGGGACTGTATGCAACTGCAGTGGCACAATGTTTTCTCACCACAGCCAACGTCTTTTTCTCCTGCTTCAGCCGTTTCTGCTCAGTCATTTCCCATAAAGCAGCCGTTCTAAGAAGATCACGTCCCCCTTTTGATAAAGCTCAGATGCTGACCAACAAACTATCTTTGCCAGCGGCTGCATTCCCAAAGCAGTGGGGATCCCCTGACTCCAGGAAGCTGATTATTTTATAGTCACTGTTTTGGCACACATCCTCACTTAAAAAACCTCTGCAAGTCATTAGAAGGCTATTTAAATAAAACGTGAACCTCCAGCAAGCAGAGGGATAAGCCTGCAGTGAGGCTGTGAGTCGTAATCCCCATGCATCACCTAGCAGGCTTAGCGCAAACTCTTTCTCTCTTGTGCACACAGGCAAAAAGGTGGCCCATACAAACGCGCTGTGATTTCACTACATCGACAAATGTGCTGTACAGTCACACACAGCAATTCAGGGATTTGTACAAGGAATTAATAAGGCCTTTCAAGCGGTGTCAGGAAGAGTAGGACTCTCACACTCTAAATACGGCTTGTGAAATTCAGGGTGAAAAAGTGAGGCGTCACACCCAACATGTAGGGGCCAACATTTGGTCAAAGCTTCAAGGTTGAGATGGAAATAGAAGAGTGGGGATCAACAGCTGAACAGCCACCCCTCACAAATGCACCCCTGGGTGTCAGAGTATGTATTCCAAACACTTGTTACGGTCAAGGATGTTTCACCTCACAGAGAGAGTCAGAGTAAAAGAAACTCTCTTGTTCTCTGAGAAAACCAATCTGTCACACTTTTTATTTTTTTTGTCTTTTCACCGATGTTGTGTCCTGTGACAGGCATTGAGACGTACAGTGAGAACGTTAGTTAACAAAACCAACAAAGCTGGTTGTACCGTATACGAGACAGTGAGATGTTTTTGGAGAAATTCCATCAAAATCCTAAGAAATGCAAGACTGGAAAAAAAAAACATAAAATAAAAAAAAAAACTTGTTAGTATAGAAATCATCAAGCTGTAACCAAAAAATCAGACAAACAAACACTGTTGTGTGATAACTCTGTCACACAACAGTTTTCTTTTCTGTCCCAATTATTGCAAACCAAGTTAGTAAAACACCTTAACAAAAAAAATCATTCATATATATATATACACACATACATATACATATCCAACAACCACACACCTATCTCTCTTAAATGCACTCAAACATTTTCTAACACTTCGCCCCCTTGCCCTCTCTTAACTGGCATCATAAAACTACACCCGGCTTTTCTGCCCTGAGCTGTTCCCATGCTCCCATTCTGCAGCCTCCCTCCTTTAAATCCCACAGTGGCAGACAGCATAAATGAAGTCTCTTCCTGAGCCTAAAGCGCTGCATAACACCCTAATAACTTCTGTATGCCTCGCCTGAATTAGCTGCCATGCCTCGCCTTGCATCTTGTCGGTGGGTGAGCGCCAGCCGTGCAAAGCTAATGACGGCTAATGACTGTTTACGGTGACAGGAGCAATGTTATCCACCCCCCCACCCTCCACCCCCCTTGCCTGCCACTCCACCCTGAGTATCCAGCTGGTATTATTACCATCATCACTGTACTGCTTTTGAGAAGTCCCCACAGACACCCGTTTAAGTGTTTGCTTGATGAAAGGCTCTCTGGACGGCGAGCTGATGTTATGGCTGGATTTTCTTTTTTCCATTGTTTAACTGAGACATTTTTTTTTTCCTCATGTGCTTCTATCGTAGCATGCTGGCCATCTCCTGTTATGCGTCTATATGTGAGAACATGCAAGATGATGGAGAACAAATTGAAAATGAGATGGCTTGTACATCTTTTTTTCCCGTCCCTGTGTGTGTGTGTGTGTTTATGCATGTGTGCTCAGTTAATGTGTGTGTGTGTGTGTGTGTGTGTGTGAGAGAGAGAGAGTTAATTTATTCAGGTTATTTTCTCTTCTCCAGACCCATGCAAATGAGATTGAATGGAAAAGATGACAAGCATTCAGGCACAAACAGACAGCCTCATCTCTCTCTCTCTCTCTCTCTCTCTCTCTCTCTCCCTCTCTCTCTCTCTCTCTCTCTCTCTCTCTCTCTCTCTCCTCTCTCTCTCTCTTCTCCTTCTTCCTACACTGCTCTGTCTCCTTCTTTCTTTCTTCGTTCATCTCTTTTTCCCCTCTCTCTCTTTTCTCACACCTGGCTTCACTACAGCCGAGCATGCATGCATGTGTTCCGTTAAAAGCCTTTTGAACAGAGATGAGGCTTCACTACAATACACTGACCCCATGAGGGCGGTTCTCTCAAACATTATGCTCTCCCTGGTGGATTTGCCGTGACAGTTTGCTCTTATACGATAAGCTCCACTTACCATTTCTGCTGAAGTATTGGGGTTTTCTCTCCATTGTGCTTGGCAATAAGGGGGACAGGTTTCTGAGTTAGTGATTGCTGCTAATTACACACATCCTAAACAAGCAATGAGCGTTTGGATCATATTTGGAATATGGCGTTTACATGGACACAGAGAAACCTGGTGGTGATTAATATCCCTGTATACATGATGAAAAACTAGCATCCTGGTTTCTGATTAGACTTCTTCATCTTCTTTAGGCAGGCGCCTGTGATGTTTATTTTTTACAACATAAACCGCAGACGTTTAGAAATCTGAGACACGTGAGAACACTGCGGCTTATATTGCGGGCTTATTAAAGGCCAGCATCACTTTGCAGATACGATGTATCCACTCATTTACAGCGATGGGAGAAGGGAGTAACAGCATTAAACATGCACTGACACCGCATAGGACAAGGGAGTGATGGGAGACACAGTCATGACTGGTGGGACAGGGTCGTATTAATATTTCTTGGTGAATCTGATTCCAAATTGCAGCTTAATTATAAATCGATTACTCCTGCACCTTACCTTTGTATGGCCAATGTGTATTCTTTAGTTAATCAAGTATCATGATGTATCATTATATGAATTAGTCACAAGATGGCAGAATGTTTGTATTACTACTCTGTCATCATGGCCCATGTGTTTCATATTGTATCATATCCAATCATATTTTGAGTTATCCTTCTGTTGCCGGCCTTACTCTCCAGTGTTTATATACTGCAAGCGTATGTTTGCATGTGTGTGTTTCCCAAAAAAGAAACTGTCTGCTGATGACAGGGCTACAGAGGCTAACAGTCCTTGTGTAATTAGTTTTCAATATTTTGTGTGAAGATGCTGTGTCGTTCAATGGGATTAATCATAATGAAACATGCTTTTGTCCCTCTTTCTCTTTCCCACTGTTTTTTTTTCTTCCCTCTGAGTTTTTTGCTGTTATTTTAGCGGTTATAGCCACTCCATCTCTCACTCTAAGTCGCTAACTCCATATTCTCCATCCTGTCATGTCCTTGTCGTGTCCATTTCCCGGTACCCCTTCTTGTCTAACCATGTTTCTCTCTTTCCTCCTCCTCTCAACCGTGTGTCCTCCCTCTCTGCAGAGGTGCCCGTGTCATCGGTGCTGTGTCTCTCCTCTGTCAGAGAGCTGCCTGTTCAGGTGAGGGAACTCTACGCGCAGGGTTTCGTTCTGGTTGCCGTCCACCCATTCGTCCATCCTTGCGGCCCTCGTCATGCACACATTCAGCGCCAGCTCCACCGGGCTGTGCTGGTCCGAGAGACGCCAAGGTACGCAACGTAAACACACCCTGCCCCTTTTTGTTGGCATATACACGTTTTTTTTTAAAAAGTATGATTTATGCAGCAGGCTGATGGGGATAAATGGGGTCAGAAGTTAGCAGCTTTGCAACTTCTAACTGGTTTGACGTTGAAGCGAGTTGAGACCCATTACCACAAGTAAAGCTGTACACCTCGTCTCCTCTTGATGTAAAATTAATTGCAGAGTCAGCCACAGAACTGGTTAACTTTAGCTCTGTCCCAATTCTTTCACTTGTGACTGTACTTGATAATATATAATTCTTTGTGGCTACACAGTATGGGCTGCGTATCTGCTCTGTAACCCAGATATTTTGGGTGACTTAAAACCACAATATTTGCCACCATATTTGAGCTGAGACTTACTTTCTTCCCTCTCTGCTATCAGCTCGGCTACAGTGTGCAAGCTGAGCGTCATTATGGAAGTCTCATCGTGGAGGTTATTGACACATCTGCTGCAAACACAAACCATATCAATGCATGCAGAGACCTGCTCCCATCATTCATGTAGATCTAGTGTTCGATTTTCACATCACTCTGATTTTGTTCTTAGTTAATGTGAGTTTTTCTATTTTTTTGACCCAGTTTATATTAAAAAAAAAAGTCTTCAATAATTGATTGCATTGGTCCTTTGTAGAAGGGAAAAAATCATTTCTCAGATTATCTTTTAGTCCTTTCTCAGCATGGCTCTCTAAAGACTATCACACTCTTCTATATAATGTAATGTACATCTTCTGGGTTCCCACAGGATGAACCCTCGTGACTCTAGTGATGTGAAACATCTCATCATCTATCTGATGGGCGAGCACAACATTTGGAACGTACTTTTATGTCTCCCTCAGGAAGAATTTAAAACACCTAAGTGAAACCTGAACTACTCACCTGAGACAATGATGTTGACAGAATCTCAGCCTTAGCTTTGTCTTGAGTCATAACAACTAGATCAATCAATTCTGTTAACAGTTATACAATTAGTTTGAGTTCTGTATTTCATGTTTTAAGGGGGATCAGTGAAGCATGTTAGTGATTTTAATATCACAATGAACTTCACACTCTGTCATTATAGCTTCGAACTTCATGATGACTTTTTCCTCTGGTTGTATCTGTAAGCCTCCATTTTTTGACACTAGCTCTACACAATGAAATGTATTAATTTGCTTCGCTGACAGTTTTAGGCATCGTGTTGTGTGATCTCTTTTTTTATTTGAAGTTGAAGGAATAGTGTAATGTGCACACACTCTGTCTCACACAAACACTGAGACACACACACACGCACACGCACACACACACACATGCTAGTGCACAGGCAGGTGCCGGGCTGCTCCTTTGATGCCCCTCCTGCCAAGTGGTCCTGCTGCTTCCTGGCACCTGTCACCGTGGAGACGGCTGATTGCATCACCAGCTCTTGCCGGAGGGATCGGCGCTCTGAAAGAAAGGAACCATCTCTCCAGCCTTTCATCTGCTTACTTCAATGATGGCCACCAACCCTCTTTCTATTGTCCTCAGCAGCCCCCCTAGTCCCCTTTACTCCCCGTTTTATGTCCCCATCACCGCCGTCCCCCTTTCATCAGAAACCCTAAAAATGAAAGAGAAGATGTGACAGATCCACTGTTTCAAATCAGGCTGAGATGCTGGGAATGTCGCTCACGCCTCAGAGCACAAGACATTATCGTGGCCTTCGCTCTGACCTCAATCCAAATCTGAAGAGGCGTATCTGAATACTTCTTTTATGATGGTGTCATGCAGCGGGAGAAGAAGAAAATTCTGTCCTTTTTTCCATGTAATAAGACTATTGTGATATCAGTCAATGTGCTCTCGACTTGAATGGAAAATTCACACAGTACTAGAATTGATATCATGTTTCTGCTGTGATCACTGCGAGTCAATGGGCGCTCATGGAAATGGGTGACTGCAGTATTTTACAGCATCTGTAACCCTCGGTCTCATTGTAATGCTACGTTGTGAAGGACCTGCTCTGATGTCATTGGACTGACAGTATGAGGCATTCTGGGAGTTATAAAAGCAGATGTTAACTGAACAGAATGACACTTGGTTGATGCTGAATACTGTATTTATTCAGTTTTGTTCATTTCCCTGCAATAGTTCAGAGAAAAGCCGGCTGAGGTGGGGGCGTCAACGTCTGGAGACAGATGTTTGTGTGGCCGGTCACCAGGCTGCTGACCCAGAAATGATCCAGAGCTACGTCAAGAGGGTGAGCGCAAAGCCTAACAAACATACCAACAAAGCTGCTTTGGCTTAATATGATTTATTCTAAATGAATTTGTCTGCAAACATAGATGCCTGAAGCTTCAGACTAAGGTTTGCTCTTATATTACACATTCTTCTGTCTCTTGCATCTTCTTTGAGAATGGGATCTTTGTACACCCTGGCTTTAACAACAATAATGAACCTACGCAGAATAAAGGGCTTAAAATTACAGGAATTATTTCAATAATTACTTACTCAAGAAAAAGCCTCGTAGTGGCAAATCTATCTGAAGGACACTGAATGCTTGAATTAAGCTCAAGCAAAATGAGAGAGAAATAGTTTAAACCTTCCTTTTCCCTTAATCCAGTTTGAGAGTCTGGAGAATCAACAGTTAAACCTTTTTCCACTTATTCGGTTTCAGCTACATGGACTCTTTGAATCTACAAGTTCTGATGTGATACCTTTACTCTCTTTTCACTTGTTTACAATTTGAATACCTGACTTCAGTTTACATGAGACCAGGGTTTGACATTGAACCAAAAATGAAGCACAGGTTCTTTAAAGGTAAATCCAAAAAGCTCTCCTGAATGTTCCTCCTATTCACTTACAGTTCTGACAAAGTTGTAACTGTAGCTTAAAGAGAATCTTTTTTGGCCTTTTGTCTTTACATACTGTAGGTCAACTAGATTAGAGGGGCTATATTTTAAAGAGAAAGTGGGTACTGTACACCATTTAGTCAGGCTCTGGCCTCTGACACGTGCTGCGATGACTCTGCCTTCGTACGTTTGGATGTTCTCTATTCCAGCTAAAATAAACCAGACTCTCATTTTGGTTGAAAAAAATGGAGATTAATGAAATCATTTGTGAGTTGAAAGAAAAAAAGGTTTGTTATGTCAGCCCTCTGGTAACCTATTTGTGTCTCCTTGAGGCTAGCAGGTTAAGACTGTATAGCTGGTACACCTGAAACTCAGGGTTACAATTTAACCAAAATGATGTTTTATGAAACATAAATGTTGTAACTGTATTTTAGCCAGTTGAAAAGCCAAACTGATTTCACCCTGTTATCAACACAATTTCAATGTAACAATCAGGATCACACTGGGCATCATACGAGTTAAAAGCCACATCGACTCTAAAAGTACTCAAACACTCCCCTCATTCTTTGTCTCCCCACTTGTTACTTCAAAGCACAGCTGTGACAGCTACAGAAACATTACAGAGCTCAAAGGGCCAACGACAGCTAACTATAATTGCCTATCTGTAACAGTCTGTTTTTCCCGCACATGCAGAATTTAAAAAGAGAAAATCTGATTCAAGGTTGTCAATTTCAAATTCAGCAAATATACCTGATTGGAATATTTCCAACAGTACTGGATTTCACTATCGGTGTCTCTCCGTTAACTAAGCTGCATAAAGAAAACAGACATGTTATAGAAATGATTCCAAAGTTTAGTAAGGATTTAACCCTTTAATACACAGCACTTCACTGGCTTTTATCAGCCATAAAACTCACTTTTAGCCTCTGCGCTCATGAATTCACCAACGGTCCAACAATGGGAAATGAAAATGTGCTCTATTGAATAGATTTGCATCTGAACACCCATCGAGCACAAAGGGAAACCTGATTGGATGGAAATGCACATCACTGTGCATAATGTGATAGGCTCCGGCAGCGTGACATGAATAACCAATCAGATCAAGAAACTGCCAGAGAGAGTTTCGAGATAAGAACCAGGAGCAGCACAGGGCAGAGACTGACAGGCTCGTCTGTGTGCGTGTGCACGCGTGTGTGTGTGTGTATGTGTGTGTTCAGTTTTAAAAATTCTATACTTCTATTTTTCCAGCACTCACAAGCCCACCCACTCTCAATCTGTCTCAAGACTTACCATCAGATAAAACCGTTAGTGTGTTTTTGTGAGCGTGTTCACCAGTAATAGAAATACTTTTTCTCTATTTTTGAAGTGTGTGTTCGTGTGTGTGTGTGTGTGTATGTGTGTGTGTGTGTGTGTGTGTGTGCGAGTGTGTGCGAGTGTGGATGAGTGAAGTGTCAAAAGAAGTGTATAATAGGGGAAGATGTGTCTCATTATTGTTTGGTGGTAGTTTGCAATCTGATTTCTCTCCTGTTGAGCTTGTCGAAAACTGACAGCCCAAATATCAGCTGACAATTAACAACCAGAACTCTACGGGTGGGAGCTGCACACATACACACACACACACACACACACACACACACACACACACACACTCACACATTTATTCACACACACTGAGGCATTGAGATAATGAGTTCCTTTTGTCATTTGAATATTTGATCTTTGCACATGATTAGGTAGGATGTTATTTTGCAGAATATCGACTCTCCGCACGTCAGCCTTTGTTTGTGTGTAAATGAGGCTTTGTTTGGAAAAGAAGGTGCAAATTTATTTGTGATGCTGTGAATGGCTTCCTTTATATCTACGTGTCGCTCAAAATGATTCCAAAAGAGTGTTTATTGTTTATTAACAATATGTGTTCATGTCAATCCCTGCAGATCCAGGATGTAGCCGAGCAAGGGGTTATGTTTGTCGGCTTCCTCCAGCAGCCGGGTGGAGGACCCTGCTACTTGGAGAACTGGGACCCAGAGGAGCTGTCTTCTTTACATTCTAGCCCTTCACCCATACATCGACTTCCCTTCAGCACCAACACCAGCCCGACAGATCCCACAGAACCACATCACGATGACGTAGAACCTGACCATCCCTTTGAGTCTCCAGAGTCAGATAATGAAGGTGTAGAGCAGAGCGCAAAGCCTCTGAATCCCATCCAGACTTCAGAGCCTGACCACGAGGAGGACAACGGGCCATTTCAGAACGGCCTCAAAGGCTCAGCAAACCAACCTCAAGACCGCAGTGAGCCCAATGTAGAGGCTCTTCAAGGGTGTCCACATCAAAACCCTGCAGAAGAAGATGAAAACCAAGTAAGTCCCAGCCCTCCAGACAGTGCAGGCGTGATCAGAGAGCAGAGGGGCCACCTACCAGACGTCAAAGCATCCGCCCGGAGACAGAGACAGAGTTCAAGCTCCGACAGCTGGCTTAGCTCTCCAGAAGTGGATAGAAGCCATGAAAGAAAGCCCGGCTCTACCTTATCAGACGGGCAGAGCAGAGTGACAACACAGAACAACAACCATATCAGGCTAAAGAGTTCAGAGAAAGATAGCTCAACTTCACCACCAGCACAGGGTAGTAAGTGGATTCCTGTTAGTTGTCGGATCATTTTCCAATCATCATAACAATTACTTTTCTGTTGTGTCCGGCTTGTCAACCTTTCATATCTTTGTGTGCCTGCAGGGATGCAGCTCTTTGCCTTGTACAACCACACAGGAGAGCTGAACACACCTTTGAGGTTTTACTCAGTCAGAGTGCCGCTGCAAGTTCAAAAGGAAGCAGGTCAAGTTACAGAGGTGGACACACACTGGCTTGACCACATGACGCAGCACTTCACCAGCGGTGCGCTCCTGATCGACGGGTTTTTCCACCTTAGAGACAATAACGGTATGTTTGACAGACAAACCTATGAACTGCTCTTGATAATGTCATTTTGGAAGCACTTTCACCCTTCACTAATACTAATACGGAGAAAAACTTAAGGACAGGCAACATTAACGACACTGTTTCAAATGCACCAACACTTGAGCGTATGCGTGAGTGTCACAGTGATTTTCTCAAAGAAAAGCTCGTAACGTTATCTTGAAGTGTTTCTGGTTGCAACACATTAAACAAGACTGCTCCATCCATGTTTGTTTACCCATGCTTCTGTTCTGACGGCTCGCATCAGGCTATGCTGCGCAACTGAACGTTACAAATGTCTCACTTCCTGTGTAAGCACTTCACAAATGTTTCCTATCTGTTAGCAGTTCTTCTGACAGCGGCAGTTCTGTTTAAATGCATGGATTTTAGTCGGACACTGTGCTGCTACATTTGTCGTAGAACATTTAATGTAGATGGCAAAAGGCTTTGGTAAAAACCTTGTTAATGATCCTGCAGTAAAAAATGCTTAATGTCTGCTTAAGCTGAACTATTCTATCATTCGATCTTTTTATCACTTTCTGACCAACAATTGTTCACTAGTCGGGTCCCTCTCATCTGTCTCTTGGTAAGACAGGACCAGAAATCCTCTCAGACATTAGATGTCTGCTCCACCTCTCGGTAAAGGATGATATGCATGGAATGATGTGCCGTAAGTCCACGGCTTACTCCATAAGTCACTGTTCAGTCACCCATGGAATAAGAAGGCTTAAACCAAAGGGAGCAGGGGATCAATAGTGAGAGATTGGATAAAAGAGATGAGCCTGTAACTCTTGCCTGATTCACACACATCCTCCACTGTTTATTTAACCCTGTCTCTAATTTGTACTCTCTCTGCAGACAATGGGCTGTCATGTGTGGACAGTGTGTTCATCTTCCAGAGCTCAGCGGAAGACACCACAGGCCCCTCCTACGACGCCATTGTGGTGGAGCAGTGGACTGTAGTTGATGTGGGTCTTTTTCTTTCTCTTTTTTTTTTTTTTTTAGCTTTTAATACTCTGAGATGTGCACTGTGAGAAATCCTGTGTGACCGAAGGCTTATGCTGTTTTCTGTCAAACATCCCACAAGAGAGGAGACGAGGGAAAGAAGTGCTGCATGCTTGTTGTGACTGAGCTACAATCTGACCTACACTGTAGCCGTAATGTGGTCATGCATATGTGTGCTCTGTATCCACCGGATGATTTTTTTCCCCTTCTTTTTCTTGTTTAGGGGGTTGTGGTGAAGACAGACTACATCCCTTTGCTGCAGTCTCTGGCTCCGTACGGATGGAGGCTGATGTGTGTGTTACCTACACCAATTGTGAAAACAAACAGGTAGCAACTACATCCGGAGTTACAACAATAAACTAACACTCCTACTGACAAAGATGAAAGACAAAGATTATTTGATCAACAAAACATATAATTTGACAATTTAAGATTTGCAGATTTGTTGTCATTTGTGAATGAAAGTCTTTGAGTTAGGAACTGTTTGACAAAACTTCGAGCTGCGACAAGGCCTGCTTTTTTAAATCAGCCAAGTGGAGGCATGACTCCTGCAGATGTGTCATGAAGTTTGTGTACACGCACACTTTTTGTAAGATTTATTTTTTGGCTTTCTTTGCCTTTATTGTAGAGAGAACAGTGGCTAGAGTCATAAATCTGGGGGAGAGAGAGAGAGAGAGAGAGAGAGAGAGAGAGAGTGGGGAATCAAAGGAGCCGTTTGGAGGACCACAGCTTCCGTCCGTGGGCGTGCACACCCTCCACTACGCCACCGTCGCGCCACTAATACATTTAAGAAAAAAGAAGTACAGTATAAGTCCAAAGTCACAATCTAAAGCACTAACAAAAGGAAATGTGCCAGATTGAAATCCAAAGAAAGCTACAATCAGCCTGTTAAAACACAACCAGAATAACACAAGGATCACCTCTGCCAAAAAAACAACTAATCCCTGACTATCCCTCGGACTCAATCAAGTGTTTTGGGTTCAGCGGTGGCACCTGGGGTCAATTATTAGATTCCAACGGTGTCTACGCTACTCCAGATCCACCCCTTGGTTGCAGGCAATCATCAAAGCACTTAAACAACTTTGAGACATTTTGTCAAAAAATATCAGGAGATTTAAGGTTACATTTAAGTTTAGCCCGAGTAAACCTGTCAGCTGCATTTTCTTTATATTCCCTCTCCTGAATAAGATTTTATCCCGTTGTCTTTCTGATTGTCTTTGGGATTAGAGCCTACAGTGCAGCTTTAGATACATGGGACAGATGGCTTGAGATCTGACAAATCATGATCATATGCTCATCTCAACATGAAACCCTTTTGATATCTGTCGGAGCTGCGAGCAAAAAAAACACAGTAGCTGCTGTGCTGTAGTCTTGTAACCTGTCACTTTGTAAAACCACAAAGAAGCTGGATTCAGATATACACAGAGATGTGCCAGCTCCTCAGAATTTAACATAACAGGTAACAGTAGCTAAAGTGCTGCTTTTTTCCCCCCCTTTCCTTTGTGTAGTGACGGGAGTTTGTCGACAAAGCAGATCCTCTTCCTTCAGAGACCTGTTTTGCAGCGCAAGAGAAAAGACTTCAAGGTTTGTTCCCCTTTGTCTTCAATCTTCACTGTGAATCTGTCACTCGTCTCTGTTGTGCCTTTAGGATACGCGAGTATATGTCATTAAAAAGTCATGTTACTAAATATGGGATGTACAGCAAATATAAAACCACCCAGGAGAAGTCTAATAATAGGCAGGTAGCCGACCTGAAACTACAGGAAAGAGGCGTCATGAAAGATGCTTTGTTGTGATTTGTCAGGTGTCTGGAGAGATGGAAAGACAAAGAAGCAGCACAAAGTGTAAAACTGTCTCCAACTCGTCTCTTTGGTTTCAGATGCTGAACCTCAGGGGTCGCAGCAAGGCGAAGAAGAAATCTACTGGAGAACCGGAGGAGGAGAGAGAGGACATGTCCCCCGTGACGGAGACGGAGATGGACAGGTGGAGAAGAAACATAACGGATGAGGAGGAAGCGGCAGAGAGGAGGAAGAGAAGGGACAGCGTTCAGAGAGGTGGAGAGGAGAGCGAGGAGGAGGAGGAGGAGGAGGAGGTGCAGGAGGAGGAGCACTATCAAAGACGACTCTCCTTCCTGCCAGGAAGCCAGGTGTACGTCGATGAGCAGGATGAGGAAACTGACATCGACGAGATCCTGCCGTCCACTGAGGAGAAGTCTGTGAGATGGACGGATGTGTATAAGATGGATGCAGGAGGGGTCAAGGAGGAGGGGAAGATTGAGGAGAGGATCAAAATGCAGCTGTTTTCAGGCGTGTGTTGACACATCTGGCACAGAAACTGAAAAGGAGCGGAAACTGTTCAGTTTCTCAAAAAAGGCCTTTGATAACTAACTTTTGTTGTTGCTCTAGTTTGAAAGGTGGACAGTCATACTGTAACTCATCATGTACAGTGACTGCTTCACTCTCGCTGGCCTCTGAGCTTGGAGCTCGCATGAATGGGAAAGTGTTGGTCAGTCCTCTGCTGCGGCTCAGTGTTTCTCTGTGAAATGAAACTTTGCAAGGCTTTAAGAGGACAACCTCTGAGCAAGTCTGCTGTTCAAATCTTAAGTCTTATTTCCCTTTGCTGTACTTAAGTACTTCCTCTGGATGACTGTTCAAAGGGGAGCACTGACATCACTGGGCCTGCTGTATTTTTATATATAAAGTATGTTATTTAAGAAACAAAAACAAAAATCTGTGGCGACTGACGGATACATCTGCAGTGTTCTTAAAGCTTCTGACAGATCAACTTAAGTTTTGGATGATTTCTAGAAACTTTCGTATAGAAATGATATAAAAGTTTAGAAGTAAGCAAAGAAGCAGACATGCTATCCATGCACACAATTCATCAGTTTGCTCCATTTTCCTGTGAGAAGCAGTCATTTCTGGTTGTTCTTGAATTGAAACTTAGAATTGCAAAGGTATAAAACAGTCAGAAATAGAAATAGGCTGAACTTACCTTGAAGATCACATCATTAGCGTGGGTAATGGCTGCATGGTGCGAAGACTGCTGTCATTAAGGTAATGAGCTAATTAAGATGTGACTCTTTATCACAAGATAACAATGTCGAGAAAATGTACAGATGCACTGCTGACCATGCAGATATGTGATGATACACTTCTGTGCCTACAGCTTTAAAGGGGCTAGAAGTGACTTTCAAAAACGCCGCCTGTCTAGTGACACCGCAGGCCGCTGGGCAAACTGCTCAAGCATGCGCTCGTTGGCGGGCTCATACATACACGAGAGAACATCTTCATCGTCCACGAAATTCACATGGTCTAGAGGAATTGTGTTATCTTTTTTTAACAGAAGCGAAGCCATCTCTGGGTCGGTTTTTATCCCCAGAACATATCGAAGTCCCCTCCATGAATGAAAAGCTTTCCCGTTCACTCTAGTTTTTGCCCGATGCCAGTCAGATTCTAGTTTGGCTTGACGGGCCTCTACAGATAAATCCTTTTTTTGTTTTATTGTGCTTACGTGGAGTCTGTGAAGGAGTCCGTGTTGTGCTAGAGGTCGGTCGTTTATTTGTAATTTGTTTCATCCAGTCAGGCACAATCGCTGCTCTCCACTGTCGAGGATGTCGAGGACGCGCAATGTCACTTCCTTGACCTAATTTAGTCTCCGTTCTCTTACGATTCGGCCATAAAAGACAATTTAATTGTGCAAGAAAGTTACATATAGCCCCTTCAAAGTTCAGTCATAAAAAAGATATTCCATCACTTTTCTGGAGTAGATGTTAATAGTTTAGATTAAGGCAGGTAATCTCTGACTTTTTCATCCATCCATCCATTGAACTGCTCATCCTTGGAGGGTTGTGCAGTGTTGGAGTTGATTCTAGCAACAATGTTGTTGCTTTGCTCGTTCACATCCACTTTTCCAAAGCATTGTCCTGCCCTCACTAGATTGTGGGTTTTCAAAGGTTTTCATTAGTTTACCCTCTTTAAATGTAGATGTTTTTTGGGCTAAGTCCTGGAAGTTTGGATGGTCAAAAAAAGAGCACCAATACAGCTGTGCGTCATCAGTGTCTGATTTATGAAAGAACGACTTCTGCTGGTGTACTTTTAAGGCTTTTCCTCCCCAATTATTTTTCGGTGCGTCAGAGAGCAATGTGTCCATGAAAAAGTTGAAGGTGAATACCCGCACACTGTCTAACTTGTAAATATTCAACTCTTGGCAATGTTTCTGTCCTTCATCAAGGTCTAGAGCCAAAATGTTTGTTTGCCAGTTCGTGTGCAGGAGTTCACCTTTAACTTTCATTCATGTTTTCAATGTTAACAATGAACCTTTGAAAACATATTGAATATAATGTGAGTTAACAGAATCAGCATTACATTTGTGTCATTGAATTCTATTTGGTAACGATTCCAGACATTTCTGTAGACAGAATGCAGGACGGACCGACGGTATTACAAGGGATTTTGTTGTCGTAAAAGACTTTTCCAATGAATCTGACGTGGTCATCTCAAACTATGTCCATAAACATGTTGGAATCAGGTGCTAGAAGATTTTTCAGAGATCTTAAATCAAACGCTAAGGCTCAGTTTTGTTTGATTCTTCAGGAGGAACGTTAAATGTGTTTTGTTATTTGGCACCGACCTGTAAAAAAAAGGCTCTCCCTTCAGAAAATGTGTATTTTAGAAATGAGCTATTTATTACTGATTTCCTGGAGCAGATCAGGCGTCCGTGCGTAGTGTGACGTGTGAGTCTTTGTATAAAAGCAGAGGTCAATAAAATGATTGAAACAGATAGACTCAAATGTTCTTTATTTCCTCAAATGAGGAAGAAATACAGAAACTCAAGTGAGTCTCAAGAGACGATAACAAGAAGCTCGCTACCATCTCCGAGGGACGTTCAGTGATCTGAGCCAATCAGAGACCACCTGGAGGTTCCATTACAGTACACCATGGGATACTCACTTCCCCATGTTTATTCGTATATGCGAGATCGACACTGTATGATGCATGTAACAGTGTGAGTGACTGAAAGTGGGAGAATGTTTGACTCCAGAAATACACTTGGGGTGAAGTTTGTGCGCTGATAAAATGTGAAAGTAAAAGTAAACTCAGTCAACCCAGCTTCAAATCGTCTTCAGCTCTGCAAATAAATAAAGCGTCATTTCATTCGGTGTACACATAGTAAAACATCTCTAAGAAAACTCAAACGAATGTTTTGAGGTATTTCATTGAAGAATGTGAAATTAAAAAAAACAGTCCAGACTGCCATCGTTGGCCCTGATCATCTGCACGCTCAGGGCACTGAGGCAGTAGTTAACGTTCTCAAAAATACACTTCTTCACTTGCTAAGAGTGAGATAGAAAGATCAATGGTGCACTCGCGTCTCGCCACAACATATGAGGTTAAAGCCAGCGGCTGGTTAGAACTACTAAGAGCATAGAGTTCTATCTTATGATGTTACAATATCCACCTTAAAGCGTACTATTTCATAAATTTAATCTGAAATCCTCACAGCAAAGTCTAAAGAGTAAAAACACTTCCCTTTCATGATGTTAACGTTCATGATTATTTCTTCACTTCCTGGAAAGTGACTGAATGATGATTTGATCACCTCAGGGTGGAGCTGGATAGCTTTCCCCTCTTTGAACTAAGCGAGCAGTGATACGTATGGTGTATTAGTCTTACTATCTGACTCTAAGGATAAAGTGAACGTGTATTTTTCAAGATTGTCACATTATTGCTGTTAAGAAGTGCTTACAAAGGTACATCAGTGGTTTCAAATTGATCAACACCGATGATGCTGAATCAGATCCTCAGGAAAGCGTGTGAAGCTGAGAAAATGTGCAACAAGCTGTCACATTGAGTCCCGTCACACTCCGTGTTAAATCCAGTGAGCGTAAATGTGTTACCAAAGTAGATTTATTTTTAACAGTCTGTTCAGTCGTCTATTCAGATTTGAAGAAATACAAGTCTTCTCTGTTGTTTGACTGAGTCAGCTGCTGGATCAAGAGTGGGCGGTCCCAGCGGTGGATCACCGATCGGGCACAGGCTGCTGCAGCAAGGACTGGAGGGGAATTTCTACCACCACTTCTCGAAGAGGATTCTGTCTTTCGGGAGGCCGAGGTCCATGAGGGTTTTTGAAATTGCTTCAATCATGGGTGGGGGTCCGCACAGGAAGCATAAAGTCCTCTGTGGGTCCACACGAGCTTGCAGCTCCTCCTCTGTGATCCTGCCGCCTGAAGAGAAACAAGCGAAATCAATCAATGAAAACTCTTAACTGCAGAGCAGAGTGGGGAAGAGAATGAAACCAAAATCAATTAATTAAATAAGTGATTGCCATGACAACACAAAGAGCAGAGTGTGTGTGTGTGTGTGTGTGTGTGTGTGTGTGTGTGTGTGTGTGTGTGTGTGTGTGTGTGTGTGTGTGTGTGTGTGTGTGTGTGTGTGTGTGTGTGTGTGTGTGTGTGTGTGTGTGTGTGTGTGTGTGTGTGTGGGCTTTACTTACGCTTGAGGAATGACTGGAGGTGCGGGTCGACATCTGTGCTCTGTTGCGTGATGTGGAAGTCACAGGAGAACTTGTCAGGAAAGTCCCGACACGCCTCGATGATCGAGCTCTGGGGAGGAAAGAGAAAAAAGAAGGAGGTGCGACTGTCATACTTTTGCAGCACACACACACACATGGAATATATCATAGACCTACAGCAGCAAGTCCAAAACAACTTTCCCTTCATACGAGCACACACACCTTAAACAGCAGGTCCTGCATGGTCTTGGCGCTATAACAGAGGTGGGCGGAGCCTATGTTGTAGTCCCGCCCACCAGAAGCTTGATTAAGATGCAGCAGGTCGGCAGTGTGCAACAGGATGGAGTACAAGGGGTTGATCCCGACCCCGCCTGCCACCAGCAGCAGATCCACAGCGGAGCCGGAGGGCGACGGGTCGAAGAAGAAGTCTCCGCCGACACGCATGGCCACCTGGGAGCCGACTGAACACTGAGGGGAGGAAGAGAGAGGGATGAGATTAGGACAAACAAAAGATGAAGATGGCATGTTGAGCATCTCTCTTTGCAGCTGAAATACACCTCCTCCAATTTGAAATAAATTCCCAGAAAAATACAGCATCTCTTGAACTCTGCCGCCGCCCCAGGAAACAAAAAAAACAGAAGAAGCCACTTTTAGATCCACACGCATAAACACAACAAACCTTTGCTGCGCTGCGGCTGAAAGCGATTTCACAAGTTTGGCAGAGAAGCTCTTTTGAAGTCGTAAGCAGCTGTAAATATGCCTCTATGTGTGTGTGTGTTTTTTTTTTTGTACACACTTGAGCGCGCACGCACGCACACAAAACAACAATGCTCGCACTCTTAATCTGCTGCCATGGTCCCTGTGCTGTTCGTGCTCGCAGAGAGGAGTCGAAGCACAAATATCAAAACACACCTCATCAAACGATCCCAGAGCAGAGAGCTGTGAGAGGCTGAACACTGGAACACATCACAGCGCTTTCCCTGATACTTATTTACACACGGCGCACTAGCTTCAAGCTATTTATTAGGGCCCATCATCAAACACAGAAGCTGCAAACAAACACAGAGAGTACAGAAATGGAAGGCAAAGGTAAGCAGAAAGGAAACATTGTACATATCAAACACACACACACACACACACGATTAAAAAAACAAACGGTACCTTTTGGTAGCACACACACCGTCACCCACAACATACTCGTTAACTCACTTCAAACATCTTTCCATGTGTATGAATGAATACATATATGATAAGGTGACTGAAACACTTTTCCTTCGAACCCTTTGATATTTCTATGAACAGACCTTCATTATGCAGTCACACGACTTTAATGAACGTCAGGAGGCTTCCTCGGACACTTCAAACACGAGACCCTAATCGTTGTGCTCTTTTTCCCTCATCTTCAATGTAAACATCCAGATCCTGAACGCTCCTTCTGAAGAGCTCTTCTCTGGTTAGCAAACAGAGCGATTGTATTCTTGATGCATTGATACAAATAATGGTAAGACATGACGGGGTAGATGCCAGACAAAGTGATTATCTTATCTTTGTCCCCACCCAACAGACCCCCTGATAAAAGTGGGATCATCTTGTATTAAGGGTCTGGACTTAAATGCCAATGCATGTTCACAACAGTAGACGTGCCAGCTTCGGCCGAGACCAGCCGTCACTGACAGCCGCAGAGCCAGCGAGCGACGCAGAGGTTGTCCCCGAGAAAAACATGTCTCAAATGTAAGGATGTAAAGATTAATCTGGAGGCAGTTAAAAATCGATTCAAAAGGTGTCACGGTTCGAAATCGGTCCTCAGAAAAAATTCATCTCCGTAAATCTGGTGGCCGTCAGCAGCTGCAGAGCGGAGGCGGTTGGTTGTAAGGAGCAGGCGTGGCCGTGGCAGAGGAAGCATTTTGGCTTCCCAAAGGCAGACAATGAAAGAGGTGAGAAGATAAAGGACGAGACAAAAACTGTGTGCAAATAATGCAACAAGACGAAACTACACAAAAAGCACAACCAACATGATGAAGCATTTAATCGACAGCGCAATGAGTTAGCTCCAATCACCTCCCGATTCTCTGGAAATAAAATCGAATTGTGAACCCAGCATCGTGAATCATACAGTGAGTTGAGTGAAGTGACACATCCCTACTCAGATGAGATGAGAGGTTAAGACTAGGAGACGATCTGCACGCTCTGTCCACTCTGGAAGCATACAGGAAAGAGTGTGTTCGTGTGTGGATATGAGAAGTGTAGGGGAAGCGTGGTTCACATATTCAGCACAAGTAAAACAGCAAACAGGAGGAAAAACACCGATCCTTGCTCCTCCTTTCATGTGCACTGTCCACACACATGATTGAACTTCTCTGTCATCGTCTCTGGTCGTGGTGCGATGCCTGAATGATAAAACCTCAACATAATGAGCTTGTGAAACATTAGGCCTATAGTCAAGAGCATGCCAGAATTGGCCTGGTGGAGCAGTCACTCAGTGTGGCTGTTTGTTGGGTAACTCTTCATTCCTCCAGGAGTCAGGACGAGCAGCCATTTCTGTTCTTGATGTACTGATGAGTTACGTGAAACAACGAGAGACCATAACAAAGTTAAGAATGGCTCTTTAAATCTTTATAGAATTAAAAAAATACAATTCATGTCTTTCACTCAAATGTTTCTAGAGGAGAGTTTTACGAGTGACAAAGAGCATTGGTCCTGTAGCTTGGTGCAGTTTGGAGGAATTATTTAAATAAATGTTTCATTAACGGTCAGTGTTTTATTATGGGCCTAACATTTTTCATTTTTGTTGTCATTTCCAGGTCTTTAAAAAAAAAAAAAAAAAAAAAAAAAAAAGTTGGTCAGACATCGGATATTAAAGTGAACCAAGGAAACTAAAACTGGTTGTCAGAAATGTCTCCGACAGAAAATAAAGTTGTCCCGGAATAAAAATCTTCGTCTTTGCTCATTGAGCGTGTTTATAGAATAATAAAGACGCTGGCAACCTAATAAATATGTATTCAATAAAAAAACAAGTCCATCTCTAGCAATTACTGAAGTCATTGTATGTAATACATGTCCACTCACTGCCGTGTGGATCCAGTGGGCTGGAGGGTGTTTGGAGTATTTGACAGCCAGTTCAACAACCCCCTCCCTCTGGAGCAGACCTGGACTGGAGCACATGGAGAAACCTCCGACAGTCTCCACGCCAGGAATAAAGAAATCCACCCTGCATGCAAAACATAAAACACAAGCAGTCTATTACGTCCAAGTCTAAATATTTATCTTACATGTGGATGTTTGAGCGTCAGTATCAAGAACTAGAAACGACCCACTTAACACAACAACACAAAGTCTGGCCATGCGTGTGCTGCTCCAATCATAGCTGACCTTGCAGATTTTTAAACACAACAAGTTCATTCAAAACGAAGTGAAAGAAGAAGCTCGGTTAAGGGTCGAAGCGTGAGTGAAGGTAGTGTCCTTCGACTTCATGAAGGGAGCGGCCTGTTCCGAAAACCAAGAAGAACAAAAATCAAACCAGATGGAAACGTTGCTGCGACTCAGTTTAAACAATGTGTGGTGTCCCCGTTTACCCCCGACATGGTCGCATCTGTCCGTCAACAAACAGAGGCAGAGCGCCCTCAGAGGAAAACGCCGATGCTTAACAGTTGGTCTAATGTTCCACCAACACAATGAGCCACTGTTGAGAGCAGACACACTGACTGCACAGCCCTCACAGGCATCATAAATATGGATCCGCTGCAAAGACGCACACATATGTTCCACCCACCTCAATACTTCTCCTCCTCCTCCTCTTCCTCCTCCTCTCCCACCTGGCGACTAAAAACTTCACAGCCATTTTTCTCACAAAACACGAAAACTCGAGGATTTCCATCTATTTACATTCATTATCAGTCGCTGCGGGGCAACTGGCTGCTGGTTTTATATCTCACCACCGCCCACCTACAGTATGGGCTCATGTACATCTACGGCATGTGCAGGGAACACTAATTAACATTGGCAACACTGTTTAACAGACTGGGAGAAAAAGAAAAAGAAGCTGTGCCTTCATCCAAGACAAACTTTACTTCCTGTTCTGATTCAGAAAGAGTGGCTGGGTGTCGGCTTTAAACTTCAAGATAGATTTGAGTTCACCTGAAGTCAAAGGAGACGCTGCGTATCGAGCAGCTTCCAAGACACAGCTGCAAGCCGTGCGTACAGCTGTACTAAATCTAAGAGTTAACTTCAGGTGATGGGGTCATTTTGAATAACAACTTTATCTTTCAGTGCTATTATCCTTTCTCAACAAAAAAGTCTCTACATGATTCATCAACTTTGATCCAGTCACTGGTTGATATAATGCAGCCTTTTTATCTTTCTATTAGACACAATAGGGCATTCACATGTTTTAAATTGTTGACCAAAAAAAAAAAAAAAATGGTTTGCGAGGAAAGAGAATGAGCAGGCCTACAGCAGGACAAATCAATGACAATGCCACCCCCTTGTGGTTACTGCGAGAATTACAGCAAAACGTTGTTATTCCTCTCTCGCTGAATGCTTGATTCTGTGACACAAGCTAAATCACAAAACTGTTCAGTAACACGTTTCTCAAGCTGAGGATCTAGAGCATTCACAGTTAACAATTCCTGTACCTAGTTTATTGATTTACAACGTGTGTGGATGTAAATTGTAGTGCTGCGTGCCATTGTGACAGACTATTTGTTCTGGTGATGAACTGAACTACATCAGTGTATCCCACATACACATTTGCTGTTTAGTATTTAACTTAAGTGTCTACTCACCACTGGCCAGCCTTGAAGCTAAAGTCTGGGTGGACAGCTATCCTCAAGCGCTTCACTGTCTCTGATTCATCCACGATGCCACACACTTGAGCCGGATAAAGAGCCTGTGCACAACCAGAGGAAAAGCACTGAGGTCAGCAGCTGTCATGGATGAGTGATAATATGGAGAGGGATGAATTCATTTCTATACACAACATGTACTTACATTCTGTCGGGAGTCTTTTGCTGTTCTCTCGAGATGATCCATCTGCCGTTTAGACGACATACTTCTTCTAAAGGGAAAAGGAGGCTTCTGTCACTTCATTCAGAGAATCTCTTGTTCAGTCAGTGAAATCTACACAACAGTGTTATGCTACAAAAAACTCAAACACAGCAAGCAGACTTTGACCTCATGGACATCATGAGAACATTTAAAGAGCCAGTTCCCTTTGATCGCACTGACACCTGGTTGTATTGAACATCTGGTTCTATGTGCTTTCATTTGGCATCACAGACCATTGACACTTTGCCTATTGTTCCAATGTAACAAACAGCTTTTTGTTCACAGTGCTCAAAGAATTTAAACACTACACTGAATGTGTTAAGAACAAATGTGTAGAGCACAAAGGACCTGGGTGAATATGTAGTAAGAAGGTAAGTGAAGAAATCTGGCTTTTTATCAGTAATTTATGTGTTTTGATCCTGGAATTATAAACTCTTTGAGACGTGTGCAGCAGATCTGACAATTAATTGTCACTAGATTACATCATTTTGTAGTTTTCTTGTCATTCGTCTCCACAGCGCTTTTAAATTGAGCAGCCACGACAGCAGATCACAACGAACAGAGCCAGAATTATGTCCCAACTGGTTACCACCAGAACTTTGTTTGTGTATCTGCACAGAAACAAACATTGTCACTCCTTCACAGAGATATTTCTGGAAGTTTTGAGGTTACATTTCACATATTCTATGAAATAATAAGGATAATCTTTATTGAATAATGACAATGATTGTAAACATGAATTCTACACTAACTGGAAGAAAATTAACATCTTGCAGATAGATGGATAGATGGATAGATAGATAGATAGATAGATAGATAGATAGATAGATAGATAGATAGATAGATAGATGGATAGATAGATAGATTTGATGTACTAAATTCAATTCAAACTCTACATGATTACACAATCACTTTCAGTGAAGTATATACATGGGATGAGAGCTCAGAATTGTTTGTGAATTGTGGCGAATCAGAAAAAAAGAGACAAGGCTAAATCAAACACAGAAGTTTCTGCACACAGCAGATTAATCTCACCTTGGTCCTGAGCTGAGTAACCGGCAGTAGAGCAGACCTGTTGTGGGACACGGCCGGCTGAAGCTTCGGGCAGCAGAGGACAAGAAACAGGGGACACTCATCGTGACCTCGGCTGAAATCAGAGGAGAACAAATGTCAGGTGTCACAGGTGTTTAGGCTGACAGCTCTCGTCTTTGAGTGTTTGCATCTCTAAAGTTGATCTGACAGTTCCTCCACGAGTCCCCTCAGCTAAAACCCCGTTCATACTGGAGGTCACCCCACATCCGGCTTCACGAACAGAATAATCTAGTCACGTCAGGGAACAAAAAAACACACCTGATTACATCACTAAAACAACTTACTCACACGAGCGGTGTCTTTTCGTAAACGCGTTATAGATCGTAAATATCGTTACACACTACATACACACCAACATGCGGCAAGGTGTATAAATATGAATATGTTACTGAGTTTCGTCTGACCTCTTACATTGAGCTCACTGGTTAGCAACAGCAGCTAGCTTGTTAATGCCGGTGTGGTTTGTTTCTATGACAACGCAACAACCTGTAAGGCTGTTTTATCTTACCGAGATCAGATGTTATCAAAGGCTGTTCATGTTAGTCAGCCGTATCTTCAAAGTAACCTTGGACTTGGTTATGAAAACATGACTCTACAGAGGTCTTCTTCTCTGATGTTGTACTGTAGCTCACGTCTTCTTCTAATGCACACAGCGCCTGTCACTTTTCTTTTTGTTTCCCTGTAGCGCCCCCTCTTGACCGTTTCTTGACCACTTTCCTGCGATCAGGTTTTTTAAATATTAACGTATTAAATGTCAACTGCTGCAATGGAAATATGTCATGACTTAAATAAATAAACCACATCTTATGAAACAATTAATGCTATTTTAATAAAAAAAGAATCATATACTAGAATTTTTCTTTTCTTTTTTTCATTGTTACTTATGAGTGTAAAGTATTGTTCAACATGTTATCTTTACTGTTTTATTTCTATATTTGTTTATTTCTGTGCACATTTCTGTCTGTTAAAGAAAGACTCTCACAAGAGTCAACAAACCAGGATTACCAACATTCAAAAACTAAATTTTTTGGCTCCAAAGCAATTCATTTATTTGTTTGTCTAGATATGATAATGACGCAGTAGTCAATGCTAAAAAAAACTATTCTGTGACTAATTTTGTGTGCCTTCTCTATGGGCCTGCAGTTGCCACATATTTTGGGACTGTCCAACCATTACAACGGAGTTAGAACAATGTAAGGAAGTTCAAAAGTTTAAAATTGCATATAAGACAGACCATCTTTAGTCTCAATAATAGAAACATAGCAAAAAGAGAAATATGATTTGTAACTTCTGTTCAAAATCTCAAGTGGAGTCACATTGCACAGAAATGTATATATATTTATTGCAGAAAAAGGTACCATTGTTGGATTTATCATTGCAGGAACCCCAGCAGCAGACCACAGCACCCACATAATCACATTGATGATCTTGGCCTTGACTGGTGTGCTGAAATCCAGGGCCTTGATTGGTTGGAACACGGCCATGTAGCACTCCACGTTCATCGTGGTCAAGGTAAATATGCTGGTGAACAGAAATCCATGGAGATGAAAACCTTGCAAACCAAACGGCCAGGAGTTGAGCAGGTCATCATGAGCATTCACTGTGACCTGAAAAAAGTTGAACTACAGCAACACTTGCACACATGTCAAGCATTTCACACTACAACTCTGTAAAGAGGATCAACTCACTCATCACAACAGCCTCCAACCACACAAACAGCCCAGAAACTCCACTCCCTTGTTTCTATCTGCTTCCAACAGGCCTCATGACTTTTCTCCAACAATATCATCCTGGAAACGGAAAGACTTACACATTTACATCAACTGATGACACTGCTGTGTTCCTATTTTCAAAATCTAGCCACATGATAAACAGAGCGGATGGAAGAAAGCCAATTGCAAGTTCATTAAGTCTTAGCTACACTTAAACTCATACTACTATGACAGTCCCGTCCAACACAACTTCTTGGAGGCTGTATTCTTCACTTTTTCTTCAGCTTCTCTTGGATTGTGTTCATTTGCTTAACCCTCATCTTATTTCTAACATGAAATCATGTCAAATACAGATTATAATCCTGTACCATCTCTTTCACATAGGCTCATTATTTATCAAATTAGAAATCCTCTTGTCATTTCACTTTTACTTGGATAACGACAATGATTCCTCTATGCTCAATAAAATAAACTATCATTGTGCTTGAAAACAAATGGTTTATAGTTCTTGTTTTGTTTTTGTCAGTGTTTTGACTATGTGCTCTTCTAACAATCAGGTGTTATGACTATACTTCAAGTCGCAGCTACACATTGACACACTGTTGTCAGGAAGACGATCTCAGTAATTAATGCCACCATTCACACGCATTCATACTGGGCAAGTGGTTGGTTAAATGTCTTGCCCAGGGACACAACGGACATGTTTCTGCAAGAATCACACGTGGCTCATTCACATTATATCCGCCAGCTTCACCCAATTTACAAATGATGATGTGTCCGACTAATACGACTACGATCATGACGATGACAGATAAAAACATTAATGAATGCTATCACCGGGTTGCAATGAGGTGGGCGGAGCTCAGCGGGTCACGTGCTCAACTAGCAATCAAGGAGCGGCAACTTGGCCATGTGTACCGGCACTAGTCGCTGCATTACACTGACAGCCAGATGATAGCATTCATGGGGCACCTGGAAGCTGGAATCGAACTCACAACCATGTGGTTGAGAGACGCCCTCGCTACCTTCTTAGCCAGCTTCCGCCCCGAATGTTGGCAAGTCTTTTGGTAAACTTAAAGGATCCACCCCCATAGAATGTTAAACACGTCATTATTAGTAAACTGTAAATCAAAGTAGCCGAAAAAGAATTTGCGGATCACAAAATAAACTTCAGCTATGAACAAATGCAAGGTCAACTGTCATCGACAATAACTCGTTTTACCTTTCTGTGGAAATAGCGCTACATAAGGCTAGCTGGCTAGCACTTCCATTCTAGCATTCTAGCTTTAGTCTACAGCTAACAGTAAAACAGAAGTAGCTTACTAAAAAGTCAAAACACTTACTTTCAATAAATATACATGCAGGTCTTTAGACAGTCCTCGTCCTATGATCCCATTAATTATTTCCATAAGGGATTTAATGCTCCATACTTCCATAATCATCCAATGAAGACCTACAGCCGGAGTGTAAGACTTTTAGCCGCTCGGCGCCGAACACGGAGCCTTGCTAGCAAGTTAGCTAGCTAGCTAGCACGAAAAGTACTGATAACTTTGTCATGCCGCTGTGAATGTAGTAAATTATCATTTACACAACACACGCTACAATACATGAAGTCAATTGCACTGACGGTATAAAAACTATCGCAACAACAAAAGAAACGCTATCATTCGCTATGGATTGTGGGATGTGTGGTTCTCCGACATAAGGGAGCAGCGCGGCCGCCATCTTGGATGTGTCTCTGGTCCGTCCGCTCCGTATTCATTTCAATGAAGGAAGGTCTATCCTCAATTACAATAATCATCACAACTCCCCGATTTTCGAACGGATTTTCACACGGTTTGGGTTTCTACAAACCGCAGAAATGTAGTTATGATACAGGACGTTTGACACGTTGAAAAATACGTGTTTTCATGCAAAAAGACTTTTGCTCTAACAAAGACATATGGTAGGCTATGGCTTATTGATCAACGTAGAAATGAATTAATTTGATATTTTAGTGAAGAAACAGGCATGTTTGTTCATTGAAAACTAGCTACTTCTAGTTTCAAATCAATGCACTCTATTTTAACTCACATTTCCAAGTTATTCCTATTCATACCAATTGCCTTTTCAAGTTTGGTTAACTCGAGTTTTTAAGGCAGCAATTCAACTTAAAGTTTTCAAACAAAGTAGACTAAAGTTTTACATTTCTAGCCCTTATCTTGACTAATAACACATTTCACAATAAACATACAGCTAATTTCTTCAAAAACATTTGAACTTTTCAGTAACAGCCTTTTTTCCCCACTCAGTTTTTATTGAAGTTGTTTTCATGTTGAACAACACACACACAGTACAGGAATACATGATGAAAGAAAACAAAACAGAAAAACAAGACAGACAAGGTCAAAGAGTCACAATATGACATCAAGGCAGACGGAGTCAGGTTTAGGGATTAGTTCATTTCAGTTTGTGCCCATTTCTCTAGAGCATTCCTTCATGAAGCCAATCTGCAACCACATATCACCGAGGATATTTCTTCTTGAATACCCATACCGTTCCTTTAACAATGCTTAAAGAGAATTGCACATCAAAGTGCAAAGAGTGCACCTTAAACCCGAACAAAACCCAGGTCCGTCGGCTGTAACCGCCGATGCACACTAGAGGGGGCTGTCGTACTCCAGAATATGTGCATTTCTGTAACTCAAACATTGTCCAGATAGATAGATACAGTGCCTTGTGAAAGTATTCGGCCCCCTTCAACCTTTTGCCACATGTCAGGCTTCAAACAAAGATTTAAAACTGTAATTTTTTGTGAAGAATCCGCAACAAGTGGGACACAATCATGAAGTGAAACGAAATTTATCGGATATTTCAAACATTTTTAACAAATAAAAAACAGAAAAATTGGACGTGCAAAATTATTCAGCCCCCTTAACTTAATACTTTGTAGCTCGAGCTCAGTGACGTTGGATGGACAGCGTTTGTGAACAGCAGTTTTCAGTTGTTTCCACAGATTCTCAATAGGATTCAGGTCTGGACTTTGACTTGGCCATTCTAACACCTGGATATGTTTATTTGTGAACCACTCCATTGTAGATTTTGCTTTATGTTTTGGATCATTGTCTTGTTGACAACAAATCTCCAGTCTCAGGTCTTTTGCAGATTGCATCAGGTTTTCTTCCAGAATGGTCCTGTATTTGGCTCCATCCATCTTCCCATCAATTTTAACCAGCTTCCCTGACCCTGCTGAAGAAAAGCAGGCCCAAACCATGATGCTGCCACCACCATGTTTGACAGTGGGGATGGTGTGTTCATGGTGATGAGCTGTGTTGCGTTTACGCCAAACATAACGTTTTGCATTGTTGCCAAAAAGTTCAATTTTGGTTTCGTCTGACCAGAGCACCTTCTTCCAGGTTTGGTGTGTGTCCCAGGTGGCTTGTGGCAAACTTTCAACAACACTTTTTATGGATATCTTTAAGAAATGGCTTTCTTCTTGCCACTCTTCCATAAAGGCCAGAGTTGTGCAGTATACGACTGATTGTTGTCCTGTGGACAGAGTCTCCCAACGCAGCTGTACATTTCTGCAGTTCATCCAGAGTGATCATGGGCCTCTTGGCAGCATCTCTGATCAGTTTTCTCCTTGTATGAGCTGAAAGTTTAGAGGGACGGCCGGGTCTTTGTAGATTTGCAGTGGTGAAATACTACTTCCATTTCAATATTATCGCTTGCACAGTGCTCCTTGGGATGTTTAAAGCTTGGGAAATCTTTTTGTATCCAAATCCTGCTTTAAACTTCTCCACAACAGTATCTTGGACCTGCCTGGTGTGTTCCTTGTTCTTCATGATGCTCTCTGCGCTTTAAACTGACCTCACAGAGCAGGTGCATTTATACGGAGACTTGATTACCCAAATTTTCAATTCTTTATTTGTTAATACAGTTTGAAATATCCAATAAATTTCGTTCCACTTCATGATTGTGTCCCACTTGTTGTTGATTCTTCACAAAAAATTACAGTTCTATATCTTTATGTTTGATGCCAGAAATGTGGCAAAAGGTCAAAAAGTTCAAGGGGGGCGAATACTTTCGCAAGGCACTGTATCTATCTATCTGGACAATGTTTGAGTTAGAGAAATGCACATATTCTGGAGTACGACAGCCCCCTCTAGTGTGCATCAGAGGTTACAGCAGACGGACCTGGGTTTTGATAGATGGATGGATGGATGGATGGATGGATGGATAGATGGATAGATGGATAGATGGATAGATAGATAGATAGATAGATAGATAGATAGATAGATAGATAGATAGATAGATAGACCACCTTCTTGTTGATGCGTTTTTACTGGCTGCCAACATTATTTTAACCAGATACACGTCACTGGAGTTGATGGTTGTTGTTTTTGGATAAGGGCTTCTTCTATGTGTTGTTAGTCTGTCATTAATTTATTGTTTCTCTGCACCTTGATTAGTTCAAAGTTATATTTCAAGCACCTTCTTACTGTAGATTCTGGCAGATAGTTCATGAACAAGTAAATCTGTTGTCAACACATATTCTGTACATATTGACATATTGTCTGTACACCATCTAGCACTCTGTCCCTGAAAATAAGCAATATTTCAATCTATTTTCTCAACCTGTGTCAACCAATGATTCAGACTATAGCTTTACCAGGGCCTTGATTGGTTGGCACACGTAGCTGACCACGCCCATCATGGTCAGGGTAAAGATGCTGGTGAACATCTTGCAGAAATCCATGGAGATGAAAACCTTGCACGCCAAATGGACCGGAACTGAGCAGATAGGTAGATATATAAGGTATCTGGTAATGGTATGTAAGGTACATATTGGTACATAATGGTATGTAAGGTACATATTTCAGATATGAAGGAATGCTCTAGAGAAATGGGCACAAACTGAAATTAACTAATCCCTAAACCTGACTCCGTCTGCCTGTTTTGTTTTGTTTTCTTTCATTATGCATTCCTGTAGTCTGTACTCTGTGTGTGTGTGTGTGTGTGTGTGTGTGCTGTTCAACATGAAAACAACTTCAATAAAAACTGAGTGGGAAAAAAAGGCTGTTACTGAAAAGTTCAAATGAATGTTTTTGAAGAAATTAGCTGTATGTTTATTGTGAAATGTGTTATTAGTCAAGATAAGGACTAGAAATGTTGTTTGTTTGAAAACTTTAAGTTGAATTGCTGCCTTAAAAACTCGAGTTAACCAAACTTGAAAAGGCAATTGGTATGAATAGGAATAACTTGGAAATGTGAGTTAAAATAGAGTGCATTGATTTGAAACTAGAAGTAGCTAGTTTTCAATGAACAAACATGCCTGTGTCTTCACTAAAATATCAAATTAATTCATTTCTACGTTGATCAATAAGCCATAGCCTACCATATGTCTTTGTTAGAGCAAAAGTCTTTTTGCATGAAAACACGTATTTTTCAACGTGTCAAACGTCCTGTATCATAACTACATTTCTGCGGTTTGTAGAAACCCAAACCGTGTGAAAATCCGTTCGAAAATCGGGGAGTTGTGATGATTATTGTAATTGAGGATAGACCTTCCTTCATTGAAATGAATACGGAGCGGACGGACCAGAGACACATCCAAGATGGCGGCCGCGCTGCTCCCTTATGTCGGAGAACCACACATCCCACAATCCATAGCGAATGATAGCGTTTCTTTTGTTGTTGCGATAGTTTTTATACCGTCAGTGCAATTGACTTCATGTATTGTAGCGTGTGTTGTGTAAATGATAATTTACTACATTCACAGCGGCATGACAAAGTTATCAGTACTTTTCGTGCTAGCTAGCTAGCTAACTTGCTAGCAAGGCTCCGTGTTCGGCGCCGAGCGGCTAAAAGTCTTACACTCCGGCTGTAGGTCTTCATTGGATGATTATGGAAGTATGGAGCATTAAATCCCTTATGGAAATAATTAATGGGATCATAGGACGAGGACTGTCTAAAGACCTGCATGTATATTTATTGAAAGTAAGTGTTTTGACTTTTTAGTAAGCTACTTCTGTTTTACTGTTAGCTGTAGACTAAAGCTAGAATGCTAGAATGGAAGTGCTAGCCAGCTAGCCTTATGTAGCGCTATTTCCACAGAAAGGTAAAACGAGTTATTGTCGATGACAGTTGACCTTGCATTTGTTCATAGCTGAAGTTTATTTTGTGATCCGCAAATTCTTTTTCGGCTACTTTGATTTACAGTTTACTAATAATGACGTGTTTAACATTCTATGGGGGTGGATCCTTTAAGTTTACCAAAAGACTTGCCAACATTCGGGGCGGAAGCTGGCTAAGAAGGTAGCGAGGGCGTCTCTCAACCACATGGTTGTGAGTTCGATTCCAGCTTCCAGGTGCCCCATGAATGCTATCATCTGGCTGTCAGTGTAATGCAGCGACTAGTGCCGGTACACATGGCCAAGTTGCCGCTCCTTGATTGCTAGTTGAGCACGTGACCCGCTGAGCTCCGCCCACCTCATTGCAACCCGGTGATAGCATTCATTAATGTTTTTATCTGTCATCGTCATGATCGTAGTCGTATTAGTCGGACACATCATCATTTGTAAATTGGGTGAAGCTGGCGGATATAATGTGAATGAGCCACGTGTGATTCTTGCAGAAACATGTCCGTTGTGTCCCTGGGCAAGACATTTAACCAACCACTTGCCCAGTATGAATGCGTGTGAATGGTGGCATTAATTACTGAGATCGTCTTCCTGACAACAGTGTGTCAATGTGTAGCTGCGACTTGAAGTATAGTCTTAACACCTGATTGTTAGAAGAGCACATAGTCAAAACACTGACAAAAACAAAACAAGAACTATAAACCATTTGTTTTCAAGCACAATGATAGTTTATTTTATTGAGCATAGAGGAATCATTGTCGTTATCCAAGTAAAAGCGAAATGATTAGAAAGAGGATTTCTAATTTGATAAATAATGAGCCTATGTGAAAGAGATGGTACAGGATTATAATCTGTATTTGACATTATGTCATGTTAGAAATAAGATGAGGGTTAAGTAAATGAACACAATCCAAGAGAAGCTGAAGAAAAAGTGAAGAATACAGCCTCCAAGAAGTTGTGTTGGACGGGACTGTCATAGTAGTATGAGTTTAAGTGTAGCTAAGACTTAATCAACTTGCAATTGGCTTTCTTCCATCCGCTCTGTTTATCATGTGGCTAGATTTTGAAAATAGGAACACAGCAGTGTCATCAGTTGATGTAAATGTGTAAGTCTTTCCGTTTCCAGGATGATATTGTTGGAGAAAAGTCATGAGGCCTGTTGGAAGCAGATAGAAAGAGGGGAGTGGAGTTTGTGGGCTGTTTAGAATAGAATAGAATGCCTTTATTGTCATGATACAAATTGTACAACGAGATTACTTGGCTTCATCTTAAAGTGCACACAGCTAAAAACAAAAAACAACAAGAGCAACAAGAAGGGTATGGGTCAAAAAGAAAAAGAGAAAAAAAGTGACCCTAGTTAACGGAAGGTGGGATATGTGTGGTAGGACTCTTTTAAAGTTTGCAGCATACTAAATTTAAAAGGATAAACAGACATCAGATATCTTATTGCACAGTACGAGATAGCAGGTCTATAGCAGGGTGTAAAATATAAATAGTGCATTGTATGAGACGTGAACCATAGCAGGGTATAAAAAAACTATTTTCACTTTATTAGATGTTATTCTAGCAGTATATAAAATGTAGAAATATAAATATCACAGTATGAAATGTAATTTTTTTGCAGTATATAAAATATAGAAACATAAATGTCAGAGTATGAAATGTATTTTTTTGCAGTATATAAAATATAGAAATATAAATATCACAGTATGAAGTGTAATTTTGCAGTATATAAATATTGGCACAGTATGAGATGTAATTTAGCAGTATATATAATATAAAAATAAAAATATTTACACAGTATGAAAGTGATTTAAGCAGGATATAAAATGTAAAAAATATAGATATTGCACAGTATGGATGTGATTTTAGCAGGATATGATATCAAAATAAATATTAGCACGGTATGGAATGTAATTTTTATCAGGATATAAAAAAATGAAATATTTTCACAGTATGAAAATTGTAGAACTACAACAGGATATACAGTATGAATATTGCACCGAATGAGATGTAAACCGTAGCAGAGATGTAATAAATATAGCACAGTATGAAGTAAACTATAGTAAAAAAAAAAAAAATACAATAAGTATTGCACAGTGTGGGGTAAATTCTTAAATAAATAAACATTCCAGTCTGAAATGTAGAGTATTGCACAGGCCAGCAGTGTGTGAGAGTGTATGGTAGAGGTAGGATGGTCAACGCATGTCCAGGTTCAGTGTGGTTATGGCTCTGGGGAAGAAGGTGTCCTTCGGTCTCTTTGTCCGAGCTCGGACACACTTGTAGCGTCTGCCAGAGGGCAGCACGTCGAACAGATGAAAGCTGGGGTGAGAACTGTCTTTAACAATGTTCTTCGCTCTGTTCAGGCAGCGAGAGAGGAGGGAGGGGAGAGTGCAGCCGATGATCCCCTGCGCTGTGTTGATGACTCTCTGAAGTCCCTTCCTGTCTGCTTCAGTGCAGCTGGCGTACCTCACTGTGATGCAGCACAGCAGCAGGCTCTCTACGGAGGAGCGGTAGAAGTTCAGCAGCAGCTTCACATCCAGGTTGTTCTTCCTGAGCACTCTCAGGAAGTGCAGGCGTTGTTGGGCCTTCTTGGTGATCTCCACGATGTTCGGGGTCCAGGAGAGGTCAGCCGAGATGAGGGTGCCCAGGAACTTGAAGGTCTGGACCCTCTCTCCACAGACACAGTTGATGTGGAGGGGAGCTGGGTCTGCGCGGTGCTTCCTGAAGTGGAGGATGATTTCCTTCGTCGTTTGTGTGGTTGGAGGCTGTTGTGATGAGTGAGTTGATCTTGTGTACAGAGTTGTACTGTGAAATGCTTGACCTGTGTGCAAGTGTTTCTGTAGTTGAACTTTATTCAGGTCACAGTGAGGCTCAAGCTGTTAAGAGAAAGCAAGTGGAAGATAAGATAAAGCTGAATGATCTTCAACGGTGTGGTTAGAGCTGCTCAAGAGTCGGGGTAAATAAAGAGAAATGAAGATGGATGTTAATATTAGAATGAAAAGTTCTCTCTCCTCAAGGTGCAGTAATCACACGTACACTCCTGGTATGCAGAGGCATGTGTAAGAACCCTTCTCCAATGACATCTATCTCCACGCTCTTCTCCCTTGTCTCTTTCAGATTTAGTGTTGGGCCGGTTTCCTGTGGCTGAGCGGACAGCTGCAGCAGGTGAGCGGCGACCTGCTCTTCATGTCTGCCTCTTACAACAGACACACCGTGACGAAAACAGCCACCAACATCTACACCTTCCACGTGGCCGGCGCTCTGGTCACTAGCAGCATGTCCTTCCAGAGCACCGACTATCTGCTCAGTTCCTGGCCATTTGGCGTGCGTGGTCAGCTACGTGTGCCAATCAATCAAGGCCCTGGTAAAGCTATAGTCTGAATCATTGGTTGACACAGGTTGAGAAAATAGATTGAAATATTGCTTATTTTCAGGGACAGAGTGCTAGATGGTGTACAGACATAGATTTAGGTAGCCTACCGCGAAACCGCTTTTTGCACGGCCTATTTAAAAAAAACACGGCCTTGAAATTATTGCACGGCTTGACCTAGGCCGTGCAAATATCTACATTTAATAGACGTGCTTACTACACGGGTGCGCTAAATATCTGATTAGGCTACATTCTAATTCTGGCAAAGAATATGTTTGCCGAATACCGGTACTGAAAAGCTTAAACCTGATCCTGTTTGCGTTTCTACAGCCACCCATGCCCTATTTGGTAGACGGCGTGTCAGCCGGATGACGATCGCCGCTATGTAAATAGCGTCATATGATAGCAGCTAACCGCTAACAGCTAACCGCTAACTAATGAATTCAACAAAGGAGAAAAACGCAACATAAACAAAACCAACGCTGGAAGACATCCAGCAGTTCATCTTCTCTGTCACTGACATGTGACTCTTTATTACAAGAACTCAATCAAGCTTTGTTTCAGAGAAGGCTGTGATCGGCGAGGAGAAATACAAACGTAAACAATCAGCTGTGTGTTACAGTCAATGGTTTAAACACGGCGGAGTTTTGTTTACCGACGTAACACGGGAAGTGACGATTTTTTCAACCAATCAACGGACTGCAGGGTTTAGCTCCACCTTTTCGGGTCAGCGCCACATTCGAAAATGCTGACAGATGATTGACTTATCAAGGTCTAGGGATCTATTATTACTGGATGACACATGTAATATTATGAATTTACGTGTTTGTTTGTTTTTTAAAGAAAGTGCAGAGAGAAGCAGTGGGCCAACAAAGGGGTTAGACAACATGAACCAAGTGAGTTGCAGTCAAATGATGAAGGGGTGTGTCAGGGCAGGGGCTGTACAGTAAATCAACATTATCAAGCTTGGGAAAACTAAAATGTGTAACAATGCATCTCATTGAACAGAATGCACCATTTAGAGACTTATTCAAAACCAGTGTGTTAGGGAGCACATAACCTCCGCTCCGGCGTGCCGCGCCGCCGTGAGTGACACTGAAAAAAATTTGCACCCCCTGTATTTTTTTTTGCACCCCCTGTTTTCCCATTTCTGCCTAAATCACTGTGTACAGACAATATGTCAATATGTACAGAATGTTTGTTGACAACAGATTTACTTGTTCATGAACTATCTGCCAGAATCTACAGTAAGAAGGTGTTTGAAATATAACTTTGAACTAATCAAGGTGCAGAGAAACAATAAATTAATGACAGACTAACAACACATAGAAGAAGCCCTTATCCAAAAACAACAACCATCAACTCCAGTGATGTGTATCTGGTTAAAATAATGTTGGCAGCCAGTAAAAACGCAACAACAAGAAGGTGGTTAACTTCAGAGGCTCCAAAAAAAGATGATTGGAATTGTGACAGAAATATAGAACATGGAAAAGCTGACTTTCTCCCTTAATGTTTCTATGGACAAATTTAGTAACTAGTGGAGGAAATGGACAAGCCATTTCAATATAGTGAACCCTCTGGACAATGTTTGCGTTACAGAAATGCACATATTCTGGAGTACGACAGCCCCCTCTAGTGTGCATCGGCGGTTACAGCCGACGGACCTGGGTTTTGTTCGGGTTTAAGGTGCACTCTTTGCACTTTGATGTGCAATTCTCTTTAAGCATTGTTAAAGGAACGGTATGGGTATTCAAGAAGAAATATCCTCGGTGATATGTGGTTGCAGATTGGCTTCATGAAGGAATGCTCTAGAGAAATGGGCACAAACTGAAATGAACTAATCCCTAAACCTGACTCCGTCTGCCTTGATGTCGTATTGTGACTCTTTGACCTTGTCTGTCTTGTTTTTCTGTTTTGTTTTCTTTCATTATACATTCCTGTACTGTGTGTGTGTGTGTGCGTGTGCGTGCGTGCGTGTGTGCGCGCGCGCGCGTGCTGTTCAACATGAAAACAACTTCAATAAAAACTGAGTGGGAAAAAAAGGCTGTTACTGAAAAGTTCAAATGAATGTTTTTGAAGAAATTAGCTGTATGTTTATTGTGAAACGTGTTATTAGTCAAGATAAGGGCTAGAAATGTAAAACTTTAGTCTACTTTGTTTGAAAACTTTAAGTTGAATTGCTGCCTTAAAAACTCGAGTTAACCAAACTTGAAAAGGCAATTGGTATGAATAGGAATAACTTGGACATGTGAGTTAAAATAGAGTGCATTGATTTGAAACTAGAAGTAGCTAGTTTTCAATGAACAAACATGCCTGTTTCTTCACTAGAATATCAAATTAATTCATTTCTACGTTGATCAATAAGCCATAGCCTACCATATGTCTTTGTTAGAGCAAAAGTCTTTTTTCATGAAAACACGTATTTTTCAACGTGTCGAACGTCCTGTATCATAACTACATTTCTGCGGTTTGTAGAAACCCAAACCGTGTGAAAATCCGTTCGAAAATCGGGGAGTTGTGATGATTATTGTAATTGAGGATAGACCTTCCTTCATTGAAACGAATACGGAGCGGACGGACCAGAGACACATCCAAAATGGCGGCCGCGCTGCTCCCTTATGTCGGAGAACCACACATCCCACAATCCATAGCGAATGATAGCGTTTCTTTTGTTGTTGCGATAGTTTTTATACCGTCAGTGCAATTGACTTCATGTATTGTAGCGTGTGTTGTGTAAATGATAATTTACTACATTCACAGCGGCATGACAAAGTTATCAGTACTTTTCGTGCTAGCTAGCTAGCTAACTTGCTAGCAAGGCTCCGTGTTCGGCGCCGAGCGGCTAAAAGTCTTACACTCCGGCTGTAGGTCTTCATTGGATGATTATGGAAGTATGGAGCATTAAATCCCTTATGGAAATAATTAATGGGATCATAGGACGAGGACTGTCTAAAGACCTGCATGTATATTTATTGAAAGTAAGTGTTTTGACTTTTTAGTAAGCTACTTCTGTTTTACTGTTAGCTGTAGACTAAAGCTAGAATGCTAGAATGGAAGTGCTAGCCAGCTAGCCTTATGTAGCGCTATTTCCACAGAAAGGTAAAACGAGTTATTGTCGATGACAGTTGACCTTGCATTTGTTCATAGCTGAAGTTTATTTTGTGATCCGCAAATTCTTTTTCGGCTACTTTGATTTACAGTTTACTAATAATGACGTGTTTAACATTCTATGGGGGTGGATCCTTTAAATTTACCAAAAGACTTGCTAACATTCGGGGCGGAAGCTGGCTAAGAAGGTAGCGAGGGCGTCTCTCAACCACATGGTTGTGAGTTCGATTCCAGCTTCCAGGTGCCCCATGAATGCTATCATCTGGCTGTCAGTGTAATGCAGCGACTAGTGCCGGTACACATGGCCAAGTTGCCGCTCCTTGATTGCTAGTTGAGCACGTGACCCGCTGAGCTCCGCCCACCTCATTGCAACCCGGTGATAGCATTCATTAATGTTTTTATCTGTCATCGTCATGATCGTAGTCGTATTAGTCGGACACATCATCATTTGTAAATTGGGTGAAGCTGGCGGATATAATGTGAATGAGCCACGTGTGATTCTTGCAGAAACATGTCCGTTGTGTCCCTGGGCAAGACATTTAACCAACCACTTGCCCAGTATGAATGCGTGTGAATGGTGGCATTAATTACTGAGATCGTCTTCCTGACAACAGTGTGTCAATGTGTAGCTGCGACTTGAAGTATAGTCTTAACACCTGATTGTTAGAAGAGCACATAGTCAAAACACTGACAAAAACAAAACAAGAACTATAAACCATTTGTTTTCAAGCACAATGATAGTTTATTTTATTGAGCATAGAGGAATCATTGTCGTTATCCAAGTAAAAGTGAAATGACAAGAGGATTTCTAATTTGATAAATAATGAGCCTATGTGAAAGAGATGGTACAGGATTATAATCTGTATTTGACATTATGTCATGTTAGAAATAAGATGAGGGTTAAGTAAATGAACACAATCCAAGAGAAGCTGAAGAAAAAGTGAAGAATACAGCCTCCAAGAAGTTGTGTTGGACGGGACTGTCATAGTAGTATGAGTTTAAGTGTAGCTAAGACTTAATCAACTTGCAATTGGCTTTCTTCCATCCGCTCTGTTTATCATGTGGCTAGATTTTGAAAATAGGAACACAGCAGTGTCATCAGTTGATGTAAATGTGTAAGTCTTTCCGTTTCCAGGATGATATTGTTGGAGAAAAGTCATGAGGCCTGTTGGAAGCAGATAGAAAGAGGGGAGTGGAGTTTGTGGGCTGTTTAGAATAGAATAGAATGCCTTTATTGTCATGATACAAATTGTACAACGAGATTACTTGGCTTCATCTTAAAGTGCACACAGCTAAAAACAAAAAACAACAAGAGCAACAAGAAGGGTATGGGTCAAAAAGAAAAAGAGAAAAAAAGTGACCCTAGTTAACGGAAGGTGGGATATGTGTGGTAGGACTCTTTTAAAGTTTGCAGCATACTAAATTTAAAAGGATAAACAGACATCAGATATCTTATTGCACAGTACGAGATAGCAGGTCTATAGCAGGGTGTAAAATATAAATAGTGCATTGTATGAGACGTGAACCATAGCAGGGTATAAAAAAACTATTTTCACTTTATTAGATGTTATTCTAGCAGTATATAAAATGTAGAAATATAAATATCACAGTATGAAATGTAATTTTTTTGCAGTATATAAAATATAGAAACATAAATGTCAGAGTATGAAATGTATTTTTTTGCAGTATATAAAATATAGAAATATAAATATCACAGTATGAAGTGTAATTTTGCAGTATATAAATATTGGCACAGTATGAGATGTAATTTAGCAGTATATATAATATAAAAATAAAAATATTTACACAGTATGAAAGTGATTTAAGCAGGATATAAAATGTAAAAAATATAGATATTGCACAGTATGGATGTGATTTTAGCAGGATATGATATCAAAATAAATATTAGCACGGTATGGAATGTAATTTTTATCAGGATATAAAAAAATGAAATATTTTCACAGTATGAAAATTGTAGAACTACAACAGGATATACAGTATGAATATTGCACCGAATGAGATGTAAACCGTAGCAGAGATGTAATAAATATAGCACAGTATGAAGTAAACTATAGTAAAAAAAAAAAAAATACAATAAGTATTGCTCAGTGTGGGGTAAATTCTTAAATAAATAAACATTCCAGTCTGAAATGTAGAGTATTGCACAGGCCAGCAGTGTGTGAGAGTGTATGGTAGAGGTAGGATGGTCAACGCATGTCCAGGTTCAGTGTGGTTATGGCTCTGGGGAAGAAGGTGTCCTTCGGTCTCTTTGTCCGAGCTCGGACACACTTGTAGCGTCTGCCAGAGGGCAGCACGTCGAACAGATGAAAGCTGGGGTGAGAACTGTCTTTAACAATGTTCTTCGCTCTGTTCAGGCAGCGAGAGAGGAGGGAGGGGAGAGTGCAGCCGATGATCCCCTGCGCTGTGTTGATGACTCTCTGAAGTCCCTTCCTGTCTGCTTCAGTGCAGCTGGCGTACCTCACTGTGATGCAGCACAGCAGCAGGCTCTCTACGGAGGAGCGGTAGAAGTTCAGCAGCAGCTTCACATCCAGGTTGTTCTTCCTGAGCACTCTCAGGAAGTGCAGGCGTTGTTGGGCCTTCTTGGTGATCTCCACGATGTTCGGGGTCCAGGAGAGGTCAGCCGAGATGAGGGTGCCCAGGAACTTGAAGGTCTGGACCCTCTCTCCACAGACACAGTTGATGTGGAGGGGAGCTGGGTCTGCGCGGTGCTTCCTGAAGTGGAGGATGATTTCCTTCGTCGTTTGTGTGGTTGGAGGCTGTTGTGATGAGTGAGTTGATCTTGTGTACAGAGTTGTACTGTGAAATGCTTGACCTGTGTGCAAGTGTTTCTGTAGTTGAACTTTATTCAGGTCACAGTGAGGCTCAAGCTGTTAAGAGAAAGCAAGTGGAAGATAAGATAAAGCTGAATGATCTTCAACGGTGTGGTTAGAGCTGCTCAAGAGTCGGGGTAAATAAAGAGAAATGAAGATGGATGTTAATATTAGAATGAAAAGTTCTCTCTCCTCAAGGTGCAGTAATCACACGTACACTCCTGGTATGCAGAGGCATGTGTAAGAACCCTTCTCCAATGACATCTATCTCCACGCTCTTCTCCCTTGTCTCTTTCAGATTTAGTGTTGGGCCGGTTTCCTGTGGCTGAGCGGACAGCTGCAGCAGGTGAGCGGCGACCTGCTCTTCATGTCTGCCTTTTACAACAGACACACCGTGACGAAAACAGCCACCAACATCTGCACCTTCCACGTGGCCGGCGCTCTGGTCACTAGCAGCATGTCCTTCCAGAGCACCGACTATCTGCTCAGTTCTTGGCCATTTGGCGTGTGTGGTCAGCTACGTGTGCCAATCAATCAAGGCCCTTGATTTCAGCACGCCGGTCAAGACCAAGATCATCAATGTGATCATATGAGTGCTGTGGTCTGCTGCCGGGGTTCCTGCAATGATAAATCCAACAATGGTACCTTTGTCTGCAATATATATATATACGCTTCTGTGGGATGTGACTCCACTTGAGATTTTGAATAGAAGGTACAACACATATTTCTCTTTTTGATATGTTTCTATTATTCATACTAAAGATGGTGTGTCTTATACGCAATTGTAAACTTGTAAGCTCCCTCAACTTGTTTTAAGTCAGTTGTAATGGTTGGACAGTCCCAAACGTGCCAAGTTATGCCAACTACAGGCCCAGAGATAAGGCACAGAAAACAAGGCACAAACGACCTTTTCAGCATTGTCTCCTGCATCATTATCATATCTAGACAAGCAAATAAATTATTTGCTCTGGAGCCAGTAAAGATAATATGTTGAACAATAATTTACACTCATAACTGTCACCAAAAGCCCTTTTGTGTAGATAAAGTGTCTCACAGGCTCGTTGGCTGTTGTCTTGGAGCCCTCCTTCCTGTTTCACAGGTTTTAAACCTTTAAAACATTGAACATTTAAAAGTGGATCTCACATTATTAATTGTAACACATTCACTGCCCTTTAAGTATGAATCAAACCAGGACTATGACTGTTTAGATAAATTGAACTTTTTTAGTTTTGAAATTAAAATGTTGTGATTGACTATATCAAATGCTTTTTTTTTTAGATACAAAACTACTGCACCAATCACATGACCTTTGTCAAGTGATTGTTTGATATTTTTATGAAAATAAATAAAATGTCATTTTAAGTGTATGAATGAATTCTGGACTCTTAATGTTCACGTCTAGTTACAAAGTGTGAAATAAATTTGACAAAGTTTGAGATAAAAATGTATATTTTGAAAAACATTTTTCAATTTTATAAAACAAAATTACAAAACCAAGAATCTTGAAGGAATGGAAATGTACCAAATACTGTAAGGTACCAAAGGCAGGAAGTGATCCGGACGTGATTGAGTGAGGGGTTATTTTGTTTGTTTTTGTGGAAAGACTTGGGGGGGGGGGGGGGGGGGGGGATAGTGGGGGGGTTCAGCATTTGCTAAACAAATATATTCAGACCATTAAGAAATCCAAGGTATATAGCACCATCTAGAGGTCAAACAGCAGAACACACCAACACACAGTATTGGTCTTTCCTTAACCCTGCTGTTTCATCAGGACATTAAACTGGTCATATTTTAAATCTTTAAATAGCAGAGTTTGCATTCCTTCCATCACTTTGTCTGTAACTCAGTGAACCTAAAGAAGTAACAGGCTGAGGTTAATGCAACAGCACATTCAGGGACGCTTTGAATGGGTACATCACGATATTACAAGATAATCTTATGGTGTCATCTGCTAGAAATAAGGTTTTGTTGTACTCTCTGTGACTAACCGTAGCATTTTAAAGATTTAATCATGTCTTGGAATTATATATTGCATGTCAAGTTCGAATTTTTTTTTAAAATAATCCTAAAATGGAAATGGGCTTCAACAGTAACTTTGGAATACCTTAATGGGTCTGTTGGAGGTGTTTCTGTCAGTTTACTGAAGAGTCCAGAAAACGTGTAAATTATACACATCTTTTCCACTATACAAGGAAATACAGTCCAACAATTGTGTAATCAGGTTAACTAAGGTACTCAGAGGTGTGGTTTAGGTTGTGGTTTCAATGCTTATGTTATGTTATGTGTGTGTGTGTGTGTGTGTTCAAATCAGCATATTCCTTTTGTTTGTCTGTCAGGTATGCCAATAAACAAAACATTCAATGAAAATAAAAATAAAATAGCCAGTAACTGTCACATTCCTCTCTGCGTTCCTGAAGGTCATAGCAGAGTTTTTGTTACTGTAATCACAGTTTTATAATCCAGAGGAAGAAAACCGGCCAAACAGTACAATCCTCGTAATCAAGAGCACAAAGCAATACATCGAAACTCATGCCAGTCGCAAGATCAGAGCTTTTCCTGCTCCACCCAAACTCTAAGTGACAACTGTTTTTTGTATGATTGGCAAAATGTGTCCTTTTTTTCAAACTCAAAACTCGCAGAGAAGAGCTGAGAAACACGTGTTAAGGTGTGAGGTAGGTTAAGGGCCTGTAATGGTTTATATATCAGATGAGGCTAGTTAAACAGTTCTGTACCAGCTCTGTGCTTGTGTGTCATTTAAATCCTCAGATACGTACAGTAGCCACTTACTCCTTTTGAGAGTCTTTTTCTCAGCTGACTCTACCAGTCTGACTGGCTGCCTTCCTGCTCTCTTTCCCAGGGTTAGCACACCTCAGCTCAACCTGTTGTTCAATACAGCATAGTGTCAAACAGAGATTTTCAGGTTGATCACTTTACAAAGGCTTTACGGACTCGTACGCACACGGCACATGCGTGATGCGAGCAAATCCCCGTCATCACACACCAAAACAGGAGCACAGACGTAGATTATGCATCTGAGTCAACATAAGTATTTATGCATGGTTGAATGAGTCACTTTGTTCATGTGTTGCAAACAGCAGCTAAATATAGAAAGTAAGGATTTAAATAAAATGACTGACATCAATTGCATGCTGAAAATAACTGAATTCTATTTACAAAACATACTTAAAATGAATGTATTTTTAGGTTTCTGCAACTAGGAAAAAATATCTTAAAATCTATTTAAAAGTGCTTTAGTTTTTCTAAAATGAGCTTTGTGTACTGTACTGAACTCAACTCAACTCAACTCAACTTTATTTATAGAGCGCTTTTAACAGCCGTAGCTGTACATACATGAAGAGCACAAACATAAAACATAAGTAAAACACTAACAGGGTTAAAACAATAAAACAATAAAAACAATAAAACACTAAAACAAGAACAGAGTCTCATGCTGGGTTAAAAGCCAAAGAATAAAAATGTGTTTTAAGATGAGTTTTAAAAATGGACAGTGAGGGGGCGTGTCTTATATGGAGAGGGAGGTCGTTCCAGAGTTTGGGACCGGCAGAAGAAAAAGCCCTATCCCCTCTGAGCTTCTGCTTACACCTCGGTACCTCCAGGAGCAGCTGGTCAGCTGACCTGAGGCACCGGGCAGGAGTGTAGGGATGGAGCAGCTCAGAGAGGTAAGGTGGGGCGAGACCATTTAAAGATTTAAAAACAAATAAAATAATCTTAAAATGAACTCTAAAATACACAGGCAGCCAGTGGAGGGAGGCCAGAATTGGGGTAATGTGCTCCCTCTTTCGTGCTCCGGTTAGGAGGCGAGCAGCAGCATTCTGAACTAACTGGAGCCGTGCGAGGGAGGACTGGCTGACTCCGACGTATAGTGCGTTGCAGTAATCCAGCCGAGATGTAACGAAGGCGTGGATTACTGTTTCAAAGTTCTTTTGTGAAATAAAAGGCTTCACCTTTGCCAGCCGCCTTAGGTGAAAGAAGCTGGATTTAACAGCTGCACCAATTTGCCGATCCAATTTAAAATAGTTGTCCATCTTAAAGCCCAGGTTTGAGACTGTCGGCTTCAAAAAGTGTGCCAAAGGGCCCAAGTCAACAGTGGGGGTTTTAACAGAGCCACTCGGGCCAAACACCATCACTTCAGTTTTGTTGTCGTTAAATTTTAAAAAGTTCAACGACATCCAGGACTTGATGTCTTCAAGACATGACAGAAGTGGATCCAGACAGAAGGCATCTTTCTTTTTCAGTGGCACATAAATTTGACTATCGTCAGCATAACAGTGAAAACAGATACCATGCTTTCTCAGGATGGAACCCAGGGGAAGCAGGTACAATGAGAAGAGCAGGGGTCCTAGAATTGAACCCTGTGGGACCCCATATGACAGTGGAGCAGAGCGGGACTCAGAAGCACCAAGGCTTACGCACATTGTTCTATCTGCAAGATAAGATCTAAACCAGTCCAGGGCGCTACCACAAATGCCCACTAGGTGCTGCAACCTGGACACTAAGATCTTGTGGTCCACAGTATCAAATGCCGCAGTTAGGTCCTGCAGGACAAGGATCACATAGTCTCCGGAATCATTCGCCAAGAGGATGTCATTGAACACTTTTAATAAAGCTGGCTATGTCGTGTTTTAAAACCAGACTGAAAGACCTCCAGGACATCATGCTCATCCAGGAAGGACTTCAGCTGAGCATGGACAACTTTCTCCAGGATTTTTGAAATAAAAGGCAGCTTTGAGATAGGTCTGTAATTGGCTAAAACACTACGATCAAGGCCAGGTTTCTTAAGCAGGGGCTGCACCACAGCGTGTTTAAAACTTTGGGGGACAACACCAGAGGACAGACTGCTGTTAATAATGGTCAGGACCGACTGCCCTATACTAGGGAAAACTTCTTTAAAAAAGTGAGGCGGGACAGTGTCACAGGGAGAGCCTGATGGCTTAATCTGGCCAACCACATCCTCTAAAGCCATCAGGGACACAGGCTCAAACAACTCAAACACAGCTGAGCAAGGAACAGGATCAGATGGGTCAGAAGCAGGAGGAGCAATGAGAGCCCTTGCAGTAGCAACCTTATCAATGAAGAAATGAAGGAAGTTATTGCACATTTCTGGGGATTCCTCTGTGCACACAGGCTGAGGGGATCAAGAACGGATTCAATGGTTTTAAATAACACACGTGGGTTGTGAGAATTTGACTCAATAATGTTAGACAGGTGCTCTCTTCTGGCCTCTTAAACAGTGCTCTGATAGAAGTGCCAGCAGTCCTTTAGGATTTGGTGAGAAACCTGCAGCCTGTCCTTCCTCCACCTGCGTTCAGCTTTGCGGCACTCCTGTCTAGCTGCGCGAGTTCTCACATTGAACCACGGCTCAGGTTTAGCTTTGGGCTGCACAGTTTTTAATGGAGCCACAGAGTCCAGTATGGTTCGGCAGGAGGAGTGAAACCAAGAACTGAGCTCATCCGTGTCTGCAGATGTCAAGGAAGAGGGGACACAGAGGTGGTTGAAGGCAGCAGAGAACTGACCGGCAGTGACAGGGTTAAAAATCCGCCGGCTGCGAGCAGGAGCGCCAGATTTAACTGTAGTACAGGAGAAAGCAGCTTCAAACAATACAGGCAAATGATCGGAGAACACATTGTCACAGATTTCCACGTTTGACACAGGCAAGCCATGACAGAGGAGGAGGTCTAACGTGTGTCCATGATCGTGTGTGGGACCAGACACACAATAGTAGTTCAAAGACAAAAACAAATACAGTCAAGTGTTAATACCTAATGCAGACCACAGTCACTGTTTCAACGTCTCATCTATAACGTCCCTCAATTTTTTACACACATTCTCCACATACCTTTCTGTTTCGATGGGCAAATGCTCCAATTTCAGGCCACGAGGAAATCCATCAGTCACAGCTGGAAGATGTCCAATAAGAGATATGCTCTCAGGGTGGAGAGGCTGATGTTTATAGTGTAGTTATATCTGAAACATCTCTGGTGTTTTCTTTATCTGCTCCGGTTGCTGTTAATGATCAACTCTCAGTGAGACTAGTTGTGGTTTATGGAGAGGAAAGCAGATGGGAGATATCAAACAGAGAGTTGGCGAGGAAGTGCACAATTGGGAAGTGCTTTCAAAAAAGCATTTGATTATTATGCTCTTTTAGAACGAGAGAAGCTAAAGCTATGTGAGTTGAAAGCAGAAGGCATTACATCAAATAATCAATTAGTTGACTAATATTTTTGTTTACTCTGTTGGCTGGAAAAATACATTAGTTATGGATCTGTGAAACTGATTTTCACTCTTCTCAGATATCAAACAGACTAAGCAGTCAATATAATTATCAGAATAGATACAACAGATCCATGGATAGATTTAAAAAAAAGGTGCAACAGATAAATTGCTTGTGGAAAAATATCCTGAGCAGCAGACTGTTTAAGATAAACTTAAACGTTAACTGCAACATACAGTATATGCATAACAATGTGTATGAATGTAGGTATCCTTAAACTCATGCTCACCTGGATATGTGTCCAAGAGGGTATAAATATCTCTAAAAATTCATCTGTGTGCGATGAAATGACTTTGGAGTTTCGACTGTGATGGGAGTCCCTCAGGTATGCACGCCATCAACCTCTGATGGAGGGCGAGACAAGCTCACATTCCTTGTTGCTACAACAACTTTCGCTCTAAACTTTGGAGGAAGGCGACTAAAGGCATTCCCTGATTCCCTCCCTCTCTCTGTTTCTGTTTGTTTCTCTTTGTTTTGCTGCTCAGCCCAGACTAGGTCTTCCCTATTGTCGCACACCTGGCCAGAAACTATCAGGGAAGTTTTCATAGCAGAGTGTCACGTCATGTAAATGTGTTATTCGTGGAGATTCCAATGACGAAACTTGGCTTTTGCACAGTCAAAAAGATTGCCCAATTATTGGGGCTTAGCGACTCCAAACTAACGTTTATATTAAAGAGTATGTCCCAGGTTCCAATAAAAACCCTATATAAATAAAAACCCTATTTCTAGCTCTCCAACTATTTTGGCACATATTTTCAGAATAGTACATCATTTAAGGGCATATTTTTTTTTAACTTATTTTTATTTATTTAACCTTTATTGAACCAGGAAAGAAACTTGTTGAGATCAAAAATCCCCTTTTCAATAGCCAAGACAGGAAACTCACACAAGTTTCAAGCAAACAACGAGCATCCAAACATCCAAATAGAAAAAAATACGAGACACTGAAAGACACAAATAACACATTTAATCGGCACATTTTATCAAAATTATCCTAAAAACACATCTGGAAGAAAATCTAGCCTGATATGTCTGCCTCCAAGTCATTTAACATGCCCTTAAAAGCATCCAATGAGAGCAGCTCATTCGGTTTCAGCTCTTTCTGTAACCCATTCTAAGTAAAGGGAATAGCAAACACTATTTTGAAGGAGGGTTTAATAATTAAGATATTAAAACGTGTTTTATAAGTAGGAAAATGCAATGTTGTGTTGTTTTTTATTCAGTAAAGTGATTGAATGAAACATTCAATCTGTCATTTAGTCATTATATCAAGAGTTTAACAAAAAAGCGGTTAAAAGGTTAAAAATCAGTTTAGTCTACCAAAACAAATCCTTTATTCTGTTGTTGAAAGGAATGATGATAATAATAACATAGTTATTAATAATACAAATTAAACATTTTTATTAGTAATTGAATATGGTGATATTCTTTGTATGCATGCTATCTCATCATCTTTAAAAATGTGGGGCTCAATGTACAATGCTGCCTTGTGTTTTGTCTCTGGTTTGGGTTTCTGCACACATCATTGTGTCTTGAATGAGAAAGTAGGCTGGTCTTTCTTATATAATAGAAGGTTGGATCATTGTTGTAGCCTTCTTTATAAGGCCTTACTACATGATCTGCCTTCTTATCTTCACTGACTCTTAAAAACTCTCAGTAGCTGTACACTTCAGGCTCATGGAGTCATCATGTATGTTAACTTGCTCTGTCCAGATACAAGTGCTCTAAATGTTTTTGCACCTCCATCTTGGTCTGATTTATTTAGATTTTTACCATTTTCACAGTATTATTTTATTCATACAAACTGATGGTCTGTTTGTTTTCTGTGTGAGACTGTTATGCTGATGTGCTTGGCCAGGACTCTCCTGTAAAAGTGATTTAGAATTTCTAATAGAAGAATTGCATAAATCATTTACAGATGCTACTACAACAGTGTTAACATGCTATCAATGTTTAAAGAGATGCACATTTAACCAAAGAGGAGTACATTTAGGCTACAGCAAAAATGTTCCAAAATATAATAAAAGAAAGCGCAATCTTGGAGTGTTATGACTTGTATTGGTGTCATTAATTAGTGGATATCTAACTTCTTATTGAAGTAAATGAAGTAGAGACATAACAATACACAGGTTAAGGCTATACTTGTTACAATAGACCTGATGGGTAATTTAATTACCATTCAGTCTATAACTTAGGCTAATGACTAGCACATCTTTAAGAAGTTTTATACCAGTTATTACAAAATGCTACTTTGTACCTTCTCGGCTATGGATGGGCATCATGAGGAAAACACGCAGTTTTCTTGCAAACAATGCGTGAAACAATTTAGAGACTCTCAACAGAGTTGGACTTTAAATAGGAAGGCCTATTGCACGAGGAGGAGTAGAAGCATCAGAAAGACATGCGAGTGTCAACAAAGTTGTGAACCTGGCGCCAGGACATGCTGCTTCCCCTCACTAAATATAAACAATTACACGTCTACGGCAGTCATGTCATTTTTTGGAGACTTCTGACTACCTCCTGTCGCGTGCCTACTTTGACAATTTAAGGACAGGGTCTCATTATAAACCAGGTAGGCTAACTGCATGCTAACTTGTCTGTAACAAAGAACTACACTACACATCTCACTACCACATTCCTCTCCTTGGCATCATTAAGTAAGTCATTGTGGACAAAACTCTTGGGCGTCAAAGAAATGGTCGGCCTAAGAAATGTGGCTCCCTGGTTTGGGTTGGGTTAAATGATGCAAAGAACTTTTTTTTGATCTGTCACTCTAGAGGCGCAGGCTCCCATGGGGTATGTTGTTGCCACGCAACCACAAACCCCGCCTACCTTGGATTCACCTGAGCGGGTACTCACGTGACAAACCCCAAAGAGTTCATCCAATGAGAAGTCGGGACAGGTGCTCGGAGAGGATAGTTTCGGAGGCGGAAACCTGCTGGTTCAGTTGTCGAAAGCCGCTCCTTATAGATGTTTCAATTCATTTCCACTTATCTCGAGAGACGAATAAGAGAGACTTTTGATGAGCATTGCGGAGGAGAAGCAAAATACATATGTGGTGGGAGATGTTAGGACAGCTCGCTCGTGCATGTAATGGATACTGCGGCGACTCTTTGAAGGACTCCCTCCCTCACTGAGAAGAAGACACCCACCTGTCCAATAGTAGTCTATTACGCCTCAACACAAGCTGAAGTGTAGCAAATACACTTTTTTGGGGGGTCGTTAGAAGTGTCCACAGCATTTGTTGTTGCTCAGGTGAGTGTTCATGGTGAGCTGTTTTACACATTGTTCGCCTGTGAATCACGGCTTGGGTTTACTCTTCTGTTCTCACGACTCATTAAACCAGTTTTACAGAAAAGGTAAACATGGTTACACTGGTTATTTGTAGGATAAGTTGGCCTTACTATTGCAAAATGTTTTGCTTACTAATATGTATTTAAATATTAAGAATTAGAGACAGCAAAGGACGATATTCAAACAAGACAAATGATTTAAAATGATAATGTGGATGAAGACAATAGAACATTGCGGTTTAAGCGTTTATTACAAAAATTTCAGACAAGAGAAGTAGAAAGGACAGGTGTAGGCTATCAGGAGCAGAGGCTTGTAGACGGGTGATAATATGAGTTTCGAAATAATATTACATAATCTTTAATAATCATTATGAAGAGGAGAAAACCTTAACTACAGCTGTTTTACTAAGCATCAGTTTCCTGTTTCAGTGCCCTCACTCTAGTCCAAGATGACAGAGAGGACCCCGTGGTGGAAGTCATTCCTGCCAAAGAAGAAGACTGGAGGAAAGGACTCCACTGCAGCCCACCCCTTCGACGCAGAATTTGACCCTTTTGCACCAGGCCCTGATAAGCAAAAAGACGTCAACAAGACCCCTGGTGACCAGTCCTTGACCCAACAGGACCCCAACAAGGGATCCAGCCTCCTCAGCAATGAGACATTTGATGATTCCCTCTATGATTCGGTCTTCAATGAGCAGACGAGTCGCAGGAAGATGGCAATTTCACGCTCAGGTCGGTTCAAGGAGAAGAGGAGAGTGCGATCAAGCCTCCCTGTACAGGAGAGAGAAACTGAGAACATGGCAACAGGGAAGGAGGAGAGACGGTGACGGTCTCAAAGACTGCTTGAATGACGATACTTGAGGAGAACCAGGTGGATTTGAGTAATACAGTCTACGGTCTGCTGTATGTTGGCGATGATGATGGCACCAAGAAGTACTGAAGGAAGAAGGTTAAGTTTTACATGAATGTTTCTGACATTTTTATTGATGGACTTGTGCCAGAGGGCCACAATGATAAAAATGACTTGAAATAGGATTCAGTTTGTATTTTCAGGATGGTTATCAAACCATTTCAGCAACTACATCTCATTATCAGAGCTCCAAAGAAGCAGTCCAGTAGAAATGCACTTAAAAGCCCAATATTATTGTTAAGATGCCCCACAGCCAAAGTCATGTACAATGTAGTCATTGGACAACTCTGTCATTTGCTGACAACTTTTAAGAAACAACGTCCTCCATGCCATTTTTTGCTACTCAAGATAAAGTGTGAGTGCCTCAGGAAATATTGTTAATAAGATTTTTTCACATGATGCCTGTGATAAGAATAATGAAGGATACTTTTTATTACTCCTTTTACAAATGCATTTAAATAAAGTGTTGATTCTAAAGGGTTAGAAGGATATTTATGAAGGTGTTACATGATTTCCTTATTAGGTGTGAAAAATGATCAGTTTGTGGAAGACATTAAGGATTACTGGTGAACAGCTTTTAGTCAGATGCACAACACTTGCCAGTATAAAAGACTCTAAATGAAGGATGAAATCCAGCATGGTGAAGACATAATGGTACCAAAAACAAAGCTAATACTTAAATGATATTAGGAGTGTCTGTTTTGATATCCCAATGAATGAGATATTAAAAAAGAAAGTCTGAGAAAGCCCCTTTTGTATTTAACTTTGAAAGGGACTAGTGTATTTTGCTGTACCTGTGAACACATGAATGAAGGCAAAAATAAATCTGATAACTGCTACAAACCTTTCTAGTAGTGTATATTTCATTTTATATTTCATAAGCCCAACCTGAGAGGCAAATGAGAAACTTAGTTTTCTTGCTTGAAAAGAAAAACAAGGTCTTACATTTGACTTTGATGCACACTAAATGAAAAAGAAAACAATGTATGACCTTAAAGCGCAAAAGTCCTCATGGGAGCCATGTTGGTGCCTGATCATCGCTAAACTTCAAAAGGCGAGGAGAAGAATGTGATTATCTTATTGTCTGAGGAAGGCAATTACAAGGAATTAAATTTATTTAAATATAGCCTCTTCTGCGTACAGCATGTCAAAGCCAGGCCTAAATTGCACTGTCCTGTGGGTAATAGGGAGGAGCACGCCTGTATCACTGCATTCCTGTGTGACCGAGGAGGATTGAGGTGTGTGAGTCTGCAGCTTTCATGTTTATATAACCAGTTTATTGTGACTGGTGTACCATTGATGGTGAGGAAATATCAGCTTTAATTCAATTGAATAGGCTGTTTTAGCATGAATGTTATAGAGACAATACTGAAAGAGAGGCAAGTGATAATCAGACCAAAAAACACAAGAACACATCAGAAAAGGGTTGTTGAATGTTTCATGGGGTTCATGTTTGTATCTCTGTGTCAGTGTGTTTGTGATTGAAAGACATTTTAAACTGAAACTAATTTATTTTCCTTTTTTATGTATTTGTTTGGTTTTCATGTTGTGTATTGTTGTGCTTGGGTTATTTGAAGACAGCTTACAAATGGTTTGTATTTATTTTTTAATTGAGTTTCTCTCTGTCTGTTATGTTTTTTAAACTTTTTTTTTTTTTAAGAAATATTAACTTTTTAGGGTGTTCCTTATTATTGTTCACACTAATTCGTACATTTAGAAGAAGTCAATGAATCAGAAACAAGGTTCTTATTACTTTATGCACTCATTTCAAGAAGGATGACTTGCTGTGTTGTATTTTCAACACAAGGGGGCGATAATGTGCTACTTGAAAGACGGAGAAATGGAGACGAGGACGAGTCCAATACACTGACAGAACAACTCCACCCATAAGATCTTGTTACACTTAAAGTCCCTTGTGAAGACTTCTTCAAACCATTTCTCATGAATTTTTCAAAATGTTTTTTTTTTTTTAGTTCACAGCAGGTGGAATTCAAGCCAAGGGAAAGTGACACCTTTCTATTAAGCGCTCCCTCTTTCTCTCTTTCCATTGGTCCCGTGATGAGTTCAGGGCGGTGAGGTGTGGCCTCGAACTGCTCCCCGCCTCCGGCAGCGCGCTCAACAGAGAATGAACAGCAAAAGCTGTAAAAAGAGCATTAAACGGGACCACCTCCAGGCTCTCATGGACTCAAGTACAATGTAAAGTCAAACTCTCTGATATTATTTTTACTTTAAGGAGTTCATACGTCCTCATTTGACAAACAACTTGGAAACTTTCCTAATAACCCGCTATGAGGAGCACACTGATGACAGTTTGCTGTTTTCCATCTCATTGAAGGCTTCTGTAACAGCAGTTGTATTTCGCATAGCCATCATATTGTGAAGGTAAGACAGTGGGCTTCTTCTTAAATACAAATTTCTATTTGACAGGGGGCATGCTTTTTCTCACAAAACTGTCTTGAGTAATTACATTTATATATATATATATATATATATATATATATATATATATATATATATATATATATATATATATACACATATATATTTATTTATGTACATACACACACACTAAAAAGGTGTCAAATAGGTGCCAGAAGACAGAAATGTGTAAAAGTACTGTTTTGTACATCTTTGGTCTCTGAGATTTTAAACAGATATTCATACTTCCACCCTGTTATTGATGCTATTGGGCTCAGTTGTGACAATCCTTTTGCATGTCGTTAAATATAAATGGTGGAAAATCCACACTTTTTGTCCAGCAGCTGCTGTAGTGTCCAGCTGTGCTTGCGTGTGTCTCTTGAGCTCTTCTTTGCTCCAGGAAGGCGCACACAACAGGTCAAGGACCTATACAACTAGTGTAAGAGATGCCTACATGTTTTTCTCGAGCTGAGCTAACCAACGTTTAGCTTTTCCCCCTTTACAGACCTACACTGACAGTGTCACAGAACCTACTTGACACAGATATGAAGACAGAAATAGCTACACTGGACAGTCTGCCAGATGCATAGATGGGGGGCATGAGCCACACACACACAGCCACATTGAGTCATAGATATTCAACAAGAACAGGTTCTCTTGTCTGTTTAATTAAATTACTTAGCAGAAGCATTTGCAGATTCAGTAGAGAACTGAATGTGCATAATCGTCAGGCTGTTTTCAGTCTCTGGAAGACAACTCGTCAAGAATTTATGATGTCACTGAGTTTGGGTGGAGGTCTCAGTGACTCTCGCTGTTGATGATTTACTTAGTAAGAAGCAAAAACATCTGGAGACTGACACATGGTAGAATCCTACACTAAACACCTCTGTATAACTGTTCCTGGTCAACAACATACCTAGAGTATAGTTATGCTTGCTGTAAGAACAATGTGTGTGCACACTGGAGTATTTTCCTGTGGAGTTTCCTCAATGTGTTTTTCATTCACTCTACTGCACTGAAGGTCTGAGGGGCAGGGGTCCCTTACTTTGCACAACAAGCTCCATTGTTCCTCTCCCAAGTCCTGCAACAGAGCATTGTGGGAGGAAGAGGAGGACAGAGTTTAATGGGAGGGGTGTGAGAGTGTATGTCGGATTTCTCTGGAGAGGATGGAACACTCGCTGTTTCCTGTTTTGCGCTGCACGTTGATGAGAGAACTTCCTGACCAGAGAAGAGGGGAGGAGGTCATCCAAGTGCCCCTTCAAACAAAAGCAGCATCTGACTGTGTTTCTGTCTGCAGGTATCTGAAGCGTCAGCATGCCAGTCCCTCCTCCTCCTCCTCCTCCTCCTCCTCCTCCACCTCCCATGGCTCCACCTCCTCCTCCACCCAGCGCTGCCCTGCCACAGGTAAGACTGTGTGTGACTCAAACTCTCTTTTGTGCAAC